>NW_006408590.1:14072273-14106511 GCF_000296735.1 Chrysochloris asiatica
GATTGGCAAAATGGCAGCATCAATGGGTTCAAGTGTGACAACAATTGTGAGGTTGGCTCAGGACCGGGCAGTGTTTCTTTCTGTTGTGAATTGGATCGCTATGAGTTGTCACTGACACGATGGCACCTAACAGCAACAACAATAATTGTTTTTTTTAGTTAAATTAATTAAAGAACCTATTTGATGTTTTGTGTACAAGAGGCAGTAAATACAAATATTCTTTTTCTTCCCTTTAGCTTACTAGTCATGTGACATTGTACAAGTTGCTTATCCTTATGTTAAAGGCTAAGGCACAATGACTAATTCTATTTTAGAATTTTGGGTATATTGTGGAGAATTAAATGAGCTAATAGATTTAAATTACTTAGAAAAGTGCCTAGAGCATAAGAAATGCTCAGTAAATGTATGTTCACTATAACTGTTACTGTTGGTGTTCTCTGCCATAATCAGTGCATTTTCTGGAAGCTACAGTGAGATACTTAGAGCATAAGAAATCTAGTTCTTATTTTTCCTGCTATTTTCTGCCCATATGTGATTTCCTGAATACTAAATGAGGAATTTACATTGGATGCCAAAATTTCTTGCAGTCTAAACATTTTATGATTTTTATAAGCTCATATGTGCTCAGCTTATATAGTTAACTGCCAACAATTCAGGGATGATTCAGAATAATATTATATGGCTTTTGTTAGGCATAATAACTTCATTGGTGATAACTCTTTTCCATCCTGAAGTCTGTACATACTTAAACTCCCATTAAAAGTACATCAGAAAAAGCAAAAATGAAAGGAACGATATGTATCAATTTGAACTGGATTTATTATAATTTTGGGACCTATCAGAAAAATAAATATTTTCCTATGTTATGTAATAACAACTACCAGGCTTCACAAAGGGCCTAACAAGCATTATATCCTTTAATCCTTTAACAACTCTTTGAGGGACGTGCTATTATGAACATATTTTTGCAGGGAAAGAAACTTACAGGCATTGATACATTTAAATTGGATGATATTGTTAACCATGAAGTGATAGGTCTGAGACTTATACTTAAGTATAATAAAATCCAAGAGTTCAATTAGCATGTTCATATATGGTGCTGTAGGATAACCTGGACAGCAAGGTTGGTTTGAACTGCAAGATAGGTGATTCAAACTCACCAGACATTCATTGGAAATCCTATGCAGGATTTCCAATGAATGTCGAAACCAACTCAACGACAACATGCTATGATTGCTCCTGGAAGGCAGTTGTGGTCAGATCATCTTCCAATTGTGTGTTATTCAGTGATAACTTTTAAAATCCTAACTTTGTACAGACCTTCAGAGAAGATGCCTATTTATTTTAATACCTTTCTCTTGTTCTCAGTCAGTCATTATCTGATAAACCTTTTTGCTATCCCCCATCATCTAGTTCTTATGGGAACAATTGCCAGCCCAGTGATAGCTTAGTTTTTAATCTAATTAAATTTTTATCAAACTGTCATTTTATAAGAAACATTTCATCCTGACATAATGGACTTATCAGTCCCGCTTCCCTATTTTTTCAGGACTATGGATGCTGATTTTCAGTGGACCCATCCATAAACATCAAGAGAAATGTAACAAGTATGACATACTTGAGCATGAAGTGAGTTGGAGTGTATTTACACATACTCTAGATGTCATCCAGTGCAGAAGTGCTATGTTAAAGCATTCTTTAAAGGCTTCAATCATTTAAAATAGTGTCTTCAAAATTGTGGCTTACCTTACGTTATGGTTTGGGCTTCCAAAATGACACATTCCTATTTTAGAAATTAATTCTTGAATGCTTTCTTCAAGATTGCTTGACAATAGAGTCCCTGTAAAAGACTCAGAAACATCTTTTCCATGAACCTGCAACTTCTTGGATGTTGAAATCTAGCAGATTCTTGTTGCTACATGGTTGGATTCTTTATGGAGGAATACAGTTTTTAATGCAAAGTCCCTGCATTTGGAAGACTATCTATTATATATAGAGAGGGAGTACTGCACTTCAAATAGTAAAATGTAGGTTTCCAATACTATTTAGATTTTGACCAGCTGGATAAAGTTTTGCTAGTCACTTCGTCTATAATATTAGAGTTGGATTGAATGATCACTGAAATATTTCTAATTACAGGACTTTAAGGAGCTTTGGTAGTGTAGAGTTACAAGTCAGGCTGCTAACCTCAAGGTCAGCAGTTTGAAACTACCAGCCATTCCGTGGGAGAAAGATTAGGCTTTCTACTCCTGTAAAAATTTGCAACCTTGGAAACCCTATGCAGGGTCACTATGAGTTGGAACCAACTCTACAGCACACCACCACCACCACCACCATATTTAAAAAGAGTCCCGGTGTGGTGATGTAGGATAAGCAGTGTACCCAAAGTCAGTTTGAGCCACACAGTTGGTGGTTTAAACATACCAGCCACTCCTTGGAAACCCTATACAGGATTGATATGACTCAGAACCGACTGGACAGCAGTTAACAACAACATACTTAAAAAGACCTGGTATGGCACTGTACAATTGGCACTGGACCACAAGGTCAGTTTGAACCATAAGGTTGACTATTCAAATTTACCATCTGCTCCTTGGAAACCCTATACAGGGTTGCTATGAGTTGGAACCAACTTGCTGGCACTTAACAATACACTTGTTAAGGAGCTCTGGTAGCATAGTGGTTACGAATCGGGCTGCGAACCTTAAGGTCAGCAGTTTGAAACTATCAGCCACTCTGCGGGAGAAAGATGAGGCTTTCTACCCCCGTAAAGATTTACACCCTCAAAAACCCTGTACAGAGTAGCTATGTGTCGGAACCAACTCGATGACACTTAACAACAACAACAACAATACACTTAGAAAGGGAACCACGGTGGCTTACTATATAAGTGCTAGGCTGCTAATAAAAATTGTTGGTGGTTGAAACCCACCCAGTGACTCTTCTGGAAAAAAAAACAATCTTGAACACATCCCCCCTGAATTTAGAGGCTGTCTTAGGAACAGATTTGATGCATTACACACTGATAACTGAAGACCAGAAGAGCTGTGGGAACACATCAAGAACATCACATAGAAAGAAGGCAAAGGTCATTAAAAAGAAAGGAAAGAAATAATGAATGTAAAAAAAAATGGATGTCAGAAAAGACTCTGAAACTTGCTCACCACTGCAGATGTACTAAAAGCTAAAGGAAGAAATGAGGAAATTAAAGAGCTGAACAGAACATTTCAAAGAGCAGCTCAAAGAAGACAAAGTTAAGTATTATTATGAAATGTTCAAAGACCTGGAGTTAGAAAATATTGAACGATGCAGAAAGCATCAAAAGAAGATGGAAGCAATATACAAAGTTACCAAAAAGAATTGGTCAATGTTCAATCATTTCAAAAGGTAGCATATTATCAAGAATTGACAATACTCAAGGAAGAAGCCCAAGCAGTACTGAAAGTACTGGTGACAAACACGTTTCCAGGAATTGACAGAGTACAGTACGAAGTCTTTCAACACACTCATTCAGCATTGGAAGTACTCACTTAACTATGCCAAGAAATTTGGAAGACAACTACAAGGCCAACCTACTGGAAGTGATCTATATTTGGTGACCTAAATGCAATGTGGAAATCATCAAACAATATCATCTATATCACATGCAAGTAAAATTTTGCTGAAGATAATTTAAAAAAAACACGCAAAAACTATTGCAATAGCATATTAACAGGGAACTTGCAGAAACTCAAGCCAGATTCAGAAAAGGATGTGGAACTAGAGATATTATTGTTGATGTCAGATGGATCTTGACTGAAAGCAAAGAATCCCAGAAAGATTCTTCTTTGTGGCTTATGGACTATGCAAAGTCTTTCAACTTTGTGGATTATGACAAGCTATGGATAACATTGTGAAGAATGGGTATCCCAGAACACTTGATTGTGCTCATGAGGAACCTGTGAAGAGACCAAGAAGCAGTAGTTTGAACAGAACAAGGGGATACTGAATGGTTTAATATCAGGAATGGTGTGTGCCAGGGTTGTATCTTTTTGCCATATATTTCAATCTGTCTTCTGTGCAAATAATCTGAGAAATTTAGAGTATATGGAGAAGAGCATAGAATTAGGATTTGGAGGAAGACTCATTAACAACCTACAATATACAACTTTGCTTGGTGAAAGTGAAGAGAATGTAAAATACTGATGAAGACCAAAGACCACAGTATTCACTATGAATTGTAATTCAATGTAAAGAAAATAAAAGTCCTTACCACTGGACCAATAAATAACATCATGATAAATGGAGAAAAGATGGAAGTTGTCAAAGATTTCATTTTGCTTGGATCCACCATCAACACTCATGGAAGAAGCAGTCAAGAAATCAAACAATATATTGGTATTAGACAAATCTGCTGCACAAGACTACTTTGAAGTGTTCAAGAGTAAAGATATCAGTTTGAGGTATAAGGTGTGCCTGACCCAAACAGTATTTTCAGTAGCCTCATATGCATGTGAAAGTTGGATAATGAATAAGGAACATGGTTGAAGAATTGATGAATTTGAGCTACAGTGTTAGAAAAGAATATTGTAAGTACTATGGACTGCCAGAAGAACAGACAAATATTTCTTATAAGAAGTGCAGCAGAATGATCCTTAGAACCCACGATGGCAAGATTTTTGTCTTTCATACTTCAGATATATTATCAGAAGAGACCAGTCCTTGGAGAATGATATTATACTTGGTGAAATGGAGGGTCAATGAAAAATAGAAAGAACCTCAATTCCCTAATAAGGATTGCCATGTTGGCAGCAGCAACAGGCTCAAGTGCAACAAAAATTATGAGGATGGTGTTGTTGTTGTTGTTGTGAAGTGCTGTTGAGTCAGTGCCAACTCATAGCGACCCAGTATAAGGTTTCCTAGGAGCAGCTGGTGAGCTTGAACTGCCGACCTTGCAGTTTAAACAGCTTTGCAGTCTGGTGCATTAACCTACAGTACCCTGTGGGTTAATTAACCCACAGTGCCACAGTGCCACACTAACCCACAGTGCCACAGTGCTTTTGAGTTCAGAAGCAATTAAAAGTGGGCAAAGAGGCTGAGGAGTGAAGAACAACCAACTTTTTCCCCTAATAAGGTAATTGTTAAATGGGGCTTGTTAGAACTTTGCATTTTGCAGTCTTACAATGAGTAGCTCAGGAGACACCAACTAAGGAATGTTTTGATGTAAGAGCTTGGGTTGTTCTCTCACATTAGTCAGGGGTTTAGAATGAAGGAAAGGAAAAACTATCAACCTCCAAGCCTGAAAGTTTTAATAAACGTATCTAAACAAAAACTTTCTGAAAACATGAGTGCCATGTACTTAGTAAAAATTGAAAATAGACTGAAATGGGCCTATCCCAGAGCCTTCTGTCTCTGGCCAAAGGAATTTGTTGAGGAAAGACCAGATGAGTCCAACCAGGACTACAAGCACCCTCCCTGGACGTTTTCTGAAGACATTGTTGTTGTTGTGAAGTGCTGTTGAGTCGGTTCTGACCCATAGCGACCCTGTATAGGGTTTTCGAGGAGCAGCTGGTGAGCTTGAACTGCCAACCTTACAGTTCAAATGGCTTTGCAGTCTGGCACATTAACTCACAGAGCCACACCAGGACTCCTCTGAAGACATTAGGAGAGTCTTTTCTCCTGATGTTTTTTGTTGATAACTGCCGTCGAGTTGGTTCTGACTCATAGCAACCCTGTATAGGGTTTCCAAGGAGTGGCTGGTGAGCTTGAACTGCTGACCTTGCAGCTCAAACCAGCTTTGCAGTCCAGTGCATTAACCTACAGTGCCACACCAGGACTCCTTTCTTCTGGCGCTTAGATATTAAAGACAATGAAAGTTTATCAGAGCCTGAAATAAAAGATCCAGAAATAATGAGAACACGCACAAAGACACATGTATGAAGAACAGGGAGACACACACACATAAATAGATGGAGCAAGAGGAAAAGTGTGTGTATAAATGTGTGTGAGAGAGATATTGAGAAATGATAAATAAAGGTTGAAGTTTTAGATCCAACTGTAAGTCTAATTCTGATTTTTAGCTAGTGGTAGCAATACAGTGGTTATTTGTGGGTGGCATAAAGCAATACAGCGCTTGTTTCTGGTTCAACTACTAACTGAAAGTTGGCAGTTCATAAAACCCACCAGAGGCACCACAGAAGAAAGACCTCTGAACCTACTGCCAAAAAATCAGCCATTAAAACTCTTAGGACCACAGTTCTTTGACACACATGGAATTATGATGAGTCAGAATCAATTCAATGGCAACTGATTTTTAAAATTTTTAATTTTGGCAATACAGTATACAATGAGAATATCTAAAGAGTAAAAGACTAAACTTCTGGCAAAAGAGAAGGTTCTTTACAAAATCAATTCCATGGGTAAATTTAGGAGATGAGGTGGAGGTAGTTTGTTTTGGATAAAGTTACATCATCTCTTCCACTGTTGCTGAAGAAAGGGAAAAAGATGCAGAGAAATGTAAATATAGAGAGAACCAGAGTGAAGGAGTTTGTATGAAATAACAATGGCCACCTATATACAGTAGAAAGAATTGTCACTGATCATTTGATACATAATCATATTGTATAAGTGTTTCATTAACTATCTGTGTATGAGACATTACAAAGCTAAGTGTTATGTTACTGATTGGGTTCTATATTTAATAGAGTATGGGTAATACAAAGAGCTATGAAAAGCAATGGAAGTGCAAATACATTGGACCCACACACAGACACACTGGTTTTTGATGCAATGGTATTTGTGACTATAGTTGTGAATAAACCATACCACTTGAACTGGATCTCTGCTGTGGTGTCATTAATAAGCCAATTCCTGACAGCATTTTATGAACATTGTTCTGCTTAGTCTTCATTTTTTTCCTTTCCTACCTTTTTATTCTTACTCCTTCCTTTTGAATATATTGTTGTTGTTAAGTGCTGTTAACTTGGTTCCTACTTAGAGAAACCCTGTATAAGGTTTCCGAGGAGCAACTGGTGAGTTTGAACTGCCAACCTGTGGTTAACAGTCAAGTGCTTATCAACTAGTGCCACAGTGGGACTCCTAAATACATACAATGTGCTAAACATAAGGATTATAATTCTGAACAAAATAAATATGATCTTTGCTCTCAGTGGAAAAAAAAAATGATAGAAGAATTGGTAAAGGACCAAATAGTTCAAAAGGTCAATGTGTTATATTTGTGCTACCAACTGCAGATGTTATTATAAGAGCTTTATTTATTACTAAGTTGTCAAGACAGAATCAGTAGTACTTATTTTCATTGAAATTGGATGGTTGATTATGTCCAACAAGATTGAACATCTACGTAGATAAATCTTTCAAGGGAAGTCTGTCTTTTAAAACAGGGTGCTTGCTCAGCTGGACTTCATCTAGTTTTACTTTAATTGAATGTCAATAAATGTATTTTAGCATATGCCATTTTCCTTGCTGCTCTCCCCATCTGTTCATTGAGCAAAAACCTTATGTATGTATGTATGTATTTTTGTGCCGGGTAATGGGAATTAAATATTTTGCTATGATTTCTTTATCTTTCTGAAAAGTTTCAGCATATGGGAACTTATCCACTGTATGAGGTGAATTGGAAGGGACATTGGTCCCTGTAAAGGCTACACAAACTAATGCACCAAACTATAAACTAGTGTTGAAAATTTAATGAAGAATTCAGAAGAAAAATATTTCACAACCAGTACCCTGATATATTGAAGAATGCATGGCTTCCTATAGGGTTTAAATTTCAACAATGGCTGGCATGACAAAGTATGCAAGCATTGGCAAATATATTTAATTTAGACTGTTCTTATTTAAGATCTGCACCTGGCTGACTCATAACTTTGGTTCAGTACAAGAAGCACTGCAACTATCTCATTATCCCCTTTGAAACCCAGTTATTGGTAGTCTGTGTTGTTCACTTCTTTCCTTGAGGAATTTTGCAAGTTACCACATACCTCTCAGTCCCATTCATTTTCCATTAAATTAATCTGTTCTGGGTTTACTAGTTGGAAATAGCAAGTTGGCCTGGAGTTATTGTACCCTCTTACTTAAAAAAAATACACTTTTGTCTTGAATATGGAAAGTAGAAATAGAGAGAGAGAAAAAGAATTGGACGAAAAATGTGTAAATCAGATCAAAACCCTTAAACTCAGAAACAGATGTCTACCTTTTCCAAATAGTTATTGACTTTAGTCTGTAAGTAGAAAGCTAAAACTGCTCAATAGAAAGAACATCTGAATTGGGGACAAGAGACTTGTCTTTAGTTTCACTTCTACCAATTATAATATGCATAGCCTTGAGTTGTCATTTAACCTTTCTGAACCTTATACATTTTATAAAATACGAGCAATAATGTGAGCACATTTCTAACAGATTGCCTTCAGAATCAAATTGGGTGAATTCTATGGAAGTATTTTGTAAAATTGAAAATTATGACCAGGGAGGTGAATTACCATATCATTGGCTTTGCATAGTTGTTATTTTACATATCCTCAGGGGAAGCAACTCTAGAGTGAAATTATCCAGCCTAGGAATAAGAAAGCATATCGGTTATACAGTAGAAAGAAAGCTCTATCTTGTCTTTCTCCCCCATCACATTGGAAAATTTTGTAAAAGGAAACATTTTCAAAATGATTTTTAAGACACATGACGTTCTCATATATTGTATACATTCACATTATAGAAATAATACTGACCATAGGGAATTGTTAAATTCTAAGAGATTCAGAGTGAATTTTTCAGAGGCACAAAAGGCTTTCGATTATTATTTTGTGTCAACCAGAGAGCTGCTATTTACTCAATGCAAAAAAGGGCCTGACTGGCCCATGATTACCTGATATATTTCTTTTTCTCCATTTATTTAATTATATTTTGGTCATACTTTTCATTATTCAATCATTTGTATCTTATAGCCAAATAATTTTAATTTAGTTTATACTTTGTGATATGTAACATTTAAGTAGTCTAAGATTTCCATTCTGAGATCTCAGATCTCATTTGAGTCTGAACAGCACCTAACAATAACTACAAGCTCACCAGATCAGGCAGTATTTCATTCTATTGTACACAGAGTCACAATGAGTCAGACTTGGCTAGTCACAATGCACCTAACAACAAGATCTCCAAAAATATCATCTTGGTTGTAAATTGGCTGAGAATAAAAGAGTGGCTTCTTTAAAGTTCTTTATAAAGAAATTTCTAAAAATCTGCTGTTCAAATAGTGGTGTGTCTGAAAGAATTTAAGTCCCAAGAAAGTTAACAGCAGCAGCCTACATTATAGCTGCTTATTATGAAATGTGGGGTGACTTGGTGACAATCAAGCTTAAAAGAGGTGATGACCTATCTCCATAGGTTTCCATTAAAGATCCAAACACCTATATGTACATTGTAGCATATTCTTATAATGGACAATAATGTATAATGCTATATATATAATAAAGTTTTAGCGATAAGCTGTAAGAAGGATGGATATTACAAAAATAATTTTGAGTAGTAGAAGCTAGAATCAGTCCACTTACAGTTCAAAAGCAGACAAGACTACTTGTTTATGGTAATAGAAATCAGAAGAGTGATTACTTTGGAAGAAGGAAGAATTATTGACTGGAAAGGATTAAGGAGAACTTTAGGGGTGCTGACAATGTTGTGTTTCTTAACTTAGGTAGCAACTACACAGGTGTGTAGACTTTGTGATAGTTTATTTAGTTGTACAATTATAATTTGGATATAGCTCTATACATATATTATAGTTCAAGAAAAATGCTAAAATAAAATTTCTGAAATTTAGCTGAGAATCAATCAAAGCATCAATCAGATGTGAAAATAAAGACTTTTTGCAAGAGCCACACAAAGCATTTTCAAGGATATCAACTGTGGATATATTCTTACATGATGAGACAGTAAACCAAGTAGACTTTAGGAAGACAACTTCTAGCTCAGGTGAGTACTAAAGGGAATTTCAGCCTGACAGCCATGTAGCAAGCCTAAGGAAGACGAGTCCTGTTGTTGTTGTTAAGTGCCCTTGAGTCGGTTCTGACTCATAGAGACCCTGAATAGGGTTTCCGAGGAACAAATGTTGAATTTGAATCGCTGACCTTGTGGTTTAAACCAATCTTCCAGTCCAGTTAATTATCCCATACCACCACACCAGGACTCCAAAATGTTTGATGGGAGCAGAAAGCCTCATCTTGCTTTCACCTAGCAGCTGGTGGGCTTGAACTATAATCCAGTGCTTATTCTAGAGCTCTACATAGAGCAAGAAAACACCAGTTGGGTACTTAAGAGATTGGATACAATCCTCCAATATTGGGAGAATATAAGGATTTAATAACAGCAAAATATAGGCCAATGGAAGTATCAAGATAAACAAAAGATAGCACAAGAAGGGAAATATAATCAGAAAACACTCTTGACTCTACTGTGAATAATATTTACATTGTCATAATAGTATGTTGTTACTGCTGTTAGGTGCCAAGTCGGCACCGACTCATAGTGACCCTATGCACTAAGGAATGAAACACTGCCCAGTCCTGGTCAACCTTACAATCACCACTACATTTGAGCCCGTTGATGCTGCCCCTGTGGCAATCCATCTTGTTGGGGTCATCCACTTTTTCTCTGACCCTCCACTTTAAAAAACATGTTATTCTTCTCCAGGGACAGGTCCTTCTTGCAAATATGTCTGAAATATGAGAGACGAAGTCTGGCCATCTTGGCTTCCAAGGAGCATTTTGGCTGCACTTCTTCTAACACAGACTGGTTTGTTCTTTTGACAATCGATGGATCCATCAATATTCTCCTCTAATACCATAACTCAAATACATCAATTCGTCTACCATACCTCCAATACCATAACTCAAATACATCAATTCGCCTTCCTTTTACACTCTCAACTTTCACATGCATATGAGGGTATTGAAAACACCATGGTTTGGGTAAGATACACACTTCAGTCCTCAAATTGACATCTTTACTATTGAACACTTTAACGTAGTCTTGTGCAGCAGATTTGCCTAATGCAATATGTCATTCAGTTCTTGACTGCTGCTTCTATGAATGTTGATGGTTGATCCTAGCAAATTGAAGCCTTTGACAACTTCATTTTTTTCTCCATTGGTATGATGCTGTTTATTTGTCCAGTGGTGAGATTTTTATTTTCTTTACATTGAGGTACAACCCATACTGAAAGCTATGATATATAATCTTCATCAGTAAGTATTTTAAGTCCTCTTTGCTTTCAGCAATCAAGGTTGTATTATCTGCATATTGCACATTTCTAATGAGTCTTCCTCCAAACACGATGATACATATTTCTTCATATAATCCAGCTTCCCAGATTATTTGCTTAACATACAGATCGGATAAATGTGGTGAATAATATAACCCTGGTGCACACCTTTCCTAATTTTAATTTTAAACCATTCGGTGTTCCCTTATTCTGTTCAAATGACTGCCTCTTGGTCTATGTACAGGTTCCTTATGAGCACAATTAAGTGTTCCAGAATATTCATACTTTACAATGTTGTCCATAACTTGTCATGATCCACACAATCGAAAGCTTTTGCATAGTCAATAAAAGACAGGTAAATAACTTTTTGGTATTCAAAGCTCTCAGCCAAGATCCATCAGATGTCAGCAGTAATATTCTTCATCCCACATCCTCCTCTGAATTCAGCTGGAACCTATGGAAGTTTTCTGTCAATGCATGGTTGCAGCTGTTTTTATGTTATCTTTAGCAAACTTTTATTTGTTTGTGATATTAATGATATTGTCTGATGATTACTGAATTCCATTGGATCCCCTATCTTTGGAATGGGCATAAATATGGATCTTTTCCAGTCAGTTGGCCTGGTAGCAGTCTTCCAAATTTCTTGGCATAGATGAGTGAGTGCCTTCAGCGCTGCATCATGTTGTTGAAATATTTCAATCTATATACCATCAATTCCTGGTTTCCAAGGAACCCTTGATGAGTTTGAACTGCCAATCTTGTGGTTTGCAGTCAAATTTGCAGGTTTAAAACAAGATAAATTTATTATCTCAAAGTTTTGTAGGACCATTTCACTGGGCTAACGTCAAGATGTCTGCAGGGCTATGTACCTTTCTGGATGTTCTTGGAAAGAATACATTTTCAGCCTTTTCCGGATTCTAGAGGCTGCCCATATTCCTTGACTCATGGTCCTCATTATTCATCATCAAAGCAATCTGCGTCAAATATTTTTACCACTTCTCTATAGTAATCCTTCTCTCTCTCTTTTCTAGCATAGCCAAGAAAGGTTCTCTGATCTTAAGGAATCATGTGATTAGAGTGGGCTGACCCAGATAGTCCAGGATAATATTCTTCTCTCCACGTTCATAAATTAACATCATAAAATTACCTTTTGGAATGTAAGGTAAAATATTTACAGGTCCTGTGCATTAGGATTTGGACATACCTGGGGCCATTTTTCTGTTTAACACAAGACAAAGAGAAGAAACAGGGTTTAGAGAAAAGCTAACACCTGTAGAGTTAATCTGCCCTCACAAGATTGCTATGGGATGCGTTGGACCCATACACATAATATGAAGGAACTTCAGAAATTTCATTATCCTTTAAATCCAGTTTTCCATGGATTTTTTGAAGCTCCCTAGAACACCCTACATAGTGGACTAAAAAGTGATGACAATCCCAATGGGACTCAGAGAAACTCTGCGTATTCCTTAGCCCACCCAAAGCTGAATGCCCAGTCAGAGAACTGTCACCCAGAAGCAGTTCCATAGTGACAGCAAAGCAGCTAATGCCCTTGGGTTAAGAAACAGGCCTGTTCATAGTACTCTCTTATGTACATTGAAGATTCTTGAGTGAGATTATAGAATGCCAGGAGACACTGTATTTGAATATTAGTTTTCATGAGTAGGTGTGGAAGGGACAAGAAATATTAAATATTAAAAAAACACAAAAGAATATGATAAAATCTGCAATCTCCTGTTATGCCCTAAAACTTATATCCCCTCCGTTAGTATTTTATAGTCTAATGTAAGATGCTGCTCCAGTTTTGGGATACCTTCTGTAAAACTTTCTGATAAGAAATACTTCTCCACCAAGTTAATAAAGTGTAGAAATTCCAAAGGAATTGGGGAAATTTTCCGAAGATGCTGTTTTCTTTTCAAAGGAGTCACTATCTCAGAGTAGGGTAATGGGCTTTGGATGTAGTTTTGAATATACTAGATGTGTTGCTGTTAGGTGCTGTTGAATGTTGCCTGGTATAAAACCATCCTCACAATTGTTGCTAAGTTTGAGTCCATTGCTGCTGCCACTGTGTTAGTCTATCTAGTTGGGGGTCTTCCTCTTTTTCACTCACCCTCCACTTTACCTAGCATGATGATCTCCAGGGACTGGTCCCTCCTGACAACATGTCTGTCTTAGGCTTGGTTCTCTAATGAAACAAAACCAGGGAAGTTTATATATGTATGTATAATGAGAGGTTTATAACATGGAAATGGCTCACACAGTTGTAGAGGTGGTTAGCCCCAAGTCTGTGGGTTATATGTCAGGTTGGAGGCTTCAGACTCACATATTTGCAGGGCTGATGAACCAAGATTGGCAGGTCAAATGGCAAACAGGCAGGTAGTTCTGGAAAGTAAGAAGGCAGGTTGCTGATTACGCCCAGGATCAGCAGGTCAATGTCTCAAGTTCAAAGAGGTTTAAGGACAAGCCAGATGCATGATCTACACCCAGCAGAAAACAAGCAAACCTTGCCTCAATGTTCAATATATTGGAAGTAGACTGCAGCCCCAAGGAAGTGTCCCTTCAACTGATTGGTTGTTCATACTGATCATATCATGAAATTGATTGCATTATATTAGATCTCATCATCTCAACTGCCAAACCACTGAAAATCCTGGCCCAAACCTAAACTATCACAATGTCCAAAGTATGAGAGATGAAGTCTCACCATACTGGCTTCTAAGAAGCATCTTCTTCCAACAGTGATTTGTTTGTTCTTCTGGTAGTCCATGGTACCTTTAATAATATTATCTAACAAAATAATTCAAATGCATCAATTCTTGGTTTTCCTTATTCATTGTCCAACTTTCATGTGCATATGAGGCAATTGAAAATAACATGGCTTGGGTCAAGTTTACCTTAGTCCTTAAATTGATATCTTCACCCTTCTTTGCTTTTTTGATAGGTGTCCATGAGTGTTGACTGTGGATCCAAGCAAAATAAAGTCTTTGGCAACTTCAATTGTTTCTCTGTTTATCATGATGTTATTTATTAGTCCAGTTATGAGTATTTTTCTTGTTTGTTTGTTTGTTTGCTTTTCAACACTGAGGTAGCCTTGGGCAATTTTCTTCATCTCCAATTCCCAAACTTCTCTGTAAAGTGAGAATTGTATCTTCAGAGATGTGATGCTCAATGGGCTAGCATCTGAGATTTATTTTCCATTGCTGTGTTTATAATATTATGTTAAAACACTATTAGATATATCTTGGCTAAACTGTGATTCACATTATCTAACACAATGAGCACATATTTCTATATGTAGGAAGAGAACCAATATTTTATTGAGAGCCTATATTATCTTAGGCACTATGTGAGGTGTGGCTGGAATATAAAGATGAAAAAGATATATCATCTTTCATCAACTTACTTAAATTTTGCTTAAGTTCAGGGTATAAATAAGTAAATTTAAATAATGTGTTTTCATATTAACAAGTTATGAGTTGTTTTTGGGTCATAGTGAACCTATGCACCAACACTCCCCAGTCCTGAACCATTGTAACAAGTGTTTCCATGTTTAAGCTCATTGTTATGGCCACTGTGTTAATCCATCTTATTTGGGGTCTTTATTTTCTCACTGATATTAACATGGGGTATCCTATAAAAAAGGTGGCATATAATATAGTAGGGCAGCACACATTGTAGACTGAGGCAGCAAACAGGAGACTGTCTCTGATGTTATCAGTATCATTAATAATAATGACAGGGCATTACAAATGATAAAGTTCTTGACTACTTGCCAAAACATTGTTAATTTAAACGGACCCAGAGGTGTCTTAGGAGACAGGTCTGGTGCTTCTGAAAGGACACAGTCTTGAAAATTCTACTGAGCAGTTCTCTCTATACACATGGGTTGACTTTGACGAGATGACAGCTAACAATAACAGGGCATAGAGAAGAAGTTGACCTCAAAGTGAATTTTTGAGGATATTAAAGAGAATTCCATTTGACTGTTTAAATCACAAATTATTACTAAATTAAATTATTACTAAAGGAGCTCTGGTAGTGTAGTGGTTATGAATTGGGCTGCAAACCTCAAGGTCAGCAGTTCGAAACTATCAGCTGTTCTACAGAAGAAAGATGAGGGTTTCTGCTCTCATAAAGACTTATAACCTCAGAAACTCTGTGCACGGTCACTATGAGTTGGAACCGACTCCACAATACTTAACAACAACAACAGTAATAATCTAAGCCAAGGAAATAACTTTTGCTTTGAATCATTGATTCTTGTACAAGGAAACCTTAATTTATCAAGCTGTTTAAGCAATGAGATGCTAATAAGATTATGTGGTGCACTGAGGGGTAAATAAAGCATTCATTTTCACTTTAGCTCTTGCTGTAATTTCTTCACAGTGTTTTGCATTTATTTTCCCACTATAAGAAGTAGACTGTTGTTAGAATAATAAACTCTGGTGGCATGGTGCAATAAGACATCAAGGAGTTGCAAAAGAGGTAGACTATTGATATCGACAATGACTCAGAAACATTTAAAATAATATTTAGTGTTCAGATACTTTCTGGTTGATTTGTTTGTTACATTGTATTGGTAGTGTTTTGGGGCTTAACCTTTCCCTAAAACTAAAGCACTTTATTGACTACATAAAGGCTTTTGATTCTGTGGATCATGACAAGTTATGGACAACCTTATGAAGAATGAATATTCCAGAGCATTTAATTGTGCTCATGAGGAATCTGTACATAGACCAAGAAGCAGTTGTTTGAATAGAACATGGGAACAATGTTTGGTTTAAAATTAGGAAAGGTGTTTTCCAGGGTTTTATTCTTTAACCACACTTATTCAATCTGTATGAGCAAATAATTTGGAAAATTGGATTATTTGAGGAAAAATATGGTATCAGGATTGGAGGAAGACTCCTTAACAATCTGAGATATACAGATGATAAAACGTTGCTTGCTGAAAGTGAAAAGAACTTAAAATACTGATGAAGATCAAAGATCACAGTCTTTGGTATGGGTTGCACCTCTACATAAAGAAAACAAAAATCTTCACCACTGGACCAATAAATACCATCAAGATAAATGGAGAAAAGATTGAAGTTGACAAAAACTTCGTTTTGCTTGGATCAACCATCAAGAGTCATATAAGCAATAGTTAAGAAATTAAACAATGTATTGCATTAGGCTAATCTGTCGCACAAGACCTCTTTAAATTGTTCAAGAGCAAAGATGTCAATTTTAGAACTAAAGGGCACCTGACCCAAGCCACAGTATTTTCAATAGCCTCATATGCATGTGAAAATTGAACAATGAATAAGGAGGACTGTAGAAGAATTGATGCATTTGAGTTATGGACTTGGAGGAGAATATTGAAACTACCACGAACTGCCAAAAGAAGAAAAAGATTTGTGCAGTAAGAAATACAACCAGAATGCTCCTTAGATGCCCGGATAGCTAGACTTCATCTCTCATTCTTAGGATATATTATTAGGAGGGACCAGTCCCTGGAGAAGGATATCATGTTCGGTCAAGTGGAGGGTCTCTGAAGAAGAGGGAGACCCTTAATGAGATGGACTGACAGTGATGTTGCAATGGGCTCAAGCATAGCAACGATTGTGAGGTTGGCTCAAGATCAGGTAGGGTTTCATTCTGTTGTTAATAAAGTCTCTATGAGTTGGTACCAACCTGATGGCTCCTAACAACCACAATATTAACAGCAACCAAAGTACAGCAAGCCAAATTGTCTAGCACACTGAGAGCTGTGGCTAGCTGGAGTCCTGTAACTCAGAATTTTTGTCTTTCTGCCCCTGGTAGGTGAGATATTGATGCAAAAGGCTTCTGCAGTATTTGACACCAAACTGCCAGGTTGAATTTAAGAGATGAAAGTTTAAAAACTGCAATAACCACCTCAAGTTTTGGGTGCCAACTGCAGAGATCAATATCATTTGTACACAACTGCGGAAGCTTTTGTTATGAGATCACTCTGCCTCTGAGTCCCAGGGAGAGAATCAAACTTCATACTCTGTGTTTATATGGCAGCTCCCTGGACAGATGGTAGTGATTCCTTGCAGAGTGCAAGTAAGCTGTGTTCTTTCTGACATTTTTGCTGTGTTTACAACTTGGAAGTGTGAGACTGGTTTGCTTCTTTTCCTTGTCCTCCAGCACCAATATTTATTGGTATTCACTGATTCACTATGGATCTGAGGAGCCTTCTGGGAAAGTAATTCAAGCATAACCAACACCTGGAATACAGACATGCATAGGATGACTGGCTGTCTGAGAGGCACTGGAAAGAAGGCAAACTGTGGAGCCCGTGGAAGAGAATAAACTGTGAACAAATGTAAGTTAACCTCAGCGTCATATAATACTGTTCCTAAGTCATCTCCTCTTTTGAAGCTCTCAATATCAGAAGGAGAAATTGTGTAGCATCTCTCATATACATATGAAAGCTGTGCATTGAAAAAGCAAGACCAAAGAATAATTGGTGCGTTCAAGTGATGCTGTTGCCAAAGACTATTGTATATACCATGAGTGCCAGAGGGGAATGGTAGTGGTAGCCGGGTGCCATCTAGTTCTTCTGGTCTCAGGGTAGTGGAAGCTGTGGTTCTGTGGTTCATTAGTCTTTTGGATCAATTGTTTCCACGAGTCTTTGCTTTTCTTCATTCAGAGAAAATAGAGGAGGAAAAGTAAAGTAGAAAAAAATCAGAATCATAAGAAGATCAAACTTACTAGTCTGATGGACTGGTCTTTGCACATCCTTCATGCCTGAAACTGAGTCACTGTCTGGGGATCAAGTTTCAGGCAAACAATAAAACTCACTACCATCGAGTCGAGTCCAACTAGTAGAGACCTTCTGTAGGGATTCCATGGCTATAAATCTTTACAGGCACAGAAAACCTCCTTTTTTTTTTTTATCTCTGAAGAGCACTGATATTGTGGTTAAGTGCTTTTGAGTCCGTTCCAATCCATAGCCAGGCTTACACAGTGAACAATAAAACCGGAGGGGAATGTACTCCTTAAAACAATCAACAGCATGCGATCAAAATGCCAGTATTTGCCCCAACACAGAGCACAAAAGGCAGGAAAGGGAAAGACACCAGGAAGTATGGGAAAAGGGGAACCCAAAGTGGAAGTGGGAAAGAGGCTGGTACAATGTGGGGATTGCAACCAACGGCAAGAAACAAAACGCATATTGTTGAGTGGACAACTAATTTGCTCTGTAAGCAGTCACCCAAATCATGATAAAATGTTAAAAACAATAAAAAAATAAAACCCACATTGTAATTTTGGAAAATAGAAATTTCCCCTTGCTGAAAGGATTCCACTGGTGGTTCTTTTACCCAAGATGAAAGTGGTTAGAAACATGGAATTTCAAGTCATAGCATTTTGGGGTCAAGTTCCTTCCCTCTGATTTACTATGTGTGTGACCTTGAACAAACTTTGTAACTTCTTTAAGCCTGAGATTCCTAATTCTAAAATGAGGATAAGAATAGTACTTCTCCCACAGTAGACATAGCTTCATGGATATGTGATTTGTGCAATGTCACAGACCCCATGTTTACAAGGGTCACACATTTGGCTTAATGTTGTTCTCTTGCTATTCATATTAGTAATTTTTGAACAAGGAACCTTTCATTTTCATTTTGTACTAAAAATTAAACTCAGCGCTATCGAGCTGATTTCACTCATAGGAAACCTATACAAAGTTTCTGAGATGAACTCTTTACAGTAGAAAACATCTCATCTTTCTTCCACAGAGTAGCTGATGGGTTTGAGCCTCTGACCTTGCAGTGAGTGGTCCAATGCTTATCCTTCAGCATGATTATAGAAATCATATAGCTGGCATCACTGCGAGTACTGCTTTGAGTTTTTGTTGAGCCAGTGCCAACATTTAGTCATAGGCTTAGTCAACAGCTATTCACTGAGTGTCTCTTACATGTTAAGCCCTGCCCTTGGTTCTAGAAATACATCAGTGATTAAACAGTAACAGTTTTGACCTCAGAGCACTAACAGTCTAGTTGAAGATACAGTAAGAAACACATAAACAAATGCTGTTGTTAGGTATTGTGGAGCTGGTTCTGATTCATGATGATCTTGTACTATCTTTGTGATCACTAGATGTCTTTGAATCCATTGTTGTAGTCATCCTACCTAGCACTATATCAGACAGTAGGGATTTCATTGGCTGATTTTTGGAAGGAGATTGTCTGGACTTTCTAGTCTGTCCTAGTCTGAAACCTGTTCATTATGGCTGATCCTACAAATACTTGAAATACCAGTGTCACAACTTCCAGAATCATAATAGATACAGGCCACCACAATATGAAAAGTGGACAGATGAATGCTACATAAACACACATACCATTACATAGTTTCAGTTTGGGCAATGCAAGGAAGAGGACAAAATAGAGTAATATGCAGTAGCTGTCGTGGACTGTTTTCTAGAATGAAACTTGGACGATGAAAGAAAGGTATTCAAAGAACAGAAGAAATGGAAAGTTCAAAAGTGGAGTAATTAATTGTTTGGTTTGAATGATGCAACATGCTTAAAAGAAGGATATTTTTGGATGGAACATTGAGGACAGTTTGGTGGGTTGAACAGACAGGCAGAAATTAAAACATTTGGGCATTACAAGCAAGGTAGAAGTAGGATTTTATTGTGAGGGAAATGGGAAGTCATTGGTGAATTTTTGTTTTAAATAGTAACAATTCTGACTTTACTGCTATTTAAATGGTAACGTCAGCACAGTCTTAAGAGTTGAATGCTTAAAATGTTATTTTTTATAATTAATTTTTTGTTGTTTCCAATTTCACAATATCTATATTGCCTCATATTCAATTCCTATGTATTCCATCTAGTGAGTTCTATATGTGTAAGTCACCATATATTTTGTTGAAACAAGATATTTGCGACGAACAAATGTTTGATGTTGCAAAATTCTATCATTTGATTTTCGGCATTGTTTTTATGACCAACACCATATTATACAGCTACTGATTCTTCTTTGCTTAGTGGCACTGTGGTGTAGGCATTGGGTTGCTAACTGCAACATTGGCATTTCAAATCCTCCAGTCACTATATGGGAGAAAGATGAGCCTGTCTGTTCCCATAAAGATTTACAGTCTCAGAAACCCTACAGCAGTAATTATGAATTGAAATTTTGACTCTCAATGGCAGTGCATTTTTAATGCTGCCTGATAATAAAAAATTGGGAACTCTGAAAGGAATCTTTTTCAACAAAGACTTGGGAAGGAATGGATGTCCTGAGTCATCCATTGTTGTTGTTGTTAAGTGCCATCAAGTCAGTTCCTACTAATTGTGAGCCTGTATAATATTTCCAAGGAATAATTGGTGAGTCTGAACTGCCACACTTACAGTTAGCAGTCCAGAGCTTATTCTCCAGGGCCACATCAAGTCATTCATTAGATATAATTAATTAACTTCATGGCTATGCATTTGAAATGGTACCAATTATGTATCATCCTTGTAAGAATTAGAGAATAGTTACTCAAATCATTTTCTATGTTCTGTGGCTCAGAGTAGAAACATCTATTGAAGTACTTGGTGAAATTTTTGAGTCATTCTTCATTATAAATAACATGTGACTAATGCATTGTGTATATCTTAGGAGTTCTCCAAGTTAGTATATTTATGTTAACAAATTATGCCAACTCTTTGTAGCATAAAGCAGTGGTTTTTAACACTAAAGGATTTGGTAGATCAGAAATTCAAATTGGACACAGCAGAGATGGTTTGCATTTGTTTCATAATGCATGGAACTGCAGCTGGAAAACTTAAAATTTGGGGGCTGTAATCGTACTGTTCACTAACATATCTGGCAGTAGGCTAGATACCTAAATTATTTGCCACAGAGGCTGAATGATACACATTTAAAAAGCCAGAAGTAAGTCTACTGGATTTGGTGTTTAAGGTTATTCTAATGACATTATAGCTGCAGAAAATTTTAGGGCATATATTTTAATTCTGATTAGAATGGGCAAGTTGGAAACAAAGACGAAGGTTAGATAACCAGATTAAATACAGAGAAATCAAATCAACTACATCTGTAAAAGAGATTATAGAGAAGTTTAATATTGTCAGTCAGAATAAGGCCAGGGGCAGACTGCGGAATAGACCACCAATTGGCAATATGCAAGGTCAAGTTGAACCTGAGGAAGATGAAAACAAGTCTACTAGAGCCAAATAAGGAGCGCTGATGGCCTAGTGGGTTACTCATTGGGTTGCTAATGGCAAGGCCAACAGTTTGAATCTATCATACGTTCCTCAAAAGAAAGATGAGACTTTCTGCTCTCATAAAGATTTATAGCCTTGGAAACCCTGTACAGGATCACTATGAGTTGGAACCAATTAGATGGTAACAGCACTTAATAACAGTAACAATAGAGCCAAATTAGAACCTTAAGTATATCCCATCTGAATCTAGAAATCATCTCAATAGATTTGATGAGTTGTACACTGGTAGCATAGTGGTTATGAATCGGGCTGTGAACTGCAATATCAGCAGTTCAAAACTACCAGCTGTTCTGCAGGAGAAAGGTGAGGTGCTCCCGTAAAGATTTATAGACTCGGAAACCCTGTACAGGGTTGCTATGAGTCAGAGCTGACTCCACGGCCCATAACAACAACAACAACAACACTATTGACCAAAGACCAGAGGAGTTGTGGAATGACATCAGAAACTTCATATACGAACAAAGCAAAAAGTCATTAAAAATATAGGAAAGAAGAGAGACTCTGAAAGTTGCTCTTAAATCTATAGTGTCTAAAGTGAAGGAAGGATATGAGGAAGTAGCAGAGTTTTCACCATTTCATCAAGAGATTTCTTGGGTGGCCATGAAGACAAAGTAAATGTGCAAATATCTAGTGTTAGAAAGCCAAAAGGGAAGAGTATGCTTACAAATGTATAAGCTGAAAGAAAGGAATAAAAATTCAAATCTCAAGATGCAATATTGAAGGATTCTATAAGTAAAATATTAAATAATGTAGGAAGCATCAAAAGAACATGGAAGCAATACAGCATCACAGTACCAAAAATTGGTTGATGTTCAACTATTTCAGGAGGTAGCATTTGATTAAGAATCAGTGGAATGTAAAGAAGATCCTAAGCTATAGTGAAGGCATGGGCAAAAAACAAGGTTCTAAAAGTTGGCAAAGGCCAGGATGACCAAATTTCATCTCTCAAACTTTGGACATATTGTCAGTGGGAACCAATCACTGGAGAAAGACATCATGTTTGGTAAGGTCGAGGGTCAGAGAAAAAGAGGAAGACTTCCAGTGAGATGGATTGGCAAAGTGGCAGCATCAATGGACTCAATCATGGCAACAATTGTGAGGTTGACTCAGGACCAGGCAGCATTTCCTTCTGTTGTACATAGGGTTGCTATGAGTTCATACTGACTCGATGACACCTAACAACAACAACATAAGTTGGCAAGTACCAATTACAATGTTCTCAACAAATGAATGCATGCAGGAAGCACTCAATTTCTTATGCCAAGAAATCTGGAAGACAGCTAACTGGTTAATCAACTGGAAGAGATCCATTTTTGTGCCAATTCCTCCAAAAAGGTAAACCTATAGAATGCAAAAATTATTGAGCAATATCACTAATATCACACATAAGTAAGCTTTTACGGAAGTTCATTAAAATGGTTGCAGTGATAGAATCTGGGATCAGAAGGCATTTGACCTCCAGAAGGTGGCTGTCTACAGTGAACTTGACTCTATCTTCAGCCTGACATAAGCTGGATGCCATCATGAGTACTTATCACTGATATAAGGGAGAAAAGATAACCCATCTTAAGAGATAGAAATATTATACAGACTCTTTATTACATCTTAAAAGTAAACACAACAGAGGCAGGGCTTGATGGTGGCATGGGTAGAGGTGATGTGAGGTTCACCATCAGCAATACCACAGAATACCAGGTAAAGCAGATTCAAGGCAGAGCTCCAAAACTCAGAACCACATAGGTAGGAATATTTAAAAAGTCTGAAGGCTTATAGTTAGTGGAACTTGTAGCAGAAGTAAGAAATCATGTACTTTTGAATCTGCCAGGCTCAGTGACCCAGAACAGACAACTTGGGTGAGACCAAATGGCAAGACCAAGTGGGGGAGCAGACACAGCACGGAAAAATGCTGCAGGAACCTTGGAGCAAAGATGGATAATACACATCGTCGGTTTTGCTTTGTTCTGATTTTCTTTCTTTTTTTTTTTGGTATCTGTTCATTGGCTCCCCACTGTTTGTGCACCTCCATTCTGGTGACTATAGAAACAATTAACAGGACAAGAGGCTGGTTCTTTGAAAGGATTAACAAAATCGACATACCATTGGCAAACCTAACAAAAAAAAAAAAAAAAAAGAGGGCGAAGACACAAATAACACACATTAGAAACCACATGGGCGATGTCACACAGAACTAAATGAAATCAAAAGGATAATAATAGAATACTATGAAAAGTTATACTCCAATAAATTTGAAAACTTAGAAGAGATGGATACATTTTTAGAAAAATATGACCTACTTAAACTTACACACAGACAAGTAGAAAACCTGAACAGATTCATAAAAAATGAAGAAATTGATCAGGTCATCAAAAAACTCCCAAGTAAAAGAAGTCCACACCCAGATGGTTTCACAGGTGAATTCTACCAAACATTCAGGGAAAAGCTGTCACCAATTCTACTCAAATTATTCCAGAATATAGAAGAGGATGGAAAACTTCCTAATACATTTTATGAAGCAAGCATAATCCTTATCCGAAAACCAGGGAAGGACATCACTAAGAAAGAAAAGTATAGACCAATATCCCTCAAGAACATAGATGCAAAAATTTCCAACAAAATCCTAGTCAACAGAATCCAGCAGCACATAAAAAGATATTTCATCATGATTAAGTGGGATTCATATCAGGGATGTAAGGATGGTTCAGCATTAGAAAAATGATCAGTGTAATCCACCATATAAGTAAAAAAAAAGAAAAGAACCACATGATCATACTGATTGATGCAGAAAAGGCATTTGACAAAATCCAACATCCATTTCTGATAAAAACATTAAACAAAATAGGAGTTGAAGGTAAATTCTTCAACATAATTAAGAGCATATATACAAAACCAACAAGGAGCTCTGGTAGCGTAGTGGTTACCAATTGGGCTGTGAACTGCTCCTGTAAAGATTTACAGCCTCGGAAACCCTGTACAGGGTTGCTATGAGTTGGAACCGACTCCATGGCACATAACAACAACACAACAACATACAAAACCAACAGCCTACATTATTCTCAATGGGAAGAAACTGAAAGCCTTGCCTCTGCGAACAGGAACCAGACAAGTATGCCCTTTGTCACCACTTCTATTCAATATTGTGCTGGAAGCCTTAGCAAGATCTAATGACAAGACAGGGAAATTAAAGTTATCCAAATTGTCAAACAGGAAATAAAGCTCTCTCTATTTGTAGATGATATCATCCTATACGTAGAAAACCCCAAAGACTCCGTAAAATAGCTACTAGACCTCTTTGGAAGATTCAGCAAAGTGGCAGGACATAAGATAAATATACATAAATCAGTTGGATTCCTCTATACCCAAAATGACAGCGCTGAAAAGGACATTAGGAAAGCAATACCATTTACAATAGCCACCCAAGGGATGAAATATCTAGGAATAAATGTAACCAGAAAAAAGGGACTTACACAAAGAAAACTACAAAACACTGCTACAAGAAACCAAAAGAGACCTACAAAAATGGAAGAATGTACCATGTTCCTGGATAGGAAGACTTAACATTGTGAAAATGTTAATACTGCCCAAAGCAATTTACACATACAATGCAGTCTCAATCCAGATTCCAACGACATTCTTCAAAGAGATGGAAAAAACAATTACTAATTTTATATGGAAAGGAAAGAGACCCAGGATAAGCAAAGCATTATTAAGAAGAAGAAGGTTGGAAACCTCTCACTCTCCAACTACAAAATTTATTACATGGCTACAGAGGTCAAAACAGCTTGGTACTGGTATAATGAAAGTTACATTGATCAATGGAACAGAATCAAGAATCCAGTGATTAACCAATCAAACTGATTTTTGACTAAGTATCTAAATATATCACATGTGGAGGTGATAGTCTTTTCAACAGATGGTACTGGCAGAACTGAAAAGTGATATGCAAAAGATTGAACCATGACCTTCACCTCACACCTTATACAAAAACCAATTCAACATGGATTAAAGACCTATATGTGAATCCCAGAATTATGAAGGCCATCATTGAAAAAATAGGGACAAATATGAGGGCACTAACTCAGGGAATATACAGACTACCAAACATATTGAACCTATACAAACAAAACTAGACAAAAATAGATAATTGGGACACACTAAAAATTAAAAACTTATGTCCATCAAAAGACTTCACCAGAGGGCTAAAAACAGAACCCACAGAATGGGAAAAAATCTTTTGCAATGACACATTAGACAAGGGAATCATTTCTAAAATATGTAGGAAATCACAACACCTCTACAAGAAAAAGACAAATAACCAATTAAAAACAGGCACAGGATATGAACACACACATACCAAGGAGGATATCCAGGCAGCAAACAAACATGAAGAAATGAAGAAATATTCATGATCACTAGCCACTGTTGTTATGGATGGGAGCCATTGAGTCAGTACCAACTCATAGGGACCTTATGCACAGCAAAACAATACATTGCCCAATCCTGTGCCAACCTAACTACTGTTGCCACGCTTGAGTCCATTGATGCTGCTGCTTGGCCAGTCCATCGCATTGGGGGTCTTCCTCTTTTTCTCTAATCCTCCACCTTACCAAACGTGATGTCCTTCTCCAGTGACTTGTCCTTCCTATCAATATATCTGATGTATGAGAGACAGAGTTTGGCCATCTTGCCCTCCAAGGAGCACTCTGGCTGCACTTCTTCCAAAATGGATCTATTGGTTCTTTTGGAAGCCCATGGCACTTTCAAAATTCTCCTCTAACAACATACCTCAAAAGTAACAATTCTTCTATGGTCTTCCTTATTCAGTGTCCAGCTTTTGCATGCATATGTTATTGAAAATACCATAGCTTGGGTCAGGCTTACCTGAGTCCTCAAGCTGACATCTTTGTTCTTCAACACTATAAAAAGGTCTTGTGCAGCATATTTGCCTAATGCAATACGTCATTTAATTTCCTGACTGTTCCTTCCATGAATGTTGATAGTGATCCAAGAAGAACATTTTGAGAACAGGACTATATATCATTTACCTTTGTATCTCTTGTACATGTTTACGTTACATGCTTCATATATAATTTGTTATTGTTGTTAAGTGTTGTGGAGTTTGCTGCAATGCATAGCAGCCTTATATAGGTTTTCTGAGGCTTGGCTGGTGTATTTGAACTGCCAGACTCGTGGTTCACAGCCCAATGCTTATTCTATAGTACCAGCTGAATATACCGAACACTCATGTTCAAATTTTCAAAAAGTCTAATTAATAGAAAATAAATGAAAATTTGAACATGACTAACGCTAGAGAGTTTATTGGAAGAATGAAAATCTGGAAAACAAGAGCACTTGCCAGGTGCTACGAAATTATTATGAAAGTCACCTTAGAATTCAGGGAAAAATGGATTATATAATTACATACTTAAATCTTTATATACTTAATCATTGAAATAATCTATATTCATTAAAGCAGTAATTGACATATGTTCCCTTTTGGCTTCTATTTTCTGCTTGTTTAAGTTACAGATATTTAACATATAGCCAGGTTTTATTTTAAGAAACACATAATCAAATCTAGTTTTAAAAACACCTACATTTATGCAAACAATAGCATAAGACCATAATACTCACTGCAGAAATTTTCATTTGTTTTTAAAATTGTTTGAATGACATTGGTTTAAATTTAACCTTGAAGAAAAAAAGATCCCCTTCAAACTTAGAATTTTTTTTCCATCCTGATTTATGTTTGCTAGGTGTCCAGAAATACTTTGTAGGTCAAATAGTTGGTGTTCTTCAAAAACTCTAGGTTATTCTTGCCAAATTGCTGAAATTCTTCTCAGCACTAAGATAGACATGTTGTTATTAATTGCCATTGAGTGGGTTCTGACTCATAGTAACTCTGCATAGGGTTTCTGAGGAGCATCTGGTAGGTTTGAGTCATGGAACCACCCACATTTGGATTCATAGTCTATTGCTTACCCTGCAGTGGCACATCTTGAGTTTGATAGGATTTTGAAAATCAACATAGTCTTCTTTTTATATTTTGCAGTTGAAGTATTTAAAGTTCTAGAAATGAAAGTGATTTTTTTCAATGGGATAGAATCTGCATTTCTCAGGTTCTAACCCAGTGCTCTTTTCTCCATCTTATTCAGCTTTGAACAAAGCATCTGACAAACAAGCACAATCTCTATAAAATTCCTGTTCCTTATTTTAAGATTTGACAAGTCAATCCTAAAATCCATATGGAAATGCAATGGGCTTACAATAGCCAAAAATATTTAAAAAGAGGGAATATTCAGATTTCCAATATTGCTACAAATTTATAGTGTGACACTGTCACTAAGTATAAACATATGGATCAGTGACACAGAACTCAAAACCACCAAAATCAACCCTTGCACTTATGGTTAACTAATTTTCAATGAGTATGCCAAGACAATTTAATAAAGAAATTTATTTCATCAAATGGTGTTATTACAAGTAGATATCAACATGCAAAAGAATAAATTTGAACTCCAACCTCACACAAAATTCATTGAACAATGTCATTAATATCACATACAAATAAAATATTGTTGAAAATGATCTAAAAAATATTGCAGCAGTACTATACTGGGAGCTGCCAGAAATTCAAGTGGCATTCAGAAGTAGGGATATCAATGCTATCAGATGGATCTTGGTTGAAAACAAAGAATACCAGAAAGATGTTTACTTGTGCTTTATTGACAATGCAAAGGTACTCAACTGTGTGGATCATAAGAAACAATGGATGATATTATGAAGAATGGGTTTCCAGAACATTTAATTTTGTTAACGAGGAGCTGTATATAGAATAAGAGTCAGTTATTTGAACAAAACAAGGGGTTTAAAATTAGGAAAGGTCTTCATTAAGTTTGTATCCTTTCATCATACTTAATCAATTTGTATGTTAAACAAATAATCCCAGAAGATGGATTATATGAAGAAGAATGTGGCTTTAGGATTGGAAGAAGAATCATTAACAACTTGTGATATGCAGATGACATCATCTTACTTGCTGGAAGTGAAGAGGACTTGAAATTCTTACTGATGAAGATCAAAGAGTACATCCTTCAGTATGTATTGTACCTCGATGTAAATAAAATAAAAGTCTGTACAACTGAACCAGTAAGTAGCATCATAAATGAAGAAAATATTAAAGTTGTCAAAGATTTCATTTTGCTTGCATCCACAATTAACAATCATGAAATCAAACAGCATATTACATTAGGCAAACCTGCTGCAAAAGACCTCTTTAAAATTTTAAAGAGCAGAGATGAAGTGTGAGGACTAAATACCAAGACAAGGTATTTTCAATTGCCTCATTGTTGCTATTAAGTGCTGTCAAATCAGTTCTGACTCATAGCAATCCAGTATAGGGTTTCCAAGGAGTGACTGGTGAGCTTGAACCACTGACCTTTCAGTCTAATCCAACCATGCAGTCCAGTGCATTAAATAGCAGCACCACACCAGGACTCCAACTGACTCATAAGCATGTGAAATTTGGACAATGAATAAGGAAGACCAGAGGAAAATCAATGCATTTAAATTATGGTGTTGGTGAAGACTATTGAAAGTACTATGGTCTGCCAGAACAAACAAATTTGTCTGGAAGAAGTACAGCTAGAATGTTCCTTAGAAATAAGGATGGCGAGACTTTGTCTCTTGTGTTTTGTCCATGTTGTCAGGAGGGACCAATCCCTGGAGAAGGACATCTTACTTGGTAAAGTAGAGGTTTCAGTGAAAAAGAGGAAGGCCCCAATGAGATGGATTCATGCAGTGGCGGTAGCAATAGGTTCAAACACAACAATTGTGCGGATGGCGCAGGACTGGGCAGTGTTCTGTTCTCTTTTGCATAAGGTCCCTATGAGTTGGAACTAACTCAATGGCATCAAACAACAACAACATCTTACACCATATACAAAATTTAACTAAAAATGAATTGTAGGTGTAAGTGTAAGAGCTAAGCTTCTGAAACTCTTACAAGAAAACATAGAAGTAAATCTTAGTGATTTGTGTCAGCCAATGGTTTCTTACCTATGATATTAAAATCAAAAGAAAACATAGACAAACTAGGCATCCTAAAACTTCTGCTAAAAAGTTCCCCATTAAGAAAATGAAAAGGCAACTCATGAAAAGGCAGCACAAAGAGTGGTAGAAAATATTTGAAAGTCCATACATCCAATAAGGGACTTGAATCCAGAATATATAAATCTTACATTTCAATAATTGCAAGACATGCCCAATTTATAAACTGAGTAAAGGACTTGAATAGACATTTCTCCAAGGAAGATATACAAACTGCTAAAATGCACATGATAAGATGTCCAATATGATTGCTGTTGTTGTTAATTGCTATCTAGTTGGTTCTGGGAGTTTTGGTGTGGTGCTGTGGGTTAATGTACTGGAGTGCAAGATCGATTTGAACCACAAGGTCGTGGTTCAAGCTCACCAACTGCTCCTTGGAAACCCTATATAAGGTCGCTAGGAGTCAAAACTGACTCAGGGTACTTAGCAACAATAAGAAGTCAGTTCTGACTCATAGTGATCCTATATACGATTTCCAACGTCCAATTGGATCACTGACCTTAAGGTTAGCAACCCAGAGCTTAACCTATAGTACCACACCAGGACTCATTTGTTGTTGTTAAGTTACCGTGGAGTCAGTTCTGACTCATAGTGACACTGTATCGGGTTTCCTAGGCTGTAAATCTTTCTGGGAGCAGAAATCCTCAGCTTTCTCCCATGGAACAGCTGATAATTCCAAACTGCTGACTTTGAGATTAGTAGCCTGATTTATAACCACTACATTACTAGAGCTCCTTTATACTGATACATTGTTGTTGTTGTTAAGTGCTGTGGAGTCAGTTCCAACACATAATGATCTTGTATAGCATTTCCAAGGAGAACTGGTGAGCTTGAATTGCCAACCTTTCAGTTCAATCTGACTTTGCTGTCCAGTGCATTAACCAGTAGCACCATACCAGAACTCCATACTAATATATATATATATATATATATTGCCGTACATAAAGCAATATACTAACTAGGAAAAGCCAGATACAAGAGAGAACATATTACATGACTCCATTTAAGTGAGATGTCCTGAATAGGCAAATTCACAGAGACATAAATGGATTGTTGGTTATCAGAGGCTGGGGAATGATTGGTAACAAGTATTCACCCACTGCTCACTGCTGTCTAGTTGAATCTGACTCATGGTGACTTTACAGGACACAGTAGAATTTCTCCATATGGTTTCTGAGACTATGAATCTCTACAAAACACAGTGTTTTATCCTTCTCCAGTGGAGTGGCCGGTGAATTTAAATCACTTACCTTTCAGTTAGCAGATCAATATTTCATCCATTGTGCCATCAGGGTGTCTTCAGTAGCAAGAACAGGCTTTTTGGGGGGATGATAAAATGTTTTTTTAAGATAAAATGATATTTGCACACTTCTGAACTTGTATAAAAACACTAAATTGTACACTTTAAAAGGGTGAATCCTATGTTTTATGAATAATACCTTAATAAAGCTATTACACGCATCTTTATGAGGCAAACACTATTATTAATTACTATTATTTTGTAGATGAGAAAAGTAAAATACCTGTCCAAGGTCACAGTGATAATGAGTGATGTGGCCAGGATTTGAGCCCAAAGAATCAGACTTCTAGTCCTTCATCTTAAACTTGGCTTTATTTTTGCATCATAGACAATCATGGACTGTGTTATTGGTATGATGAAATCATGGTTCTTTGTACCACTAAGATATATGGAATGAATGTTGCAGTTTACACAGTAATTCATAAATCATCAGGGTCACTTTTGAATTAATTGATTCTTCCCTACTCCTATAGATAAATCAGTTTAGTAAGAATACATCATTTAAATTCACATGAATACTGTTCATTTAGGTGATTTCATCTTTTTCCCTCAAGTTGGCATATGTGTATAGATACCGCCTTAAGAATATTTAGTTACACTTTAAAAATTTGCAAGATTAAATATACTGAGTTGGATATAGAAAGCAATTTTTTGTGCTTTATAGTTGAAGATTGGGTTTGCCGACCAAGTATGGTTTGGTATAATTTACTTATAACTGGACAGAGTTGGACATTTGCCTAAATTTGTACTTTTCATGGATTTGCTAGTTGTAAATATTTCTCTGCATTGCTTCTATTATTTTCCCATTTCTTATATTCTTTCCCAAAGGATCACACCACATATTCTTATCACTCTCTAATAGTGCAAGAAAAGTAGAAAGATCACTTTTCAAAAGGCTGGGTATATGACAATCTCAGTCTTCTGGAATATACGCAAGGGCAAGGAAAGGAGTTAAAAAAAAAAATCCTTGAAGTATTTGTGTACTGATTTTCTTGCACAGGAATAAACATCATTTATAAACTCTTGATCATTTATAATAAGTTTGGTTATCTGACTTTGTAGCTCATCCCAAACCAGAACCTGCAAGGTAGAAGTTAGGGGAAATCTAGAAGGATACACACTGAAGTAAAAGGAAGGGAGAATTTTGCAGAGTCCCTAAATCTTGGCAATAAGAATTGACAAATGTCCCTATACTTTAAGTCTAGCAAACTTGTTTTGATTAAGTGACATCAAGTCGGTTCTGACTCATAGTGATCCTGTATAGGGTTTTTCAAAGAGAGATTGATGTTTGAACCACCAACCTTGAGGTTAGCAGTCCAGTGTTTACACTACAGTGCCATATCAGGACTCCAGCAGGATTTGTTAGAAGATTGTAAAACATGTTCAACAAGCAGCAGCCCAGCATTTAACTGAAGGGTATACAAGATTTAGGGGGAGAATGTCCATAAGATAGAATTTTGTTTGTGACATTTGGTTAAATATCCATCATTAGATTGGATATTTAAATCACTGAAATGGAACGGTTCTTGGAAATATATGGATGGAAAAGCTTCACAGTCATCATACAGACTTTGTTATGGGCTTCCATAGAAAGCAAGAATCAAGTTGTTTTTGATTATACTTGATTAAGTTCATTTGATAAAGTAGGTAATCATGGTAAGAGAAAAGACCCATAATAAAGTACAGATGTAGAAAGCAGCATTCTTGGTTCAATCAGTGTTGAAACAACCACTGTCTATAACAAAACAACTTGTTTTGGCTTCTACTCATTTCTGTTGTATGTAATAACTGGTATTTGTGATTGTTACTCACTTCAGAATGGAGTTATAGACCTCAAATTTGTCAGAAGACACACATCACTCATACTTGTATAATAGATAATATACTTTATTTTCAGTCTTGTGCGAAGCTTTCTTCAAAAAAAAAAACCTTTTGATTGTCATGTGGGTGAAGGTTTACAGAACAAAGTAGTTTTTCAGCCAACAATTCATAAATTTTTTTTTTTTTCGTGACAGGCGTACAAGTCCCATAATGTAACAGCTGTCTTCCCACTTTATCCCTGTGTTTCTTCTTGCTGAGTGTCCTTCTTTGCTATCTTTTACTACCTTTTGCTCTTTGTCCCTGGGCAAATGTGTAGTTGTTCTAAGTAGTGCTTACCTCCTTGGTGTTATTGTTCACCTTATAGGCCTGGACTCTTGGTATGACACTATAGGATCTATACTGGACTGCGAATCACAAGGTAGGCAGTTCAAACCCACCAGCTGTTCCTCAGAAACTCTATACAGAGTCATTATGAGTAGAAACCAACTCAACGGCACTTAACATCAACTATAAATTGTTTGGCTGAAACTTGATCCATGGTGTATACCCCAAAAAATGACTGTTAGACACTCTTCAAAGTTATAGTAACTTTCTGTATAATAAAGAAGGACCCTTCCTCTCTGAGATAGAAAAAGAGAGAGAGGGTTTGTTCACAAGAATATGCCTTATCTGTGTATTTCTGGAGTCTTCCTACCTTTGCTTCTTTGCATCACAAAATGTAACAAAGATTTGTTTTTCTTGTTATCAGTACATTCTCTATGCCACTCCATGATTTTAAGAGTCTCAAATCTGTGTGGTGAAGAGTGACTTTACATCAAGCAATTTGGCCTTTGGCTCTGGTCTCTGGGGGTAGGTGGGCTGCATTGGCCACATTCTGAGGGTTTATATGAATGCATGGAGCTTCTCTGTGAGTCATCCTGGTAGCCACAAAGGCTATTATGGATAATGATGCAATAACAATTTTACACTAGTTTTATGTGGGAGTATTTAAATTGGGCAACCTTGAAAAACTCAATTATGCAGAATTCTTAAAATTTCAAACTGTTGGCTACCACCATGGTATTTTGCATTGTAGGTAAAAATTAAACTGTTCTTAGACCAGTTTCTTAGGATGGATAAGATCAATTTCCTAAAGTATTGCTAGAGTAGCAGTAGCACTGCTCAGTATTTCCTGACAGAATAGTCTCACATAACTATGTAATCCACAAGTCACATGAAGCTATTGGAACATCTAAGCAACCAAATTTGGGAATTTACTTATTTTATACTAGATTGCATTTAAAATTAACATCCTTAAGTGGTTAACATAGTGAGTTATACATTGGGCTGCTAATCTCAAGGTCAGCTGTTCAAACCCACCAGCTGCTCCATGCGAAAAAGATGGAGTTTTCTGCTCCTATAAAGATTTAAAGCCTCTCAGAAGCCCTATACAGGGTAGCTACTAGTTGGAACTGGATTGACACTGATGACATATAGCAGCAGGTGGTTATGGGCCACTATATTGGGCAGCCTAA
>NW_006408590.1:14113646-14116057 GCF_000296735.1 Chrysochloris asiatica
CGTTGAGTCGATCACCTCATAGCAACCTTGTATAGGGTTCCTGAGAAGTGTCTGGTGGATTCGAACTGCTGACCTTGTGGTTAGCCGTCCAGTGGTTATCCTCCACAGGATCTCTAACACTTAGATACCACTCAGTAAATGCTAGCTGTTTTTTTGGTTACATCACTTATACTCAGGTTTGGGTGTTGTTTGTAGGTCTGTCTGCCCTATCTACTATTGGTAGCTTTCTTGAAGCTTTAAACTGAGGCAGTTTATTATCGAAGTGCTACATCCAAACTAACAGAGAAGATTTTTCATCCTTGCATCCTTGTTGAACTGAAACATTACTATTCATGTTTGAATTCACTGTGGATTCTGACAACACACAAACTCCTCAGCTGCTTGGTTTGTAGAAACCTGCCTGATCTGTTGAAGAATAGAGGCATCACTCCAACACGCTCCTAGTGAGAAAGAGAAACAAATATTTTACAAGGACACTAGATGGGTATCTATCAACTAATAACCACAACCACCACTGTAACTCATTAACAGTAGCATATGTTCAAATAAGAAGCAACATGAGCTGCTTATGCAACGTTTTATTTTAAACAGTGAAAAATGTGCTGTGAAAACACTCTGGGCTTCCATTGAGAATGAGTGAGTATGCCTCTGGCTGGTAAGGTTAAAAGACTGATGTTCAGTGTGGGCAGTAGTGTACCAGGGGCTGAGGAAAACTCATTTCCCCTTGTTGCTGTCTGATTCAGAGAGGTTTCTAGGGCATGGACAATGGAAGGCATTTTTTAAATGTTAAGAGTACCTCATCTGGTTTCTCAATTAAGAGTAGGTCATTTTGTTTGTAATTAAAAAAAAAAAAAAAAGGCTTTTCTGTATCTATTAACTGGGCATATGCACAAAGAAGTATATAGAAGATGTATTTATATTTCTGATTGTCAAAAATAAATCACCTTTCATGCTTTTCTATCTTCTTTTTCTGTTTCGCTTTATCACCTGTCTTCTCCTCTAGAATGTAAGACTGACAAGGGCAGACGTTTACTTCTCTTGATCTGTCTGTATCTTCAGTCTAAAACAGTTTTCAGGCACATTTCAGGCACTCTATTAAAGGAGCTCTGGTAGCATGGTGGTTACGAGATGGATTGCTAACCACGAGGTCAGCAGTTCGAAATTACCAGCTGCTCTGCGGGAAAACCTATACAAAGTCGCTAAGAGTTGGAAACGACTCCACGTCACATAACTACCATCAACCATAATGATTGCCTTATTGTAGTTAAGTACCGTGGAGTCAGTTCAGACTCATAGTGACCCTGAACAGGGTTTCCGAGACTGCAAATCTTTACGGGAGCAGAAAGCCTCATCTTTCTCCCACGGAACAGCTGGTAGTTTCAAACTGCCGACCTTGAGGTTAGCAGTCCGATTCGTAACCACTACACTTCCACGGGAGAAAGATGAGGCTTTCTACTCCCTTAAAGATTTCGCTATGAGTTGGAATCGACTCCAAGGCACATCACCACCACCACCACCACCACCACCACCACACTACCAGAGTGCCATCAAATTGGCTCCAACTCCTAGCAACACTATATAGAGTTTCTAAGGAGCAGCTAGTTAGTTTGAGCTACAGGCCTTGTGGTTAGCAGTCTAGTACTTGTCCTACAGCACTACAGTTGACTGTATATTTATGCAAATAACACGCAATTTCTGTTTGTTTGCTAAGCACTACCCCACACTCCTCCCCAATATTTTTGTAAATGCAATATGCTATAGATTTCCGGGAGCCAGCCCAAGCAGACTTATTCCATGGTTTTTCCGAAAGCGGATGCGGCGTCGGCGGATTATGGAGTCATGGGCCATAATAAATTCAAAATCTTCTCATTACATGCTTTATTATTATTATTTCTATGGCTACTCTAATACTCTACTTCTCTCATTCTTTACTGTCCCGCTCATTCTTTACTCCCCTGCTCTCCAGCTCATTTCTTCTGTTTCCTTTCTCCCCTCCCCGGCTCCTGCTTCCCTTCTCTCCTCTCCTGCTCCCCTCTTCTGCTCCCTTTACTAGCTTCCATTATCTCCATTCTTGTCTCGTTCTATTTTCCTCTACTTACTCTTACTTCTACTTCTTGCCTCTAATTCTTCTTCCACCCATTCTTCTACTTCCCATCTTCTCTTCTTCCTTCTCTTCATCCCTTCTACTTCTTCCCTTCTTTACCTCCTTCTTCTTTGTTCTCTGTTCCCCTTCTCTATCTTACAACCACCTTATATACCATTACAGAAAAACATTGCATTCATAGTAATCAATGACATCAAGGTACAATCTATCTTGAGGCACATTCCTTATGGTTTACAATTCTTAAGTTTACAACAGGGATGAGAAGTTACAGCAAAAACATTATCTCAAGGCATAGGAGACATTCAGG
>NW_006408590.1:14116712-14125673 GCF_000296735.1 Chrysochloris asiatica
TTTGTGGCTCTGCCATCCAAAGAGAGAAAGAAAGAAAGAAAGAAAAAGAAAAAGAAAAGAAAGTATTTCATTGTTGCTTTGCAAAGACAATGAATTCTTCATGCACAGGTTTTCCCCATGTCTCATTTATTTAATTCCTCGATTAATATGTCTCAATTTATTTATTTTAATTCCTTAATTAATTATGGCCCTGGCCAATAGATGTTTTAAACAGTCTGAGGGTTTTTAAAAATGATATAGAAGGGTTAGGAAAATACCTTCTAGGGAGTTGGAGGAGTGGTTGACAAACAAACATAGAAGGAATGTGTTATTTGAGTAAAAATATGGTAGTTGCTGAGTAAATAACTAGTTTCACTGTAATTCATTTCAAACTTGCTGATAAATAAAAAAGATTGAAACATACTTAAATGTGTGGTGAGAGAGTTTAGTAAAATAAAATATGACATCCTTACAGTGCACAAAAAAATTGAGCTATTAAAAGTTAGAATAGCAAATCTAAATCTCAATTTGTTGATATGCAAAGATATCCATTACTTATTTGGTCAAAAACAGTATAGAGTTATACATATTTATCTGTATATAGCTGCTTGTAAAAATCTATAGACCATATGTATCAGTGATACTCTAGATGGAGTCCTGGTATGATGCTAAAGGATAAGCACTGGACCGCAAAGTCAGTTTGAACCTTGAGGCCAACAGTTCAAACTTACCAGCTGCTCCTTGGAAACCCTATGCAGGGTCACTATGAGCTGGAATGACTCAAAGACACTTCATAATAAGTCTCTGGATGTGGAAAACATTAAACATAAAGATATGTTGCTTTAAAATCATATGCATGTATATGATTGTATATACATAATATCTTCACTTTTCTGTGATTGTATATACATAATATCTTCACTATTCTGATATATATTTGAGTTTCTAAAACCTTGAATCTATCTCTAATTTGCTCCAGCTGCCTGGGACATTGGAAACTTGGCACTTGAGATCTTTGAGAGATATCAAGTCTGAGAGGTATCTGGTTGATTAGCTGAATCTCATGGAGCTTCCCAAGGATAAGCGAAGGGTAATTCCAACTTCTAGGTGGGTTTTTGTTGTTAGGTGCTGTTGAGTCAGTTGTTAAGTGTTGTTGAGACTCATAGGACAATGTAAAGTGTTTCTGAGGAGCAACTTGAGAGTTCGAACCACTGACCTTGGAGTTCAAACGACCTTGTGGTCCAGTGCATTTCCTATAGCACCACACCAGAACTCCCTCTAGTTTGCTTTTGTTTTTGTTCAGTGCCTTTGAGTTGGTTTGAATCCATAGTGACCCTGTGTAGGGTTTCGGAGGAGTGGTTGGTGAACTTGATCTACCCGACCTTGTGGTTTAAACTGACTTTGCAGTTCAGTGCATTAATCCACAGCACCAAACCTCCAGGTTTGGGACAGATATATAAAAATGACATGGTAAGGAAAGATTGGTCCTCTTGAATCTGAGAAACAGCCAATGAATTTCACAGCAGTGTTAGACTGAGTTACAGATCACATGGTTTTATAGCGTGAGCTAGAATTAGATCTCTCAGTGGTGACTTCGGAGTTTTAACAATGTTTTGTTAAACAAGATTTTATTTAAAATCTAATAAAAGTCAGAGTCTTCAGACCTCAGATCAATGAACTACATAGCTTAACAATGAGCTATTAAAGAAACCGCTAACATTACTTTTGCTTTTGCTATGTATCAGGAATTGGATAATTGTTTTACCTGCATTACTTCATTTAATTCTCCCAGCTACTTTATGAGGTGGGTGTCATTATTAGCCACATTTTAGGGATAAATCTCTGTGATTCAGAAGATTAGTAAGGTCATGCATGTGGACATTAAATGACACAATTGAGACATAACCAACTCTGTCCCACTCCAGAGACTCTCTTCTGAAACCACAGCTATCTATAGATTGTCTTTCTGTCTTGTAGAAATCTGCAATCAGATCAATAAGGGAACCACTTATAAATTCATGGCCCATTTTGTTGCTGGTAATTTACCCTGACATTTTCTGAGTTGAATGAGTTTGGGATGTTTCTGGAAAGGTCTGGAGACTTTGTGATAGTCTTTTCCAACATGAAGTGATATTTCACAATAAGAATACGTGAGGCTTTTGCGACTTTATTTTCAATATTGTTTTGAGTCTCCATTAGCCAGTACTAATTGAAACTTGTTAGGTGCTGTTGAATCGGTTCTGACTCACAGCAACCCTATGCACAACAGAATGAAACACTGGTCCTGCACTATACTTACAATTGTTGCTATGTTTGAATGCACCATTGCGACTATGTCAGTTCATTTCATCAGGGGGTCTTCCTCTTTTTCACTAACATGTCACTTTACAAAGTATGATGCTCTTCTCCAGGGACTGGTCCTTTCCTGAAACCATGTTCAAAGTATGGGAGATAAAGTCTCACCTTTTGCTTCTAAGGACCACTCTGGCTGCACTGTACTTCTTCAGAGACTTGGAACAAGGACAAAGACATCTGCTTAAACTTTTTGCTTCTTTTAAGCAGTATTTGGAAATATAGAACTTCATTTGGGGGTTGTAAGGAATGCTGATTTAATTGTTAGCTGCCTTCCAGACAGCCCTAACTCATGTACATGCTGCTGTTAAAGTCTGCTACTGGTCCTGAGCCCTCCCTACGATCCGTTGTGGATCAGAGTGATGGAATCCAAAGGGTTTTCACTTCGCTGGTTTTTGGAAGTAGATCATCAGATAATCAGTAGTAGTCAATATAAGTCTGGAAGTTCTGATGAAGCCTGCTTGGTGACGTAGCAACAGGCAAACCTCCACTGATATGAAAGTGGTGGTTGTACATGAGGTCCACTGGCCAGGAATCAAACCTGGGTCTTCCACGTGGAAGACAAGAGTTCTACTATAGAACGGGCACTGCTTCAGCCTGGGTTAATTAGCCAGTGTTGCTGTTGTGGTGAGGTGCGACCCTATGCACAACAGAGCAAAACACTACCTGGTACTGTGACAACCTCACAATTGTTGTCACACTTAAGCCCATTGTTGCTGCCACTGTGCTAATCCATCTCACTGGGGTCTTCCTCTTTTTCGCTGACCCTCCACTTTACTAAGCATGATATCCTTCTCCAGGGACTGGTGCCTCCTGATAACATGTCCAATAAATAACCAAAAAATATATTACATTAGAAGAATACCTACTTTATTGATCTTACATAAATACAAAGGGAACAGGTTCATTTAATTCTACTCAATTTCATTTTTAAAAGGAGAAGAGAGTATAATTATAAACATATATCTCATTAGCTAAAACTTTACCTAGCTTCCTGATATAATTTAGGATAGCAAGAGGTAAGTTTGTTTGCAAGAACCTGCCCATATTATGATGCTGGTATAGAACAATTAAGATTCCAACTTAAAATACCAGGCAGTGAACACATGCACCCAAATATAAGAGATTAATCATTTCGGTATTGAAAAAGAGACATGGAGACTCATTAATTGCCAGGATCTAAAAGTCATTGGTTTAATCTGATTAAAAATGTAAATGGGGCAGTGGTGCTCATTTTCAGTGTCCTTTTGAGCTAATAATTAAATGATGGATTTAGAAATTAATTCCTAAGTAGTCGACTGCTTGTCCTCTAAACCCTGCCCCCTTCATTAGCTATATCCAGCTCTTGCAATGTCCCTGTGCTTTTCTTTCCTGACTTGAACATGGAGGATGCAAGAGGTAATTTATACCATAAATAAACAGCCACAGCTTTCCCCAGGCTTCTGTCTGACATGACAGTCAAAATGAGAGAATATTCCCCCTCAAGGACAGTGGTATATTGCTTCTTGACTTGTAATAAGTGTCAGGAGAATTGCACTGGGGGAAAAATGAAAACTAAACCTTCAAAGTCCTGCGCCTATTAAGGAAGTAATGTGTGGGTAACCTGAGGATCTGGTTTGTAATGAAAAAAGGTTCCCTCTGCCTGTCTAGTCACCTCTACCTCCTCCAGTTCCCACAGGAAACACTTCTTTACCAGTGAACACAGCACATCTCTTCCTTTGTCATTCTGACTTATTTAACTTGTCGCATACTTAAGCTTGGTTTCTCTGATAACTGGCTGATGAGGGCCAGGGGTACTTTATGATACCTTCAAGTTCCTGTTACTGTTTGGTGGTATGAATCTCATAGTCACATGCTGACATTTTGTGGGATGGGGGTTACTTTTGATGCCACCCTGGGTCTGAGTCTAACACAGACAGGCAAAGAGAAAGGTCTGATGGCATTCCAACTACATACAATTCTTTCTTCTGTTGGCTAAGAGTACCTCAGTAATACAAATGGTTAATGGACTTGGTTGCTAACCAAAAAGAAGGGGATTTGAGTTCACCCAAAGATACCTCAAAAGAACCAGCTTGATAACCTCGTAGCATGTTGTTTGCTATTTGTCCGAATCGTGTTTGAATGCTCTCATGGGCCTAATAGGGTATGTGATAGTTAAGGTTTTGTATCAGTTTGGCTGGGTGAGGATTCTCAGTGGTTTGGCTGTTGAGATGTAGAAATCCCCCATAGGAGTCCTGGTGTGGTGCTGTGGGTTAATGTGCTGGACTGCAAAGTCAGTTTGAACCACAAGATCAGATGTTCAAGCTTACCATCTGTGCCTCAGAAACCCTGCACAATGTCACTATGAGTTGGAACCAATTCCACAGCACTTAACGACAACGATAACAATCCCTCATAAGATCTGATACAATGTAGCAACTTCCATGGAGTCTAATATGAACAGCTATCAATTGAAAGGAAGTTTCCTCTGGGTGGGTGACCTGTTTCTAATATATGGGATACTCGGGCAAATCTTGCTGCTTTCTGCTGGGTCTGGATCCTGCATTTGGCTCATCATTCAACCTAGAAAGTGACTACATACATAAATCTCACGGGACTTGAGTCAGTGTCCTGCTCTATTGTTTGCTGATCGTGGGAATTGTCAGAAGCCTGCCATCTTGCCTGCCTGACCTGTCTGTCGTTTGACCTGCCCATCTTGCATTAGTCAGCACCACAGCGATGTGAGTCAGAAGCCTTCAGCCTGCTATCTGACCCACTTACTTGTAACTTGCCTAGTTATATAACTGTGTGAGCCATTTCCTCTATATAAACATCTATTTATGGTTTTATATATAAATTTCACTAGTTTTGTTTCTCTATAGAACACAGGTTAAGACAGAGGGCCTTACACATAACAGCTGCTCATAAAGATCTGTGGAATAAACAACTAAGTGAACAAATGCATGATAAGGGAAAATACAAAGTTCTGCCTTCTTGATAGGCATTGGTTAAAACTAAGAAAGATTGTTTTATATCAAACTCAGCAATGGCAAATGAAAGACAACAGAAAATTCAAATTCCATTAACTTATCTTTGTACTCTTTTAATTTTTTTTTTTTTTAAAGTAGAGAATGCTTTGGATAGAAATCATTCTATTTTTGTTTATGATGGTGAAAAATGTGTCAATGGATTTGATGATGGTTGCTCATGATTGATAGAATTGCTGTCACTGAATTGTTCACATGAAGAATGTTGAATTGAAAAATGCTATACACATTTTTGCAATACTGAAAAAGAGAAAAGTAGAACATGGATGTAGCAGGAATTTCAGATAATGAAGACCAATGTGTATGTGTGGGGTCTTGGTTGATGAGGACATTTTATTAACCACTTGTCAAAATAGCCTTTTTTAGCATCAATATTGTTACATGTTTTGTACATGTAAATGTTATGAATGTCACTTCCAACTCTTCACCTGCTCATAGATATATATTTTGAAGGGCTGTAGAACTGTCTTATGTATTTCTGAGACATTTAACACATTGCTTTATAACTAATGAGTGTTTTAAGTTTGTTGAACATCACAGACAAATACATTGGCCCAATGTATTTAGAGTTTCATTTGTTATTCCAAAGTTGAGTTTTTGCAAATTGAAAGAGGTGTTGGAAACTGACAACACTCAATATAAAAGAGAGAATTGATGATGGTGAAAATTCAGGCATGAGTTATCAAGATATTTCGGATTGAGCAGAGTCTTTTATTATGCTAGGTATACAGATTTCTCTGTCCTTACCTCTGACTTTGGTAAAAGCCTTGTGTGCAATTTTCTTCTTTTCATAGAAAGACAAAATTGAGAGAGATAATGATGTAGACTGTGACTTCAAATCCCACCCTACTACTGATTTGCTTGTTCTTTTTGCTCACAGTTTTTACAAATATCTGAAACCATAATGTCACAAGATCAAAACACATGGTTATTGTCAATATTGATAATACTGTGGATTTCCAATGTAATACATTGGGAGTCCCTGGGTGGCACAACTGGTTATGTGCTGAAATATTAGCCATAGAGTTATCAGTTCAAATCCACTCAAAGTCACCTTGGAAGATAGGCCTGGCAGTTTGAGTCCAAAAACGTCATAGTTCTGAAAACTTTATGGGGCAGCTATATTTTGCACAGGTGGGATCGCTGTGAGTCCGAATCAATGTGATGGTGACTAACACCATTATGGTAGACTGTAGACACTCAGTGACTATTGGGTTTTTTAAATACACCATTTTAAAAGCAGTTTCAGACTTACAGAAAATTGAGTTAAAAAATGTTGATTTCCTATCTATATTCTCTCCTCTGAACACAATTTTTATTATCAACATCTTGCATTGGATGGTACATTTTTTTATAATTGATAACTCAATATGAATACATTATTATTAACTAAAGTCCATAATATGCATTTGTTGTTGATTGTTGTTAGGTGATGTCCCATCAGTTCTGACTTATAGTGACTCTATGTACAGCAGAACATATTACTACCTGGTTCTGTATCATGCTCACAATGGTTGTCATATTTCAGCCACAGGGTCAATCCATCTTGTTGAACGTTTTCATCTTCAACTTGTCCTCTATTTTACCAAGCACGACGTCCTACTCCAAGAAACTGGTCCTTCCTAACAACATGTCCAAAGTACAGATTCTCTGCTTTCAGCTAAGGTTCATCTGATGTCAACAATGGTATCCCTCAATCCATGTCCTCTTCTGAATCTGGCTTGAATTTTTGACAGTTACCTGTTGCTGTACTGTTGCAACCATTTTTCATTGTCTTCAGAAAAATTTTAATTGCATGTGATATCAATGATATTGTTCGATGGTTTCCACATTCTGTCAGGTTACCTTTCTTTAGAATGTGCACAGATATGAAACTTCTCCAACTGGTTGACCCAATTTTTTTTGGCATAAAAGAGTGAGTGCCTCCGATGTTGAATCCGTGTGCTCACACATTTTAATTTATATTTTGTCAATTCCTAGAGCCTTGTTTTTTTTCAACATTTTCAGTAGACTTCTTCCTTCAGTATCATTAGTTCTTGATGATGAGTTTGGTAAATACTATTGTTATCTCTATCTTGCAGGTAACAAAACATATTCACAAAGTGTGACAAGTTGAATTTTTCAGTAAATATGTAGCCTTAATCCCAAGTAGAAGCAGTGTACATTTCCCTGCCTCGCTGACTTTGTATTGAGCCATGTGATTTGCTGGGACCTAGGGAATACGAATTGAGATGTTTCAACAGTTGGAGGCTTTGCTAGAAGCACTCACTAATCTATGCCAATAAATTTGGCATTCAGATATTTGGCCAATCAACTGGAAAACATATACTCATTCCAAAGAAAGGTAGTTCAATAAAATGCAGTTATTTAACAATATCATTCATATCACATGTAAGTAAAAATTTGCTGAGATAATTCCAAAATAGTTGAAGAAGTACATCAATATGGAATTCCCAGAATTCAAGATGAATTTAAAGACGGCATGGAATAAAGGATATCATTGCTGATGTCAGATGGATCTTGGCTGAAAGCAGAAACTACCAGAAAAGTGTTTACTTATGTATGTGTTTTTCTTTTTGACAAATCAAAGGCATTTGACTGTGTGAATCAGAACATTGTGAAGAATGAGATCCCCAGCACACTTAATTGTGCTCAGGAGAAACCTGTACATAGACAAAGAGGCAGTCATTCAAATAGAACAAAGGGATATTGTGTGGCTTAAAATCAGGAAAGATATACATCAGGGTTGCATCCTTTTACTACACTTATTCAATCTGCATGCTGTACAAATATTGCGAGAAACTGACCTATATGTAGACGAGAATGACATTAGAATTGGAGGAAGACTCATTAACAAGCTATGATGCACAGATGACAAACCTTGTTTGCTGAAAGAGGATTTGAAGTACTTACTGATGAAGTTTAAAGAATATACCCTTCAGTATGGATGACACCTCAACGTGGAGTAAAAAAATCCTCACAACTTGGACCCATAAGCAAAATTATAATAAATGTAGAGAAGATGTGAAGTGTTTCATTTACCTTGGGTCTGAGATCAACGCCCATGGAAGAAGCAGTCAAGAAGTCAGATTTGCTGAGATAATTCCAAAATAGTATTACATTGGACACATTGATCCAAAAGACCTCTTTAAAGTGTTAAAAAGTAAAGATGTCACTTTGAAGACTAAGGATGTAAGTCATGAAATTTTCAATTTCCTCATATGTATGTGAAAGCCAAACAATGAATAAATAAGAGGGAAAGGAATTGCTTAATTTGAACTATATAGTATTGCAAGGATTATTGAATATATCATGGGAGGCCAGAAGAAGAAACACATTTGCTTGGAAGAACTACAACCAGAATGTTTCTTAGAAGAGGATGGTGAGACTTTGGTCATGTTATCAGGAGGAACCAGGTCCTAGAGAAGGACATCATGCTTGGGCAAAGCAGAGGGTCAGCATAAAAGAGGAAGACCCTCAACAAGACTTATTGAAAAGTAGCTGCTACAATGGGCCCAAACATTGCAACAATAGTGAAGATGGCTAAAGACTGGGCAGTGTTTTGTTTTGTTGTACACAAAGTCACTATGAGTTGGAACTGACT
>NW_006408590.1:14126683-14127295 GCF_000296735.1 Chrysochloris asiatica
AAACAAAACAAAAACAACAACAACAACAACAAAAAGAATAGATGACAGGTGTTTCCTGTCAATATTTTGACATTAGATGACTGTTTTAGGGAATTTAAACAACTTTCAATCTAAAGCACACAGCTAATAGTTTTTCTTTACTGTTACATCAACCCACTGACAATATGCCATTGGATAATGCTTGCTCAGATGAACTATTTCCAAGATACTTCCGAGTGCCTCAAAATGATTTTTTTAAGAAAAATAAATTTTACTTGGGAGATTTACATTTATTTAACTTCTATTTCTTTGAATGTGGGTATTGTCATATGGCTTTTTAGACAATTTTAACTATTAACCAGAATGTTTAGAATAAAAACCCTTTGGACCTGCTAGGATGTGCGTTGGCCTCCCTTCTGAACAATACACACACATGTACCTACAAGTATATTTATATTTTCCTTCCTCCCAGTCAGAAGTGGGCATGTACCAATACTGCCAGACACTTGCACCTAGTCCCTTCTATCTAACCAAGCATATTTAGGGTCATGCTAACACCATGAGTTTAGAGTTGATTTGCTAATTGAAAGGTCAGCAGTTCAAAATTCACCAGCTAAACAACGATGTCTTGTT
>NW_006408590.1:14128260-14130552 GCF_000296735.1 Chrysochloris asiatica
ACTGAATTGCTAAACTTACCAGTCAGGGTAACTTTAAGTTGGAACAGACTTGATGGAACTTAACAACGGCATCAACATACAGTAGAGTCTTGGTGTGGCATGTTAGGACAAGTTCTGGACTGCTAATCACCAGCCACTCATCAGAAATCCTGGGCAGGGTCACCATGAATTGGAACAACCACTCATCTATCAGCTGGTTGTACTGTGGTAACTTACATGCTGCTGGGATTCTGGAAGCTATGGCACTGGTATTTGAACTATGGTGGACAGGTTTCACTGGAGCTTTGAGAGTATAAGAGAATAGGGAGAAAGAGAGACAGACCGTTTCTGAATGGTTAGCCACTGAAACCAGCAGAACATTGGAAGATGAGCCCCTTAGATTAGAAGACACTCAAAATACAACGGGGAAGAGCTGACTCGTCAAGGTGAGCTGACCATTTAATGATGTGATTGGAGCAAAGCTTTCAGGACATTCATTTGCGGATGAGATGCAGCTCAAAATCAGTAGGACCAGCCGCAAACATCCTTTAATAATTGGAACATGGAGTATACAAAGTATGAATCTAGAAAATAGGAAGCTGTCAAAATGAAATGGAACTTACAAAGATCGATTTCCTAGTGAACTGAAATGGACTGGTATTGACCATTTTGAGTCAGACAATTAAATGTTTTATTAGGCCTAGGACATCATATTTAAGAGGAATGGTGTCATATCCATTGTCAAAAAGAACATTTAGATATCCATCTTGAAATACAGTGCTCTCTGTAATAGTATAATACCCATACAGTTGTTGGTATGCACTGTAGGATCAGCACTGGACTAGGAGCCACAAGGTCAACAGTTCAAACCTACCAGCTGCTCTTCAGAAACCCTGTACATGATTACTATGAGTCAGAACCAACTTGATGGTACTTAACAACAACAACAACAACAACAGCAACAACAGCAACACAAGGAAAATCAGTCAATACCACTATTATTCAAATTTATGCACAAACCACTTAAGCCAGTGATGATTAAATTGAAAGTTAATGCACTGAACTGCAAACTTGATGTGAACTGCAATGTCAGTGGTTCAGGCTCACCAGCCACCCCTCGGAAACCCTATACAGGGTAGCTATTGGTCAAAACCAATTCAACAGCACTTAACAACAACAATTTCTTCAGTCTGATAGTGATCAAATATATTATCAAGATGCATTGATAATTACTACTGATTGGAATGTGAATGTTTGAAATAAAAAGGAAGGATCAGTAGTTGAGAAATATTGTCTTGGTGATAAAATGATGTTGGAGTTCACATGATAGAATTTTGCAAGATCAAGGACTTATTTATTGCAAATACAATTTTTTTTTTTTTACTCACAAAACTCTTTGGATTTTATTTAGGGTTTACAGAAAGGGGGCTGTCTACAAACAAGCTAATAATAACAGGATATGATATGATATAATCTAAACTAGAATTTTTAAATCCTGTAGAGACTTGCATACCCATAGCTAATGTTATAATTGTGTATTACTTAGGTTCGAGTTCTTTCTTCAAAGAGTCAACAGAATAACATGGATTGAAGAGACTTTTGAACACATGCCATCTCTTGCTGCTAAGTATCCATCATAATTTTTTCTGCATCATTGCCATTTCTTTTCTAAGTTCATTTTGCATGTCACTCAGAAGATTTTCATGATTATGCTCCATTTCCTGCATACTCTTTACAAACTGCTCATATAACTGTTTAACTGCTTTCAGTCTCTGGCTCTGAACAATTCTACATTGTTGAAAATCTTTTGTTGCTGTCCAAACATATTAGTCAGTTTTTCTTTTTGTTCTTCATTTTTCTGCATATCCATATCCCACTGCAGAAACAAACTCTGAAACTGCTGAGAATATTCCTGGCTAGGTTTCTGTCATTGTTCCTGTGTGCTTTCCAAACATTTTCAATTTTCTGGTTACTGTTTTTGAGAGAGACCTGGTTATACAGTTGTAATTTATTTTTCTTTGCAACAAGAGCCTTGTAAATGTCAGCTCCAAATCTTTCCAGCATATTCTGTACTTAACCCCCGAGATCTCACTCCATCATTCCTGTGGAAGACCTTTTCTTCCCATGCTTATCAATTGTTGTCATCTTTCTTTCTAGAAAATCCTGTTCAGAACCACTCAGATTCTTCTCAATGTTCTCAAACTCATAGGCACGGATGATCTGCTCCTTCATGGTTTGATTCACAGATTTCCCCACGTGCTTCCTTCCATTAGGTGCCATCATGGATGTTTTCAGCTGTGCATACTTCGTCTC
>NW_006408590.1:14131602-14140830 GCF_000296735.1 Chrysochloris asiatica
TATACAAGGTTATTATGAGTAAGAACTGACTCGATGGCACGTAACAACAAACAGCAACATTGGCAAAATATTGAATGATGCAGAAAGCATCAAAAGGAGATGGAAAGAATATACAGAGTCACTGTACCAAAAAGAAATGATTGTTTTTAAATAATTTCGAGAGGTAGCATAGGATTAAGAACCGATGATAGTACTGAAGGAAGAAGTCCAGGCTGTACTGAAGGCATTGGTGAAACACAAGGCTTCAGAAATTGACGGAGTACAAATTGAAATCTTTCAACAAAGTGATACAGTACCGGAGGGGCTCACTCACCTATGACATGAAATTTGAAAGACAGCTACCTGGCCGAACAATTAGAAAAGATCCATATTTGTGCCTATTCCTATAGAGATTCTTGGAAGCAGGCCAGAGCCATGGCCCCAAGCAACAGCCGATGGGGCAGCTCTCTGTCGAAAACCAGAAAGCATACGGGTGTCCACACTGAAAACAGTACGTGCTTGGCACCGCCGACATAGTTTGATAGCATCTACAATTAGTTTTGCAGAAAGCACAAAAATAACTTCTTGTAAGGTCATCATGTTCCTTCCCCTCCACTCCCTGCTCAGAAGGAATGTAATTCCACTTCCTCACACCCTCCCTTGCTCCTGTTTACTTGCTTCAATAAAAACTTATAAAGACTTTATTTGGGGCCTCAGTCAAGCCTGACTGTGGTCTTCCCTAGGTCCCTCAGTGCATTGTATCTAGACTCCAAGTAGTTTTTGTCTCTGTAACATATTCCAACGACAAGAGACCCAACAAAATTTGTAAATCATCAAATAATATCATTGATATCACATGCAAGTAAAATTTTGCTAAAAATTATTCAAAAACAGTAGCAACAGTACATAGACAAGTTTCAGCAAGAAATTCAAGCTGGATTCAAAAGAGGATTCAGAACTTGGGATATCTTTACTGACATCAGAAGGATCTTGGCTGAAAGCAGAGTACCGGAAAGGTGAATACTTGTGTTTTATTTACTCTGCAAAGATTTTTGACTGTATGGATCATGACAAACTATGGATAACAATGAGAAAACTGGGCATTACTGAACACTTGTTATCATGAGGAATCTGTACATACACCAAGAGACAGCTGTTAGAACAGAACAAGGGGATATTGAATGGTTTAAAATCAGCAATGGTATGTTTCCGGGTTGCATCCTCTCACCATACTTATTGAATCTGTATGCTGAGCAAATAATCTTATAAATCGGATTATATGAAGAAGGACATCACATCAGAATCGGAGGAAGCTCATTAACAACTTGTGATAGTCAGATGCTAAAACTTTGCTTGCTGGAAGCAAAGAGGACTTCATGTACTTGTTGATGAATATCAAAGACTACAGCCTTCAGTATAGCTTACATCTCAATGTAAAGTAAACAGAAATCATCACAACTGGACCAATAAACAACATCATGATAAATGAAGCAATGATTGAAGTTGTCAACGACTACATTTTGCTTGAATCCACAATCAACACCCTTGGAAGTAGTAGTTAAGAAATCAAACTAGTGGTGGTGGTTATATGCCATGGAGTCGGTCAAACTAGTAGTTAAGAAATCAAGCATTAAGCATATCTGCTGCACAAGTCATCTTTAATGTGTTAGCAGTAATAGTTTGAGGAATAATGTACACCTGAGTCACGTTATGGTATTTTTAATCTCATAATATTCATGGGAAAGTTGTACAGTGAATAAGGAAGACCATAGAAGAATCAATGCATTTGAGTTATGGTGTTGTAGAAGAATATTGAAGTCCCATGGACTTCTGGAAGAACAAACAAATCTGTCTTCGAAGTTGTGCTGTCAGTATTCACCTTAGAAGCCAGGATGGTGAGACTTGGTCGGCCATACTTCAGACATGTTATCAGGAGGTATCACTTCCTGGAGAAAGATATCAATGTTGGTAAAATGGAGGGGTCATGAAAAATAAGAAGACCTCCAAAGAGATGGATTGACACAGTGGCAGCAGTAATAGGCTCAAACATGACAACAACAGTGAGGATGACACAGGACCTCACTATGTTTTAAAGCGTCATCATGAGTCAGAATTAACTTGATGGCACTGGGTTTGGGTCTTGTGATGGTTAAAAGCTCAGTTGCTAAGCAAAAGGTCAATGGTTTGAACCCACCAGTCCCTCTGTGATTAGTGTGGTGGTGGTAGTTGTGTGTTTTTGAGTTGATTCCAGCTCACAGTGACCCTGTGTAGGGTTTCTGAGGTTGTAAATCTTTGCAGGAGCAGAAAGCCTCATCTTTCTCCCTCTGAACATCCAGTGAATTCAAATTGCTGACCTTGTCATTAAGCTGTTCAGATCATTACTCATTATGCTCCCAGGGTTCTTCCCTGAAGGTAATTGCCTTGACAATTCTATGGGATTTGCTGGATTGCAATTTTCTGGATTGCAAAAGGTTTGGTTTTCTTGATTACCTTATCCCACCTTGGACCTGGCTTTAGGAATCCTCCATGACTTTGGAATTCTGTTCAGTTATTCTCAAATGACCAGGCCTATAAATATCCCTCTCAAGCTTCCCATAGCTGTGGTTCCTCTGGGGTTTTATCCTCCGGGCTTTATGTAGTTCCACGAATAAAATTGTGTTCCGCCATCGGTCTTTTCTCAGGGAGCTCTCAATTCATTTTTCTCCAAGCAATATTTTTTCTGCTCACTGAGTGAATATCTTTGCCCCAGGTGGCCAGGCTTTTTCATTACTTGGAAAATCCCTCAAACTCCAAATAAAAAAGAACCACAAGTTAACCAGATTTCTATCTATTTTCCCCACCTAAGCAGAAAAAAAGACATTAGGGAATAAAGCTAAAACACCTTGCCGGGCAGACAGTTTTCCACACTGATTGACTGTAATGTTAGCTGATGCAGGAGAGAGAGATTGTCAGTCAGACGGGGCCCTAGGGGCCTACAGTAGGACTTCCTCTCACTGGTTTTCCCTCCTAGTGCTATATAGTTGGTTCTTCTACCCTTTATTTGGGCCATCCACATTTTCATTGGCATGTGTCTTCTTGTGATGAGGAAATGAAGGTTTAAGGAATGGGGCTATTTGGAAATAGAATGGTGCCACTGAACCCCTGTCTATATTCTGAACAGTCTCCACAACAGCAACCTTTGCTAAAGAATAGGACCTGGGAGAGAGACTATGTGTGGTACAGACTCATTTATGAAGTTTGATAGTGATTTTAACCACTTTATGACCTGTTTTTGGATATTATGTTGTTTTCTGCATCTCCCATCCTTTTTGCTCACAGGCTGCTGCTGTACCTATTCTTTTTCTTTATTTGACTCGGACTATCTTTTCTCTGTAAGGTTTCACTATGACTTCTTCGTCCTAGTCTGTCTACTTTACTTGACATGGTGATTCATTCTTAAACTTTTACGGCAGTCTCCTTTCCCTGTCCTCTTGATCTGCTGCAGTGAAACCTGTGAGAATGGGAACCCCATGGGACAGCCTTATTTTTCTGGGTCTCACAAGCTTTCCATGTTTGTTAGGGTGCAGTCTTACCATTTCTTTCACTCATTTTGTTAGAAAATATTTGAGATTTCCTTCTCTGATAGACTTCTTCCTTATCCAGGTTCCGATTCTCATAGATTTTACAGTAAATTTCTCCAGCCCCTGATAGGAAAAGCAGTAGATTTTAATGGACAACTTGTTCCCAGTTTAATCCACACATAAGAAACTCATTATTTCCTGAAATATTATGAATTGGTATGGAGCATAACTTTTATCTTGTAAGGGCTATTTGTGGACAGAAACTTGGAGGAATTCAAGAGTAAGGAGCTGAGCAGCAGTAGAATTTTTATCTCTGTTCTAATTCAGTCTAGGAGCTCTGGTAGTATAGTGGTTACGAACAAGGCTGTGAACCTCAAGGTCAGCAGTTCGAAACTACCAGCTGTTCTGCGGGAGACAGTGAGGCTTTCTGCTCCCGTAAAGATTTACAGCCTCAGAAACCCTATACAGGGTCGCTATGAGTCGGAACCGACTCCACAGCACATAACAACAACAACAAATCGTCTATGAATTGAGAGACCGAATTGAGGGACCTGGAAATGAGAGTCTTGTACAAAACCAGAAGTCAAGCACTGTAGTGGAAAAGGAATGCTGTTATTTTTTTGTTCCTGGTGATAGAACTGCCTCTCAAAAGCATGGCTGCTTCATCATGAAAACTAGACAGCTTATCTAAAATTCACTGAAGTTCTTTTTAAATCAAGAAGATTAATTGTTTTTTTTGTGGGTTTTTTTGTTACTTTTTTTCTTTTTTGTATTGGTATCAGGAGAGTAAGCCCTACATGATTTATGTGCCAGCACAAAAATAATCCCCACTTAATTTTCAGGACATCAAGAAACAAAGATTTCCAAATCTGCTATCTCTGATAATTACTTCAGTAAGCCTAATGATCCAGCAAGCTTTGGGAATTTGAGGGTCTTTAAAGCTAGTTTCCATCAAGGTTTCTTTGGATGAAGTATTATGACAAATTGCTACTCCTTTTAGTAAACTTTTCATGATGACAGTACAGTAATCTAGAAAAATACAGTGGAACCAGCGCTGGTAACACTGTATGGAAAAGTCTAGCACACTGAATCAAATTACCAGCGAGCTTTGAAGAGGGAAAAGGAGATGGAAATTCAATATTCTATCTCCCCTTCTTGAAGACTATGTTTATTTTCAAAGGACAAAGGCTCTCTTTACATAAACTCATGTTGTTGTATTTTTGTTGTTGTTGTTAAGTGTGTTCAAGTTGGTTACAACTCATAGAAACCCTGTATAGCTGGTAAGCTTGAACCACCGACCTGGCAGTTCAAACCAATCTTGTAGTCCAGTGCATTAACCCACAGTGCCACACAACAAGAGGGATTTTAGTGCAAACTTTTCAAAAAGGATTATTGTTGTTATATAGTACTATGGAGCTGGTTCCAACTCATAGTGACCCTGTATAGAGTTTCTGAGAAGCAAATGGTGGTTTTGAACCACTGACCTTGCAGTTAGCAGTCCAGTGCTGATTCTACTACACCACACCAGTATTCCAAAAGGACAATATCCCCATGTATTTCAATTTTCAGTGGTGATGGTTATGTGCCGTGGAGTCAGTTCCAACTCAGGGTTTCCGAGGCTGTAAATCTTTATGGGAGCAGAAAGCCTCATCTTTCTCCTGTGGAACAGCTGGTAGTTTTGAACTACTGAACCTGATGTTAGCAGCTTGATTCGTAACCACTATGCTACCAGAGCTCCTTAGAGGTGTTAATATTCTAGTCAGGGGTTTGTTTTTATATCAAGAAACAGAATGAATAAACATGAATAAAATGTAAAAGAAAGGTAATGATGAATAATGTCACATAAATCAAATTCGGGAGTGAAGAAATGAAATCTGGGGACAAATAACAGTTGGGCTTTACGGAGACTGTCTTAGAAAGTGGTGTTTTCCCCTTTTCTTGGTTTGTTTTTCTCATTTCTGCTTTCTTCTTATGTACCAGCTTTGTTCCCTGGTTGTCTCAGAGGCAGGCTTTTCCTCTGTATTTCTACTCACCACATAGCTGTGCTGAGGATGACCTTGAATTTCCACTGCACAGACTTGATCTTGATTCTATGTGAACTTTCAGATCCACGTGCCCACCAACACCTAACTGACTGTTGTCTTGAGAAGATGAATGTGATGGGCTTTGCTGGTATTAGAAACTGTCCAGTAGGCAATAGAATGAAACACTGCCTGGGGCCTGTGAAATCCTGACGAGTGTCACATTTGAGCCTATTGCTGCCACTGTGTCCATCCATCTTGTTAGGAGTCTTCTTGTCTTTCGTTGACTCTACTTTGCCCAGTATGATGTCCTTCTCCAGGGACTGGTGGGCTTAGCATACCATATAGGTTGATTCCTTCTTTGTCATTGTCATTGCTGTTAAGTGCCGTGGAGTCGGTTCCGACTCATAGCTACCCTGTATAGGGTTTCCAAGGCTGTAAATTTTATGGGAGCGTCAAGCCTCATCTTTCTCCTGCAGAACCACTGGTAGTATTGAACTGCTGACCTTGAGGTTAGCATGCTTTTACCTGAGTGGGAAAGGTCTTGTGGTATGAAAATAGCAATTCAGGTTTGCCCTTTCAGTATGGATTAGAGATTTCCAAAAGAGAATATGAGCAGGGTAGAGAGAAAAAAGGGTGAAATTCAGTAAAAAAAAAGAAGTTGCACATATATGAGGGGGCTTTAAAATGTTCATGGAAAATGGAATTAAAAGATACTGGAATACGTCTATGAACATTTTGTAGCCCTTTGTACAATATATGTTCATCTGTGCTTCTCTACATGAGGTATGCTAGCCAGTGATGGGATCTATAAACCAATATACGATCTCACTTCATCTTCCAGGATGATCAGCTTTAAACATGTATAACTGAAAAGAGCATTTGAAGTATTAGCATGGAAAACAAACCACCTGGCTGTTTCTCGCCACATCTTCCCAAATGTACATATTGACCCCCACTAGGTGGTGGTGGTAGTGGTATGCTGTGGAGTGGTTTCCAACTCACAGCAACCCTCCATTGGATTGCCTGCCAAGGCTGTACATCTCTACGGGAGCAGAAAGCCTCATCTTTCTCCTGTGGGACAGCTGGTAGTTTTGAACTGCTGACTTTGAGGTTAGCAGCCCAACTCACAACCACTATGCTACCAGAGCTGGGTACTGCAGTGGAATCCCTGGGTGGTGCACATAGTGCCTTAGGATAAGCACTTGACCTCAAGGTCAGTTTGAATTGCACAGTTCGCAGTTCAAACTCACCAGTTTCTCCACTGAAATCCTATACAGGGTCGCTATGAGTAAGAACTGACTCAACAGCACTTAACAACAACTAATGAGTTGGAATCCACCCATAGGTGTTTTAGAAGAAAGGTCTGGAAATCTGCTTCTAAAAGGTTATAGCCTTAAAATCCCTATGGAGAACAGTTCTGCATAAATGAGGTCATCATAAATTGGAATGAATTTAACAGCAACTGCAAATGGCTTGGCTTAACTTGAATTCATTAGTGGAAATGGTTAAGAGGCACTAAGTGTGGCACTGTGGGTTAATGTACCAGACTGCAAAGCCATTTGAACTGAAAGATTAGTGGTTCAAGCTCACCAGCTGCTCCTTGGAAACCCTACACAGCATCGTTATGGGTCAGTTAGAGTTAGTCGGAACTGACTTGATGGCAATTAACAACAACAATTATGGGCTTGTGACCATAATTTCCTAGACATTGTTTCAAAGTTTTCTGGTAGAGCAAGCTGATGTAACAAAGGCATCCCAATAATACTGGGGAAGTTGTACTTTTCCTCTTCTCATTTTAGTGTGGACGACTCTAGAATTACTAGAATGCTAGTTACCAAGTCTGGTATAAACAGTGCAGTGAGGGTGCACGTGTGTGCGTGCACACATGCACATGCACAAGGTCATTTGTATAAGTTACAAATGGCCCTCAAGAGATATTAAGGGTTCAGTTCCAAGCCATCACAATTAAGTGCATATCACAGTAAAGCAAGTCACTGAATTTTTTGGTGTCCCAATGCATATAAACTTCTGTTTACACTAAACTGAATTCTATTAAGTGTGCCATAGTATTATGAAAAAGTTCGAAATATTGCAAAAATTACCAAAATGAAACACAGAGACACAAAATGAACAAGTGCTGTAGCAAAGACTTGTTTGACAAAAACTTCAATTTTCAAAAAGTTCAATTTCTCTGAAGCACAATTAAGTGAAGTTAGTGAAAACGAGATCTGCCTGTATGGCATAGAATTACCACTTTATCCTAAGACTCCAGATGGAAAAAATTCAACATTATCCTTGGGGATTATTAATATAAATAGCAGCCAGTCCTGTGTGTTTTTACTCCTATATGCCGACACTCCTTCCATGTATGTTGTGTTTGGGATAGTATCCAGTGCTCTTCCTACAACACCTCTTACATCCTTAAGGTGGCAGTAACAGTCCAAACAGTATTAAAGAAAAGTAGGGGAGAGAGAAAACTCATTCTTTCTGAAATGTTCTCTAATCCTCCATTTTCTGCTCAGCAGAATTATATTCATAGCTAGATTATTCATTATTAAGAGCTTATTTCAGCCCAGACTCTGAGTGTCAGTAGATTAGGAATTTTTTTTAGGGGAAGATTAGCTTTTCGCAGTGGGTGGCTGGAAATAAGTTCCTTATCTGATCATTAAAATCGGTTGTTCATGGTTTTATGATCATAATTATTAATTCTGTCAGGGGCTTTTGCATGCTGATGAAATGTTGGTGCCTGATATGTGATATTAGGGTTCAGTTCAATGGCTTCAGTCACATTACAAGGTAGAAATGATTGTGTGTGAGTATGTTGGTCTCCAACGATTCTCAAGTCTTTGCAGTACCTCACATTTATTTTGAAAGTATTTAATAGTTTTGAGACTTTTGTAAAATAATATTATCATTAATAAGTAAAATACTGGCAGCTGCTAATTTTTATTTATCATGTGACTAACACAGTCTGAGATTATTTTACTGTTTTTAATCTTTCTATTTTCTATTTTTAATCTTTCCTACAGCCTTTTGCAACAATTGCTGGCTGATACAAATGGGTAAGCACTGGACTACTAACCAACTCAGTGGTGCTCCTGATGGTCTGCTACTGAAATGTCATAGTTATGGAAAAGTCTGTAGAGTGCAGTTCTATTGTGAAATGCATAGGGCCTCCATGAGTTGGAATCTACTTAGTGGCAAATGATTTGGATTTATGTTAGTTATTGTTATTATTTCCATATTAAGTACCAAGAAAGCAAAGAGCAGAAGGATAAAATAATCCGTAAATAGTGAAATTGGGTTTGGAACCCAGGCATTTCTTGCTCCAAACCCTTGCTATGCTATCTTTCATTAATTATGGTGTTTATGTGGTTGGCCAGGAAGTAGGGCCTTTAATTACTGGCTTGTGTGCGTTGTTGTTGTTGTTAGGTGCCATCAAGTCAGGACTAACTCATAGCAACCGTATGCACAACAGAATGAAACACTGTCCAATTCTGGGCCAACCTCACAATGGTTGCCACGCTTGAATCCATTGATGGCTGCCATATTGCCAATCCATCTCGCTGGGGGGGTCTTCCTCTTTTTCTCTGACCCTCTACCTTACCAAACATGATATCCTTCTCCAGCAACTGGTCCCTCCTGACAATATGTCCGAAGTATGA
>NW_006408590.1:14141145-14147112 GCF_000296735.1 Chrysochloris asiatica
AAGAAGAATGAAGTCCTTGACAACGTCAATCTTTTCTCCATTGGCAAGAATGTTGTATATTGGTCCAGCGGTGAGGATTTTTTTTTTTTTAACATTGAGATGTTGTCCACACTGAAGACTGTGGTCTTCGATCTTCAGCAGTAAATATTTTAAGTCTTCTTCACTTTCAGCAAGCAAGGTTTTATCATCTGCGTATTGCAGGTTGTTAATGACTCTTTCTCCAATCTTGATGCCACATTTTCTTTTATAACCCAGCTTCTCGGATTATTTGCTCAGCATACAAGTTGAATAAATTTGGTGAAACTATACAACCCTGTCACACACCTTTCTTAATTTTAAACCATTCAGTGTTCCCATACATCTTTATATATAGCTTGATGATTTTCTTAGCAAGGAGGAAGCTGTGTGATGATTAACTTTGAATCAAATTGACTGGTTCTGTATTTCATCTGTACCACTTGATAACTGTGAACTTTTGGAGATCACTTTAACTTCTCTGTCCCTCAATCTTCTCATCTATAAATTGGGGCCAGTTACAAAACTTACCTTATAGGGTTACAATGAAGACTAAACTAAGATTGTATGGAAATGGAAATGGTATATGGAAAGTGTTTAGTGTGCCTAGAATTCTGTGAATATTATGTAAATATTTTTTGGGTTTGTTTTAAAGAGATAGTCTATGAATGGTGGAGTTTCTTCATACAAAAACAAGCATTTAAGTTGGCTTCCCTCACATGTTTGGCACCTGGGTGGAGATGGCTAAGAAACTGGGATCAGCTAGTACTATTGGTTGGAGAGTCTACATGTGGTTTCCCTTGAAAAGGAAGTTTGTGTATAGTCAAACTTCCTACGTGACATATGCTTTGCTTAGAGGTATATTCCAAAAGAACATGGAGGAAGAAACATATCCTTTCTGAACTAGCCTCTGATGTCATACAGCAACACTGCTTATTTTCTATTTATTGTACAAAAGTCAGAAGGCCAGTAGAAATTTGTGGGGAAAAGTGTTAAAAACACGTCTTATGAAAGCATATGCAACAAGAGATATTGTGGGCACCTTTGGAAAATACAACCTGGTATAGCTTCCCTTTTTGAGTTTCTTTTGTCTTCATTCTTTTTCCTTTAGAAAGAATGAATTAAACAATTCTGTAATTAAGGATTGTTTTTTACTAAACATTTCCTCTTCTACTTGTGTGCGACATTTAGCCTAAGTTTCAGTTATTCACCCTTGAAATTTTAAATCATAATATTTTAAATGAATCAAAACATTAACCTTTCTCTTAAATAATACAAAGACCTTAGAAAATATCATTTCCATTCAGTCCCTACTGGTTTATATCCAGTTTTCTCTCGTTTTTTTTGAAGTTTTCTTAGACTCTGCAAATAAGAAATTATTATCATAGTAACTTATTTAGTCAATGTTTGTGTATTAACTGTTTTCTTTCAATTCCTCATTGCATTCAGGCATAACTGTTGAATTGGTTTACTTTCTCTTTGAAAGTCTGATTGGTTGTTTCTCTGTTTATCACACAGAGCCACCATGGTCCCACAATTCTAAGTAGAGGGTTTTCCCTCTTTAAAAAAAAAATTAAAAAGGAAGTTATTGCATTGTCTTCTGTCTTCACTGTTGAGCTAGTGAAGTCAGCTTTGAAATCTACTCGAATCTCTTTTGTAAGTAGTCATGCTTCTTTTTCTTTACTTCAAAAAGTTGCCTTTTTCTAGACATCTGTAGTCACACCATAATGTATTTAGGTTTGACTTGTAGTTCCCTTGCTGGAGGCATTTACTTGTATTTCCATTGCTGGAGACTTTTTACAATGAAGGCAAAAAATAAGTGAACTATAAGCGTGTTGTTTTTGTTATTGTTGTTGCTAAGTACCGTGGAATCGCGGTTCCAACCCTGAGAGACCCTGTATAGGGTTTCCAAGGAGTGGACTTTATAGCTTTAAGCATGTTTCTTTAATACTTTCTGGAAATTTTGAAACACTTATTACTTTAATAATTGCATTCTTTTGTTGTTTTAGCTGCTCTTTCTGAATTCTGTTCGATGTACCTTGAACTTTTGGACTCATTGTATTTGAACACCTTTTATATGTCTCCATCTATTTATGTCTGTATTGCATTTTGTATGAATTCTTCAGGTATATCATCCATTTTAGCATGTTTTCAGTTGTTTAATCTGCCACTGCACATTTAGTAGCGGGAGAAAGATGAGGCTTTCTACTCCCGTCGAGATTTACAGCCTTAGAAACTCTGTACAGGGTCGCTATGGGTCGGAATCAACTCGACCTCGACGGCACTTAACAACAACAACAACAACACACTTGGTATGGTGCTGTGGGTTAATGCGCTGTGGTGTGGGTTAATGCGCCGTGGCAATGTGGGTTAATGCGCTGGGCTGCAAGCTGGGTTTGAGCCACAAGGTCGGTGGTTCAAGCTCATCAGCCACTCCTTGGAAACGCTATACAGGGTCTCTGTAGGTTGGAACCGATTCGATGGTATTTGACAACAACAACAAAAACAACACTTTTATATTTCACTTACTTTTTTACTTATAGAAGTGGTCTTTAATTTCTTTTAAAAGATTCCATTTGTAATAATAACTTGCTCTTTGATAATTCATGATAACTAGAGTATCAGAAGTATTTGGAAATCCAGACTTATTGATTGCTTGTTTTTGTATTTAACTCTTACTTATGGTGACCTGTTCTCTTATTTTGTTTTATTTTGAGCTCATATTTGTGGGGTGGTTATTAAGTCATGCCTTACACTGACTATGCGTTCTTCCAAGATACCTAGAATCACAAGGGACTTATTTTAACTTAAATTTTAATATTTGGCTTGTACTGTTTCATAATCACAGAAAAAGGAAGTTATTAGTTTCCAAACCCTTTAATTCTTAGATCTAATGCTGGGAAAGGTAATTCATTTTCTTGACTTGCAAACTCTGAATTTCATTTTTAAATTTTCTTTCTTCCTCCCTCCCTTCCTTCCTCTTTCTATCTTTTGCTCTTTCACTCTTTTATTTCTCACTATTTTTGAGTTTTGACTTTATTCAGTGTATTCTATGACCCAGCAGCCAGACTGCACAGGTCTTGTCTTCATTCTTCCCCTTGCCTTCAGAATGTCGAGGTTTTAGGGGTTTTTAATGCAGTTCTGGTGGCTCTGTAGGATAAGTACTGGACTACAAACAAACCACAATATTGGAAGTTCAAACCCATCAGCCAACGGCTCTTTCTGTGTCTTTGAGGTTATGTAGTAATTTCTCTGTTTGCCTACTGTGAGACTCCTACATCTCTATTTATCCTGTGGTTCTGGTTCTTGAAATCAGTATTCATACCTGAGGAGTGAGGGCCAACTAGACCAAGAGGGATCACCTTGGAGCATGATGTTGACTAAGTCACAGGAGGCCATGTGGTGAGGCCTCACTGGAGCTCCCCTTGTTGGAGAATATGAACATTTTGCTTTGGGGAGGGTAAATGTCGGGACATGGACGCTATGAGCCGAGGCCAATCTTGGCCCTTTCCCTCTGTGTATAGATCATTTTCCATCTTGATTAAATACAGTCTTTTCCTTTGTTCTAGAGGAAAAAAGACCTCAAATTCAAACTTATTTTGGTTGTTCTTATTATTAGGTTCCCTTGAGTAAGCACTACCTTATTGCAAAGCACAGGACCAGGCAGTGTTTTAGTCTGTTGTGCATAGGTCTCTATGAATTGGAACCACCCATATTACCATGCATCATCCTGATAATATTGCTATATTTGAGCCCACTGTTAATGCTTAAGTGTCAATCAATCTGGTTCTGGGTCTCCCTCTGTTTCATTGGCCCTCCACTTCATTTGTTGTTGTTGTTAGGTGCCATCGAGTTGGCACCTTATGCACAGCAGAATGAAACAATGTCCAATCCTGGGCCAACCTCACTACTGTTGTCACACTTGAGTCCATCGATGCTGCCATCTGGCCAATCCATCTCGTTGGGGGTCTTCATCTTTTTTCTCTGACCCTCCATCTTACCAAACATGATATCCTTCTCCAGCAACTGGTCCCTCCTGAAAATATGTCCGAAGTATGAGAGACAAAGTTTAGCCATCTTGGCCTCCAAGGAGCACTCTGGCTACACTTCTTCCAAAACACATCTATTGGTTTTTTTGGCAGTCCATGGCACTTTTAGTATTCTCCTCCAACACCATAATTCAAAGGGATTGTTCTACGGTCTTCCTTCCACTTCACTTAGCAAGATGTTATTCTCCAGGGACTGGTTCCTCCCAACAACATGTCCACAGAAGAAGAGACAAAGTTTCAACATCTCTGCTTCTAAGGAGCATTATGGCTGTATTTCTTCCAAGACAGATTTGTTTTTCTTCGGCAATCGTTGACAACTTCAAACTTTTCTCCATTTATCATAATGTTATTTATTAGTCCAGTTAGGGGGATTTTCATTTTCTTTACATGGAAGTGTGATCTTCATCAGTAAGGATTTTAAATTCTCTTAATTTCCAGCAAGAAAGGATGCATCAACTGAATATCTCAGGTTGTTAATGAGTCTTCTTCCAGTCCAGTGCTTATCCTATGTTGTTATTAAGTGCTGTGGAGTTGGTTCCAACTCATAGTGACCCTGTATAGGGTTTCCAAGGAGCAGTTGGTGAGCTAGAATTACCAACTTTGTAGTTCAAACCAACTTTGTTGCCCAGTGCATTAACCCACAGTGCCACACCAGGAGTCCTATAGCACCCTTTGATATTGCAACCCAGGTTCTTAAATTTTTCCTTCAGTTCTTTCAACTTGAGAAATGCTGAGCCTGTTCTTCCCTTATGGTTTACTAATACCAGGTGTTTGCATATTTCATGATAACACTTGATTTTGTCTTCCTGAGCTGCACTTTGAATTTTCTGTTCAGCTCTTTTACTTCATTTCTTCCATTAGCTTCTCAAGAGCAAGTTCAAAAGTGTCTCTGACATCCATTTAATCTTTTCTTTCTTTCCTGCTTTTATAATAACCTTTTGCTTTCTTCATGTATGATGTCCTTGATGTCATCCCACCACTCTTTTGATTTTTGGTCCTTAGTGTCCAATACATCAACTCTGTTCTTGAGATGCTCTCTAAATTCAATGTCAGATTTTGGCTCTCAAGGACTTGTTTTCACTTTCTTCAGCGTCTGCCTTAACTTGCATAAGAGCAATTATGCTCTTATGCATGTTTTGCTGATGATATTCCGCTTATCTTTTTTTCTCCTGACAGATGTAGTCAGTTTGATTCCTGTGTATTCTATGTTTTACAACAAATGATCCTTCCTCTTTGCTTTCAACATTCACATTCCAATCACTAGTAATGTACAATGCATCTAGATTGTGTGTTTGATCAATTTCAGACAGAAGAAGTTGGTAGAATTATTTAATTTCATCATCATTGGCTTTAGTGGTCAGTAGATACATTTGAACTATAGTGATATTAACTGATCTTTCTTGTAGGCATATGAATATTATCCTATCATAGGCAGCATTGTACTTTAAGATACGTCTAGAAATGCCCTTTGTGAAAATGGATGTAACACCATTCATCTTCAATTTTTCATTCCTAGCATAGTTAACTATATGATTGTCTTATTCCAAATGGCCAATACCAGTCCATTTCTGTTCACTAATGCCTAGGATCTTTATGCATTCCATTTAATTTTTGAGGACTTCCAGTTTTCCTACATTCATACATTGTACATCCCACTTTCTAAATATGAAGGGATGTTTGCTATTTCTTTTCAATTTCAGAAAATGAAATTCCCCATATCTTTGCTTTTTCCCTAGAGTAGATCAAATCTACTTTGAGGAGGTATGGATTGTATCTCAATGTCGAGAAAACAAAAATCCTCACCATTGGACCAATAAACAACATTTTTATCAACAGAGAAAGGATTGAAGTTGTCAAGGACTTCATTCTTCTTGTATCAACATTCGTGGAAGCATCAGTCAAG
>NW_006408590.1:14147507-14154358 GCF_000296735.1 Chrysochloris asiatica
ATTGATGGCATCAAGTGTGGCAACGGTAGTGAGGTTGGCCCAGGATCGGGCATTGTTTCATTCTGCTGTTCATGGGGTCGCTATGAGTCTGTTCCGACTTGATGGCACCTGACAACAACAACAACAACAACTTTGAGGAGGTACCTCTTTCTCAGTTATATTTTCAGTGCCTTCCAAATTGAGGAGCTCATCTTCCTAATGATATCAGACAATTATAAAGTTTATGAATAGCATAAACGTTTCCAGTTTGCAATTGTGTAGATATCTGAATTGTGGTGTCTTTCTGGCTTCCGTACTTCTGCCTCCATCCGTGATGAATTGATCTGCCACTGATCATGATTTAGTAACAGATTTCTTTTGTTATCTATGTTCTATTATTAGCAATGAAGAAGCCCTAGTAGTGTAGTGAGTTAAGAGTTGGGCTGTAAACCTCAACGTCAGCAGTTCGAATCTAACGGGTGCTCTGCTATTCATAAAGTCTTCATCCTTTTTAAGACTTAATACAAGATGAATTATCAATTATGTTCTACCACTTGTCTGTCAGCTTGTGTGTTGCTGTGATGTTGGAAAATATGCTACCTGTACTTTAAATACCAGAAAGGTCACTCATGGTAGAAAGGTTACAGCAGCGCTTTCAGACTAAAACTAGTAAAAAGGAGAAGCAGGCCATTTCTGAAAGGTTATGAAAAGCAGTGAAACCAACGTAAACATTGAAATTGACTTGGACCCTGAAACAGACTCAACAGCACTTAACAAGAACAGTAATAGAAATAGCAACATATTCTACAGTTTGTAATTCTTTTGAACAAATTGTTGTTTTCAAGCTGTAAGTGCCAGAGCCATTGGTTCTGGATCATAGTGGCCCTGCATAGGGCTTCTGAGGAAGAGCTGGTGGGTTTGAACTGCCGACCTTGAGGCTAACAGTTCAGTGCTTATCCTAAAGCACCATTATAAGACCTAAGAAACCTAGAAAAGTGTGATGTCTAACGTAGCCCTGAGTGAAAAGGATGAGAAAGAAATGACCACACTGGTAAGTGGGCACTGAACTGAGCAGGGAAGGGAAACAGATTTACCTGGATTGGTTTAATACTGAAAATTGCTGTTGGTAGAAGTGGAATCTGATATAATGGCTCTTGACTCATGAAAACATAATAGGATCTTGGAAGAAAAAGCTAAACCAGTGAGGGATGAGAAACTTTGCATTTCTGGATGATTACTTTGACTTGGTATCTGTAGTGGTGGAAATGAACATGGGAGGTGAGCTGCATTTGAAATTTGGCTGGCCCATTCACAGCCTTGGAGCCGTTTCCAAAGAGAAAGACAATACCTAGGAGACAGAAGCCACACATGGACTGGCTTGAGGCAAAGGCCAGACAAAGGGACCAGGGTGATAACTGATAAGGGGCCAGGGTTTTTCTAGTTTCACCCAGCCAGCCAAGTGAGGCCATATGCATATAAATGAGTCAAGTGTTCCAGGAGGCTGAAGTGTAATTGTTGTTGTTAAGTGCTTTCAAGTCAGTTCAGACTCATAGCAACCTACATAGGGGTTCCAGGAACAGCTGGTGCTGATCCTACTGTGTGCCACACCAGGAGTCCAAATTAGAAACCAAATATTTCAGAAGGTTTATATCAAGTGATTTTGTTTATATGAATATATTGTCTTGCATTTGACTGAAGGAACTCTTCCCCTACCTTCTGTTGTAAAAGAGTCTTAAATATATTATGGGAAGAGATATTGGGTAGTCTGAAAAAAGCATGTGACTTGCCCATGGTGCAATGTTTGATTGCATATGCTAACAGAGGACCTAAGAATTTCCCAAGCCCACACCAGTTGGTAATTCATTCCAATCTTGCATGATGCTTTAATTAGGGTTTATGTTGAACACCTGTGAAGAAAGACAGCATTGCTTTTGAGAAGCAATTACTGAGCAGTTGATGGAAGAAGGTAAACAAGTTGTTGGTTTACTGAAGGAAAATCTCTGTGAGCATAGCCCTGTAGATATTGGAAGGATGCATTAATGTTGGACAGTGTCTATTAGAATAATCCCCTTACAGAACTGGAAGTTAATGGAAACCTGTGGGTAGCTTTCCTGGAACGCTTGTTTGCTATCGCCACCTGGGTTCAGGAGATGATGGAGTGGGGCAGGTGCAGAAATGGACTGAGTCTGGGCATGGTTCTCTTCTACCCTCCAAGGCTTAGAAGGCTTGTAGTGACTCTGGAAGGCTGTATTTTCCTTGGGCTGATTTGACGTCACATATTGGTGGCAATAATGGGATTGCATCTATCACATGTTGTTTCCTTCTTGTTTTGAGTGGATTTCATTTATTTCAAAGGAAGCATTTTAAACATTTAAAAATGCTTTTGCGTATACGCCCAAAACAAAACAAAACAGAGGGACTAGAGCAAATACTGCTGAATATTGATTCATGGAGGAAATTGTAATCATTGCAATGAATTGATAGTGTTTTCCCACGTAAACTATCACTCAATTCAAAATAACAACTTAAAAAAAAAATGTTATTTAAGTGGTAAGCGATCTTTAGTTACCAGGAACAAAACTTGCTTGTTTCTTATTTGATTTATTATCTTAAGGGTGGGTACTAATGGTTTTGTTGGTATATAAATAAGATCATTTTTTATTATAGTCTTCCATTTTAATGCTGATTTTTAATTTTTATATGTTGATTTTGTAGCTGGAAGAGCTAGTGATTACTATTTTATCATAACCTGAGAATTTTTTACTTGATTCTTTTGGTTTTACTATGTTTTTATTGTTAAGTGTCAGAGTCAGCTCCAATTCACAGCAGCCCTGCACAGGATTTCCAATGTGTTTCTGGTGGGTTTGAACCACTGACCTTGTGGTTAGCAGTCCAGTACTTATCCTACAGCACCACACCGGGAGTGCATATGTATTTACATTCATGCTGTATTGGCACAGTGGTAGCAGCAATGTGCTCAAGCGAAACAACAATTGTGAGAATGGTGCAGGACTGGACAGTGTTTCTGAATCAGAACCAACTGGAGGACACCTAACAACAACAACAACATGTTTGTATACACATATACTATATGCATCATAAAATAATCTGCAAATGATCATTTTATTTTGTTCCTAATATTGATCCCTTGCTTTCTCTATCTCTAGTTCTCTATCTACCCCTCCCTGCTAACTTTATTTTATTTCATTTGCTTCAGTGCAGTGTTGACTAATGACAGGAACACAGGAATCTGCCATTTTCCTGTGACTACAATGGAGAAACTGCTGTGTTTTACCATTAAGTATGGTGTTCACTACAGCTACAGGTTTCTGGTAGGTACCTCATATGAAGATAAAGCATTTCTACTATATTCCTCATGTGCTCAGAATTCTTTTAAATTTTATTTTAATGATTTGGGAATTAACTTTTGTTAAATGCTTACAATTTTTTCCCATCAAGTAGATCAATGGCTTTTCCTTTGAATTCTTCCAGTGTTAATAATTTACACTAATAAATAACTGGTGCTATATCAGGGTTTGTTTTATAGATAATTCTTAATTGGTCTTGATGTATTATTCTTTTGATACAATGTTGTTCAGTGCTATTGATCGGGCTCTGACTCACCGTGATGCTATAAAGGACTTTTGAGGAGTGGTTGGGATTACTGACATTGTGGTTAGTGGTTCTGTGCTTATTTTACAGTGCCACACCAAGACCCCTTTCATAAGTACTGGATTTAAATGACTAGAGCTCTACTTATGATTTTTATTCATATTTACTAATGAGATTAGCCTATGGCTGTTGTGAATGTGTGTGTATATGTACATCCCTTATTATTATTTTTTTTAATGAAAAACATTATTTCATTTAAAAAGGTATTTAGAACACATATTCTTTTCTCTCCTCTTCAAGGATGGGGTCTGTTGGAGGCTCCAGTTGCTCTGTGAACCGGTATTACTGTCACTGGTTCCTTCTGCCATCATATTGTCAACTCCTTTCTGCCCACTCTCCTGTCCTCAGGAGTTGACATGCCTTCTTCACCATTCTGCTGGTTTTCTGTCGTTTCCACGAGGCGGGCCTTCTCTATCTCCATTGGAATGTTCTCATCTTCCTTCTTTTCTTCCGTTTTGTGAGCTGCTTGCTCTTCCTCCGGAACAATGCTACTCTGGCCATGTCCAGCCTGCTCTGTGGCCTCTTTCTCCCTTTCCTTCTGCCTTTTGCAGGCCTGTTCCTCTCCTGTGCAATTTCAGCTGCAATTTTCTCCATGTCCACTTCTACCTTCAAACCACACAACCTTTTCAGGTCATTGTCAAATGAGTCTGTGCTTTCCATGAATTTCCTCTTCTTTTTCTGATGCCGCTCCTTTATGTAAAAGAAATTCAGCTTCTAGCTTTTGCTGATGGGTCATTAAGGATTGGACCTGTCATTTGAGGACCTGCTTTCTAGCAGTTGTGACAACTGACTGGATATCTGGTACCACACTCTCATTAAGGATCTCACTGATGAGGCGGTGGTTCCTCTGGAAACAGGCAGTGGCTGTATGTGTCATTGAAAAGCCATTTTAAACATTTAGCTTCAGACTGCTGAATGCTCACGTAGGTTCTCCTTTCTCCGTGTGAGACTACCGACTTTCTTCCTCCAAAAAGCAGCTTCTGCACACCTTTTTGTATTTATGTAAACAAGGTGTGCTGGGGAATTATGACACACCTTCATAGACTCATTATATTCTATCTTCTATGCTTTGTATTTGTTTAAATATTCTTGTTTTTCTTCATCAGTGAGATCTTACCACATGCCACTAATAATCTTGCCAATCTCCTATAATTTTAGGGTAGGGTTGGAAGGCTTAACTAAGTCCCAAAACTTTCTGCTTTACCTCATGTAGTGCATTAGTGGATTATTTGGTGGCTTTTGGGGTTTTGGAATTATAATACCAGAGGATGCCATTAGCCGGTTGTTGGTGCCTGGGTTCCCTCCCAGCCTGTAGTAGCAAGTGAGGGACAGTATGGAGTGTATCCCACAAACCCTGGTGTGTTGTGTTGCAGGAGCTGGGGTTGGACATGATGCATAAGATGGTCTTTTTGATGTTTTGGAACATCAGTTCTCAGTTCCTTAAGAATGAATCTGAGACACCATGGGCAAATAGAACACCTACAGCTCCAGCTTCTCTTCCCTATCCCCTGATTTGATGTTGAAGGCAGTGCTACACCAGTCTTAGAGTGTATGGTGTGAGGATAGTAGGTGAAGCCTCAAGGCTCTGCTTTATGTATGTGCCCTGTATCATTGTCTCCCTTCGAGTGTGGATGTGATCCATGGTATATGTGAGGCAAGGACAAAAGGGAACAGACACCAAGATTGAACATGGACCACTTACTGTCTGAAGTATTATGCCTAAAAACCTTGAGGGATGTTGAGGACTGTGCCCACCCCCCTTACTTGGACTATTATAAAGATATGTAGGGAATGCCTGATGCTTATAACTGAACAGTGGCAACCTATGATGAATGAGAGAAGAGTGTTTTATGAGCCTGTCAAACTTCCTTAAAGGTCTTTTTCATGAATAATCAGCTGTATACCAGACTTCCAGCAGGTGTAATATCAGCATCTCTGACAGTTGCATGGACAATAGGGGACTCCACTAAGGGCAGCTGAGTACCACAGGTCCAACCTGAAATTTGAACTGTAGTCCAGAGACAGAGTGCATGTATGCCACCCCATAATATGTCCTGCTAGCACTTCCAAGACACCTTCACAACCAGCTCCACCTTGGACAGAACCAACTCCATTTAGAACTCTTACTGTACACGTACCTAATTAACCTAGCTCTGCCCTTTCCCAAAGAAATCATAAATAATCATGAGAGTCTTTCCCATCCAAGAATTTTTTTAAGACCCCAGTCAGACAAAGGCATGGGTTTGTGTTGTCAAGTGTCCCTCTTGTCAAGTCTGGTCAGACCTTTTCATGTCAAAAAATTTTGTCTTTTGCTCCTATGAATGTTTGTCTAACCTGATCACTCTTGGTTAGCAAAAGACTAACACCCTCTATGACCTGATAACAATGTCGACATCACTCCTGTGACTAGATTACAACATATGACTAATCTGAAGGGAGTTTGCAAGTGTCAGATAGTGTAGTGATTACAAATTAGGCTGTGAACCTTAAGGTCAGCTGTTCGAAACTACCAGCTTTTCTGTGGGAGAAAGATGAGGCTTTCTGCTCTTGTAAAGATTTACAGCCTCGGAAACTCTGTACAGGGTCACTATGAGTCGGAACCGACTCCACAGCACATCACCACCATCACCACCATACTATTTATAATTAGTTAACTGAATTAATCAAAATGGAGTGTTTTTCCCCCCCTTTTCTTTTTTGAGTGGTGTTATTGCTGTTGTTAAGTGCTGTCAAGTTGGGTTCTGACTTATAGTGACCCTGTATAGGGTTTCTGAAGCTGTAAGTCTTTGTGGAAGCAGAAAATCTCATTTTTCACCTGTGGAGCAGCTGGTAGGCTCAAACCACCAATCTTGTGGTTCCAAGTCCAGTGCTTATACTAGGAGCCATCACACTCCCATTTGGGGGTAGGTTTGATTTAATTTTATGAACCCCTTCAAAGAGGCTCCAGACATCCCCTGAAGGGAGAGATTCACAGTGACAGAGACTCTCCTATTGAATTTATTCCACCTGAATTTAGAGATCATCTGAAGAACAGACTTGATGCAGTTGACACTAAAGACCAAAGACCAGAAGAGTTGTGGGATGACATCAAGAACATCATCCAGAAAGAAAACAAAAGGTCATTGAGAACATAAGAGACAAGGAAAAGACCAAAATGGATGTCAGAGAAGACTCTGAAACTTGCTCTTCAGTGAAGAGAT
>NW_006408590.1:14155158-14158176 GCF_000296735.1 Chrysochloris asiatica
ATCTGTATTTGCGCCCATTCCAAGGAGAGATGACCCAACAGAATGCAGAAATCTTCGGACAATATCATTGATCTCCCATGGGAGTAAATTTTACTGAAGGCAACACAGAAATAGCTGCAACCATACATTGATAGAAAACTCCAAGAGGTTCGAGCCGGTTTCAGAAGAGAACGTGGAACAAGGGATATTATTGCTGATGCCAGATGGATCTTGGCTAAAAGCAGAAAATACCAGAAAGATGTTTAACTGTGTTTTATTAACTATGCAAAGGTTTTTAATTGTGTGGATCATGATAAGCTATGGACAACATTGTAAAGTATGAGTATTCCGGAACACTTTATTATGCTCATGAGGACTCTGTACATAGACAAAGACGTAGTGGTTCAAACAGAACCAGGGAACACCGAATGGTTTATAATTAGGTAGGGTGTGCACCAGGGTTGTATTGTTTCACCATAGTTTTTCAATCCATATGCTGAATAATCCGAGAAGCTGGATTGTATGAAGAAAAAAGTGGCATCAGGATTCAAGGAAGGCTCATTAACAACCTGTGATATGTAGATGATACAACCTTTCTTGCTGAATTTGAAGAGGACTTAAAATACGTATTGATGAAGATCAAAGGCCATAGCCTTTGGTTTGGGTTGCATTTTAGTGTAAAGAAACCAAAAATCCTCTCCAAGGGACCAATAAATAACATCCATATAAATGGAGAAAAGATTAAAGTTGTCAGTGACTTCATTTTGCTTGGATTAACCATCAACACTCATGGAAGTAGCAGTCATGAAATCAAAGGACCTATTACATTGAGCAAATCTGCTGCACAAAACCTTTTTAAAGTGTTGAACAGCAAAGATGTCAGTTTGAGGACTAAGGTGAGCCTGACACAAGCCATGGTATTTTCGATAACCTCATATGCATGTGAAAGTTGGACAGTGAATAAGGAAGACTGTAGAAGAATTGATGCATCTGAGTTATGGTGTTGGAGGAAAATACTGAAAGTACAATGGGCTGCCAAAAGAACAAGTATATCTGTGTTGCAAGAAGTACAGCCAGAGTGCTCCTTGGAAGTTAGGATGGCCAGACTTTGTTTTTCATACTTTGGACTTATTGTCAGGAGAGAACAGTCTCTGGAGGAACATATCATGTTTGGTAAAGTGGAGGGTTGGAGCAAATGAGGAAGACCCCCAACTAGGTAGATTGGCACAGTGGCAGCATCAATGGGCTCAAATGTAGCAACAATTGTGAGGTTGGCCCAGGATTGGGCAGTGTTTTGTTCTGCTGTGCATAGTGTCACTATGAATCAGTACTGACTAGATGTCACCTAACAACAACAACAACAAGAACAAATTATGAAAAGATCTGGAATTAGAAAAAGACAAGAACACACTCAACATTTCTCAAACTAAACTAAACGAATAAAAATTCAAACCTTGGATTGTAATATTGAAGGAGTTTATGGGTAGAATTGATGCATTGAGTTATAACGTTGGAGAAGAATATTAAAAGTACCATGGATTGCCAAAAGAGCAAACAGATCTGTGTTGGAAGAGGTACATCCAGAATGCTCCTTATAAGCCTGTATGATGACACTTCACCTCTCATACTTGAACATGTTATTAGGAGGGACCAGTCCATAGAAAAGGATATCATGCATCAAAAAGGTTTGCAAAAAAGAGGAAGACCCCCAATGAGATGGATTGGCATGGTGTCAGCAGCAATGGGCTCAACTGTAATGCATAATTGTGATGATGATACAAGACTGGCAACTATTTTGTTCTGTTGTGCATAAGGTCACTGTGAGTTAGAACTGACTCAGTGGCAACTAACAACAACAACAATGTGGGTAAGATATAAGAATTCTTTGTGCTGAGATGTAGGATAAGTACTGGACTGCTAATCACAAGATGGGTGGTTCAAACACACCAGTTTCTCCACAGAAAACCTATATAGGTTTTTTTGTTATAAGTCAGTACTGACTCCAAAGTACTTAACAACAACAAAAACAACAATAATGGGGAAAATATTGAAAGATACAGGAAACAGCAAAAGAAGATGGAAGGCATATGAAGCTTCACAGTGCCAAAAAGAATTGGCTGATCTTCAGCCGTCTCAAGCGATGGCATATAAACAAGAACCAATGGTTACTTGGCACTCTGGTAGCGTAGTGGTTACGAATTGGGCTGCGAACCTTAAGGTCAGCGGTTCGAAACTGCCAGCCGCTCCACGGAAGAAAGATGAGGCTTTCTACTCCCGTAAAGATTTACACCCTTGGAAACCCTGTACAGGGTCGTTATGGGTCAGAACGGACTCCATGGCACTTAACAACGACAACAACAACAACAACAATGATTACTTAAGCCCGAAGGTATTGGCATAAAACAAGGCTTCAGAAATTTACGCAATGCAAATTTTTATGTTTACATGTGCTTTTTTTTTGGACTATGCAAAGACTGTGTGGATCATAACATTGCAAAGAAAAGGATTTCTAGAAAACTTTATTGTGCTCATGAAGTGCCTTATACACTTAGACCAAGAAGCAGTCATTGGAAAAGAACAAGGGGTTATTGATTTTAAATCTAAAATCAGAAAAGGTGTGTGTTAGGGTTAAATCCTTTCACTGTACTCACTGAATCTGTATGCCTTATCCAAAAAGATGGATTATGTGATGAACATGGTATCAGGATTGGAGGAAGACTCATTAAACAGTCTGCAATATGCAGATGACACAATCTTGCTTGCTGGAAGTGAAGTGGACTTGAAATACTGAACTGATGAAGATCAAAGACTACAGCCTTTAATATGGATTGCATCTCAATGTGTTGAAAAAGAAAATCATTATAACCTGACCAACAATATACATCATGATAAATGGAAAAAAGATTGAAATTGTCAAATATTTAATTTTACTTGGATCCACAATTAATATTCAAGGAAGCAGCAGTCAGGAAATCAAAGGATGTATTTCATTAGGCAAATCTGCAAAAGACCTTTTTAAAGTGTTAAAGATCAAAGATG
>NW_006408590.1:14158951-14169035 GCF_000296735.1 Chrysochloris asiatica
ATTCTCAGCAGATGTGAGTCCAGAATGAAGCTCTGATTTATGCTGGTAATTTCATAAATCTGGAACCTATGGTCTTCAGGTGACATAGGCTAATTACTACTTTCCTTACTCTGACCTCCAACTGTATTGTCTTCATTCTTGGAAGTCACTTTGGCATGTCTAATTCTGTCATTCTGACTATCAACTGTGAAAATACCTCTACAAAGGATGTTGTGATAGAAAAAGGTATACTTCTCCAGTTGTCGTTATTGTTAAATGTGGCTGAGTCTGTTCCAACTCATAGCAGCCCTGTATAGGGTTTCTGAGGAGCGGCTAGTGAATTTGAACCACTGAACTTGTGGTTCAGTGAGGTCGATGCTTATCCTACTGCACCACAGGGAAAAGCCAATAGCTTACATAGCAGAAGGACACAGGGTACAAGTCAGTTTCAACTCATTTAGAAGGTTCATTATCTCTTCTCTCTGCTTCTCCTCTCTTATTTTATTTTGTTGTTGTTGTTGTTGTTTTTTCTCTTTTCTACTTCTTTCTTTCTCCATTCTTCTTTTTGCTTCTAAAATCTCTGGAGTTGGATTCTTATATCTGTAACTATTTTGTTGATTTCAAGGAATAGTCCTCCCCCAGGACCAGGAACTGACCAATCCCCACTTGGTAGGCCACAGACACTTCATTTGAATAGTAAGCCATAGTCACTTCATCTGCAGTGTATTGACCAATCACTGCAAGCTTCATGTCAATTACTGGGCAGGCGGCAGCCCAGGTCCAGACAAAAAGTATCATACCAATTTGTTTACAGTTTACCAAGAAAATGTAACAAACCCTTTGGGGCATAAAATTAGGGCAAAGAAAAATCTTCAGGGTTTGGGGTTTGAAAATATCTTAGTCTGTTTTGCCAAAGAACCAAGGCAAACTCCACATAAGAAACCTCATTTAAGCACATTACTCTATCACTTAGTAGCTTTGTGGCTTTATATACTTCTACTTCGTCTAATATGGGAATGAGACTATCTGGTTTGTTGGAAGCATCAAATCAGTTAATATGTTTATAAACATGAATAAACGAGTTAATATACAGTGCTTTGGATATGCAATGATCTAAGTGGTATTTGGCATTATAAATTCCTTTATAAATATTTTTGTTAAGTGGCATCAAGCTGTTCTGACTCATAATGACCCTATATATGGTTTCCTATGAGTGATTGATGAATTTGAACAGCTGAACTTTCAATTAGCAGTCCAGTGCTTATCTTACAGTACCACATCAGGACTGTTGTTATATTGTTATGCCTACCTAATGTCATCTATCTGTAGCCATTTATGAATCTCCATATAACCTCTTCCTATGTGTATAGTATAAATATTTTCCCCAGATTAAAACTTTTATGGGTCAGTCTACTCTGTCCAAGGAACCCTGGTGGCACGGTGGCTTAAGCAAGTTGAAACTCATCAGCTGCTCTATGCGAGAAAGATGAGTTGTGTGCTCTTATAGATATATAGTCTCAGATATCCTGTCCTTTAGGGTGACTATGATTTCAGAATCAACTCAATGGTGGTGGGTTTTTTTTTTTTTTTTTGTATAGAATTTTATTTTAAAGTGGGGTTTCTCTATTCTATAGGGTTACCATGAGCCAAAATTGATTTAGTGGAAATGGGTTAAACATTTCAATATATTAGAAAAAGTTGGCAAACAGTCACAATAGAGATTCTACAAACTTCACTAGGATATATTCTGATCCTGATAACACGTGACTTTTATCTGTACAATTTCTAGGCCATAGTCTGATTTCAGAATTTGTCTCTAATAACTCACTGCCAGGTTGACCAGTAACTAGAAAAGATACCAAGGAGAAAAATGGAAATAAAGCTTAAAGGACAGGACAAAAAACATACATCTAACTGATAAGAACAGAAACAAAAGGGTGTTTAAAGTAAAGATAAAATGAAATGTTAAGGCTTTGGGCACCAGTCACATGAATTTAGGGAGCTTTAATTTTTTTTTTTTTTTAATGTTTTATTGTGAATTATGTGATAGTTTACATGGGAGAACATTAGTTTTACATTCATTCTATTGTATATCGTCTCATTGCCATGGTTATGATTCCCTCCATGCAATCCTTCCCTGTGCCCCCCAGGTCTTCAGCACACAGTCGCTTTCCCTCTCTGGATCTAAAGTCTCCAGCTGCTCCATTGCTCCACGTCATCATCTCTGGCTCCATTTCAGACATCACTGCTTCTCTGGGTAGGGTCCCGCTCTCTGCTCTTCTCCCTTGATGGTCCTAGGGACCTCTGCTCCTAGACTGAAAAGTTAATCACTCCCCTCCTTGCTATAAAATATCGACCTTTACATTTCCGACCCTCACAATCAGCCCTGATAACAATTATTCACTGTTGTATCACAAGAGACCTGTCTGCATTTCATTGCATCAGCTCCGCCTAGTCAGATTGAATACTACTCACTGGAGATTCTACCTTCCTCTTGAAAGCTTGTAAGCCAGTCACTTCTTGCCTTTGTAGCCCCCCACCCCCCATTTTGGGTAGCCAGTGTCCAAGTTGCCCATCCCTGTCTACTCTGTGTGTGGAGGGTGTGGGAATGATTCTTGCTGTAAGGACTGGTTTCCTCTTTTGAGCTACTGCTTCCATAGGTGTAGGTCAAGTTCATCAAATTGTATGAGAATACTTTTTTTTTTTTTATCTCTTCTTTTTACTTCTGGTTGAGCTCTTATTTATCATCCAGTCACTGAAGCCAGGATAAGTGGGTATTATCTTCAAGTGTGGGTGTTCTTATGCATATGCCCTCTCTTCTTATCAGCTGGACGCTTCACTCTCCACTCTAGTCCTCTGTGGCTATGTCACTGACTCTGGGCCCAAGAGTCCCCAGGTCTTGCCACACTGCTGGCTAACCAGGTCTTCACCCGGGTTCACAGAAGTCTATTGAATGTTGTAGGGCTTAGCTCACCACTTCATTGCTGTTTTTCCCTCACTTCCTCTTATCGGTGTCGAGTGTGGTCACCAATCATAGCATGTATTCCCGTTGACTCTTAGTCTTGGAAGGGGGTTTGCACTGAGGGGACCCAACCACTTGCCTTGATGTTTCCTGGGCAAGCAACTTGCTTGTTCTTGTAGTAACAGTCAGTCTGCCTATGTTGTTTTATATTTTTCCTGTAGGTCTTTCTTTCAAGAAGTATCTTCTGTTCTTCTAGCCACTCCAGGTTGGTCTGCTTGTCCTTTCAAGTGGGAATTTCCCATCTCTGGAGATCTGGATGTGGTTCAGGCTTCCACCTATAGTCTTATGTATTGCAGAGGCTCCGCAGGAAGCCTCCTTCACTGGGCATGTTGTAGCCCCATTTTAGGTATTCCAATCAGTTGTAGGCAGAAGACAGACTTACAAGCTTTCTATGGTGATGCTTTTTTGCTATTCCTTTCTGGGAGCTTTAATTTTTGATAGGCAGCTTGACAAGCGAGTAAATGAAGCTTCAGAAAGCTGGGCTTTTAGCCAAAAAGAATTTAGAACCAGAGTGTTCTAATTCAGTACAACATTCTTGGGAAAGAGAAAAACAAGGACTATGTGGTTACTTCAAAGGGCTCTATGGGGAAATATCCTCTACCTCTCTTTGTGAGAGAAGGAGGAGAAATCGGGTGTTGGTTGCTGTAGAGTTGATTTGACTCACAGTGACAGATGTGTTCAGAGTAGAACTGCTCAATACAGTTTCCTGGCTGTGACCTCTCAGAAAATCTCCAGGTTTGTCTTCTGAAGCACCACCAATCTTTAGGTTACTAGTTACATGGCTAACTCTGCTCTACTCAGGAATTCTTGAAAATTCTGGTAACCATACGATAGGGAGGAAAAAGCTTCTGATCTTGACCTGCTTCTGGGTTTAAGTTTTTTCCGAAGATGAGATGGTAAAGATTCCTAGCTGTGCCTCAATTTTCTTATCAACAACAACAAAACAATACTTTTCATTTGGTGATAAAAAATGTGCTGTGTAAAGTGGGTCGAATTATCCTATACAGGGTTGCTATGAGTCACAACCAACTCTATGGTACTTAACAACAACAATTATAGGCAGAACACCTAGAGTTTATGAGTTTTGAGAACCTTTAAATATTTTGGGGATATAAAATATTTATTTTCTTGAAGTTATAAATTGAAAAAATGGAAATTGAAATAGATTTTAAGTCCACAATTATACAAGAGGATTCAAAAACTTTGTGAAAAAATTCTTTAATTCCATATTTCCATGAACTTTTTTGAAGTCTCCTCATAAATTCTTTCAATATTTTGAATAATTATGTAATCTTAAATGTTGATACATTTAATAAACATAATATGAAATTGTGTGTTGCATTAAAAAATGAAAGCTTAGGGATTGTTCTTAGGTGTCATCAACTTGCCTCTAAGTCACAGTGATTCTCTGTACAACACGATGAAATAGTGCCTAGTCCTGTATCATCCCCGCTATCCTTGTTGTGCTTGAAACTGGTGTGGCAGTTATTGTGTCCCTCCGTTGCATTGAGAATCTTCCTCTTTTTCTCTGAAACTCTACTTTTCTAGCATGATGGCCTTCTCCAGAGATAGGTGCCTCCTGATAACATGTCCAAATACATGAGATGAAGTCTTACCAGCCTAACTTAGAAGGCGCATTCTAAATGTACTTCTTCCAAGACAGATCTGTTTGTTCTTCTTGCAGTCCTTGGTACTTTCTATATTCTTTGCAAACATCATCATTCAAATGCATCAGTTTTTCTTCTGTCATCCTTATTCACTGTCCAGCTTTCACATGCATACGAGACTGTTGAAAATGCCATGGCTTGGATCAGGAGCACCTTAGTTCTCACATCTTTGGTTTTTAACATGTTGAAAAGGTCTTTTGCAGCAAGCTTTGAGTAATTTATTATGTCCTGAATTAGTGTTTTTCTTTTATTTTTTTTCTCCTCCCTTGAAAGTTTTCTGAAATCTGGGATTCATTAGAAGGTTACATAATTTAAATAAGGTATTATTCATATGTTGTTGTGAAGTGCCATCTAGTTAATTTTGACTCACAGTGACCCTATTTAAGATTGCTGAGGAGAAGTTGGTGGGTTTGAACCACCAGGCTTGTGGTTAGCATTCCAGTGCATGTCCTAAAGCACTACACCAGGACTCCATTATTCATATAGTCCATATGATATTGAGGATAAAGTGATTAAACAATAAATTATCTTTAGTTTTATTGTATGCTTATCATCTGCCAGGCACTCCTCTTAGGTTCATATATTAACACATTTAATTCTTACAATAACCCAGTGAGATGAATATGACTATGATCTCAATTTTATAGAAGAAAAGATGAAAAGAGAGAAAGAAAGAAATGATAAGCAATTTGCCAAAGCCATAAAATGATAGAGCCAAGATTTGATCACAATGATTTTGACTTTGGAACCAATTTTCAGTCACTAAATGGTACCACATTTAATGTACAAAGGACAGATAAACACTAGTGCAATGCTTTTTGGCATGTCTTTTTAAATTTATAATCCAAAGAGGAAGACAAATACTCTGATTAAACAGTTTTCAAACTTCTCTCCAATTGATACAACAAACACAGAGCACTGAGATGGAGCTAGAGCAGTAGTTCTTATTTTCAAATATGTTGTTGTTGCTAAGTGCCAGCGAGTTGGTTCTGACCCAGAGTGACCCTTTTAAGGGTTTCCAAGGAGCGCCTGCTGGGTTTGAACTGCTTATGCTACAGTGTCACACCATGACTCTATTTTCAAATAAAAAAGCAATTATTTAAATGCCCTAAACTTTGGACCTTCTCCTAACATAATGATGCTTTTAGGGGTTTTCATCTGAGAAAATACAAAAGAAACACTGGTGTCAGAGCAGTTAAGCACTTGGTTGCTAACTGAAAGACCAGAGGTTCATCAAACAAACAAACAAACAAACAAAACTCAGAAAAGATCTACATAGTATATATATACTACTTACTCAGACTATTATAAACAAGTTTGGGAACACAATTGAATTACTGGATCCCTGTGTCATCTCAGAATAGACTGAAGGAGAAATAATGATCTGCAGTATCACACACATTTCCCCATGAACTAGGTAGGGGACTATCCAAGATTAAGCTGAGGGTATTGGAAGGGAGCAAAACCTCTTTGTTGTTGCTTTTGAAAGTACTCCTAAATTATTCAAAGCAATAAATGAAACAATTATACACACATACCCAACAACAGACCTTATTTGGTTCCTGAAGGAAGATGAGAATGTTGCTATACAAATGAGACATGGACTATTGGAAAAATGAAGAAAATTGATTGGCTATATTGGAGACTCTTAGGACTTCAGAAGTTACTATGCTTCCTAATGAAGTAGAAGGTGGAGACTGATAGAAAGACTGTATATTTTGTGTAATTTTTTTCAATTTTAATATATTAAACTACAAACGATCCCCATTTCAAATAATATATATTTCAAATTGTATATTCAAGTAATTTCCAACTAATCTCTTGGTGGTGGTGGTGATGTGACATGGAGTTGGTTCTGACTCATAGTGACCCTATATAGGGTTTCTGAGGCTGTAAATCTTTACACAGGAGCAGAAAAGCTCATCTTTCTCCCATGGAACAACTGGTAGTTTCAAACTGCTGACCTTGAGGTTAGCAGGCTGACTCGTAACCACTACACTATCAGAGATGCTTAACTAATTTCTTAGCTAACTCATAAAAGTCTGAAGTTAGTGAACTTCAATGTGACTTGCTTAGGAGTTTCTTCATTCTCAAGAATGATAATGCCATTTTTCAGAAATTCTACAACCATGAATTTATGCTGAGAAAATAAGAGATATGTGCAAATACATTTTTTTTTAAGTTTTTTATTTAGATTGAGTGATAATTTACATTAGGGACATCAATTTTACACTCAATGTTTCATTGCAGTGATTACAATCTCCTCTCTGCATCACCATTCAATAGTATTTGCTTCTATTCCCTCTGTTTTGTTTGTTTGTTTTGGGGGGATGTACACAAAAACACTCAGGAATATATAATCATTTAAGCAACCAAAGGAAACATTTTGCAAGCCTGCCTCCTGGTCACCAGTACCTGGCTATCAGTATACAGGCTTTCTCTTTCCATGAGTCTGAACTTCTCAGCTCTCTCATTCCATGTCCTCATCTTGGTCTCCATCTCTGGTGTCGCTGCTTCTGTGAATATGGTCCCACATTCTGCTCATGCTTTTCTCTCTTGATGGTCCCAGAGTTCTCTGTTCTTGGACTGTAAGATTAACTACTCCCCTCTTTTTGTTACAAAACTTTTACCTTTACAGTTGTGACAGTCACAATTAGTCACGATAACAATTACTATTGAATCATGAGAATCTTATCCCCATCTCCTTTCACCAGATCCATCTAGACAAGATGAAAACTATTTAGTGGGGACTCTACCTTCCCCCACACACTCTGAAACTAAACTGCCCTCTTAAAAACTTGTAAGCCAGTCACTTTGTGCCTTTATGTTGTTGTTGTCAAGTGCCATAGAGTCGATTCCGACCCATAGCGACTCTGTATAGTGTTTGCAAGGAGCAGCTGGTGAGCTTGAACCACCAGCCTTGCAGTTCAAATGACTTTGCAGTCTGGCGCATTAACCCACAGTGCCACACCAGGACTCCTTGTATCTTTATAGCCCCTCATTTTAGGTAGCCAATGTCTAAGTTGCCCATCCCTATCAGCACTATATAGAGAGGGGATAAGATTGATTTGGGATGTGAAGATTCCTTCCCTCTCAATAGGTATTTTGAGTTACTCCCATGTATAGTTCCATTTTATCAAATTTACACTTGTTTCCTTTATTTAAAAAAAAAAAAAAAAAAGCTAGGTTGAATAAGTACTATTCTACAAGTTGGGGTAGGGCATTCTTGTGCGTCTCCCCTCATTTCATATCAGCTGGATGCTTCAATCTCATTTCTAGCCCTCCATGGTTATGCCCTTGTCCATGAGCTTAGGAGTCTCCAGGTCTCACCACATGTTAGACCAACCAATCCCTCCTCTTCTCTCTCTCCATGTTGATGGGCATCTATGGAATGTGGTTGAACTTAGCACATATCGTCATTGCTGCGTTTCTCCCTTTTCCACTCACCAGGAGCCCAATGTGGTCGCCAACAAGCTTATATGCCTGCTCATGTGTTACCTTTGAATTTCAGTCTTGGATGGGGATTTGTCCTAAAAGGACTTAGTTGCTTGCCTTAATGACTCCCCAGTGAACAACTTGCTTGTTTTTGTAGTAGCCAATCAGACTGCTTATAAGCCTGTCTTCAGCCTATAACTGATGGGAATATCTAAAATGGGTTCTAGAACTTACCCAGTAAAACAGGCTAATTATATATGTATATATAATTATATATAAATTATATATATAATATATATTTAACTTTTTATTATAAATTGAGTGAAGGTTTATGGACAAGATTATCATAAATGATTTTCTCACCTATGGTTTGGAGGTCTTGAGTTTTTGTTGTTTAGACATCCAGAGAAATAGAGTAATCCTGTATCTCTCTCTTGTCCTAGTATCTGCATATAATAAAAGTTTAGCTAAAGAGATTTTAGAGGACAATTTTATCGAAAATGTGAATGTACCGGGCAATAATTTGTTTAAAATAAAAGCTTTCATGTAAGTTCAAGTTATAAGGGATACAAATAAATTATCACATTTTCTTTGGTATTCAATGGTTTAAAGAAACATTTCTTAATTTTCCATCCATCTTAAAAATAAAAAAGAGGCATTGATAATATTAGTGATTAGAATGGGAAAGTTGAAAACAAAGAAGAGTCTCTAATGGAAAAATATGCCCTTGTTGGTAGAAACTATGTTAGGCATTGCAAGATCAATTATATATTCATTGCAAACATCTTTGTTCAACAACATATATGTGAACCTCACCAGATGAAATGTACAGGAATTATATTAACTACATCTGTTGGAAGAGACCTTGGAGAAGATCAATATCATTAGCCAAATAAGACCAGGGGCCAACTGTGGAACAGACTATCAACAGCTAATATGTAAGCACAAACTGAAGCTGAAGCAAATTAAAGCAACTCCATAAGAGTCAAAATATAACTTTGAGCATATCACACTTTAATTTAGAGGCCATCTCATGAACTGATACAATGCATTAGATACAAATGACCAAAGACCAAAAGAGCTTGTGGGATGACATCAAGAATATCATATAGGAAAAAAGCAAAAGATCATTAAGAAAATGAAAAGGAGGAAAATGGATGTCACAAGAGACTCTGAAAAATGCTCTTGAATATAGAGAAGCTGAAAAGAATGGAAGAAATAAAAGCTGAACAGAAAATTTCAAATGGCATCTTGAGAAGACAAAGCCAAGTATTATAAATAAATGTACAAATATCTGAAATTGAAAAATCAAAAGGGAGGAACATGCATTTTTCAAGCTGAAAGAACTGATGAAATAATTCAAGTATCAGCTTGCAATATTGAAAAATTCTATAGGAGAAATATTGAATGTTGCATAAAGTAGCAAAAAAGAAAAAGATAAAAATAATACATAGTGTCACTGTACCAAAAAGTGGTGGCCAATGTCCTACCATTTCAAGAGGTAGCATATGACCAAGAACCTGTGGTAGTGAAAGAAGAAGTACAAATTCCACTGAAGACATTGACATAAAATAAGGCTCCAAGAGTTGGTGGAATACAAATTGAAATCTTTCAACATGATTTCTGTGTGGCTCATAACAAAATGTGGATGATGTTGCAAAGAATAGGTGTTCCAGAATACTTAATTTTGCTCACGAGGAACCTGTACATAAACCAACAGGCAGTTGTTTGAATAAAACAAGGGAATATTGAATGATTTAAAATCAGGAAATGTGTGTGCCAGGACTGTATTCTTTTACCATACTTATTCAATCTGCATGCTGATCAAATAATCTGAGAAACTGGATTATATGAAGAGTGTGGCAATCAGGATTGGAGTAATAATCTTTGATATATAGATGATGTATCCTTGCTTGCTGGAAGTGAAGAAAATTTAAGACACTAATTGATGAAGATCAAAGACTACAGCCTTCAGTTTGGA
>NW_006408590.1:14169710-14177214 GCF_000296735.1 Chrysochloris asiatica
ATAACTGATCATTATAAAGACAATGAAGAGGCAAGTTACATAAAGGAAATGAATTAAAATGCCAAAAAACCTCTGAAAATATATTTATTCCTTCTATAAATCAGAACCAAATGATGAGAAACCATTTTTAAACTATCAAACTAGCACAAATGAAAAAAGATAATTAAGATTTAGTACTGGGGAAGATGCAAGGAAACAGATGGTAAAATACATTGCTACTGGTATATCCCACTTTTGAGATTGTGTCCATTGGGGACAAAAGTGCTGGTTAAGAATATATCTGAAAGGATGTTTACTGCAGCATTGTTTGAAGTGGCATTGGGCTCTTGCAGTGATTCAGGGTAGTGAGTTTATCATTCCTAGTTAAGAGATTATTGCTTGAGAACAAACAGTACATTTGTATTCTTTGAAACAGATCATGTTTTTCTTTTCTTGTGATGACCTTTTAATGAGAATATTAATGTGTATATATATTAACTGATGGATCACCATGCAAATGTCTGTTATTAACTTTATTCCTATTATTTAAAGAGATCTTCATCTCTTTCCTGGAATCTCCCACGAAAGATTTAAAATATATAATATATCCTATTCATTAAAAATGATAAGCAGAAGATATTCATTTTGAAGTTTCCATTAACAGTGCAATCTAGAATCTCTCTTTAAAGGAGGTAGAAAATATCCTGCATAATGTCAATTCTCTGACTTCCTCTTCTCAGTACCTTTTAAATTTTTCCACCATGAGAATGAAGATAAACTCCTTATTGTTTCTATTTGTATTCGGTCAAATCCTGGACTCTTGTTTTTGACGGTGCCCTCAGTGCAGCTTGGACTTCTCCTTCAGTATCAATGCTTCTTGATCATATGCTACCTCTTGAAATGGTGGAACACTAACCACAATAAGCAGAATTGAAAGGATAAAACCAGCAGACTGTGGCTTGTAGACAAACTGTGCTTGGATATCAAACATAAGAATGACAAATTATCTACTATGTATTTGAGATCATAGGATTTTCCAGTGAAGAAACAATGAAGGTGTTCTATGTCAACAGAGGACACCACTGGTTTAGCTGCGGTCATGAAACCTTTATGCTTAGGTGAACTCAGGTATATGGGTCCACATCTGCTGGCTCTTGGTTTTTGTTTGGCTCAGATGCTTCCTGCTTTCGTGGGAGATTCCAGGAAAGAGATGAAGATCTCTTTAAATAATAGGAATAAAGTTAATAATAGGAATATTATTTACTGAAGTTGGACCTTTGTGAATGTTTAGCAAAACTTATTTCTTCTACTTCTTCTTTTTTTAAAAATACACATAGTTTTCACTTATCTTAGATATATGGTCTACATAACGAGGAATGGGAGAAGTTGTCCACTTACAAGTGTGATTTCTGGAAGGGGAGGTTCAAGAACTCCAGTCTTCCATTACAAAATAAATAAAGACTTTCTCCTCCATTAGATTGGTAAGTCTGAGGTTCCATCCCTTAGGCTTGGGGCTTTGTTTACAAATTTAAAGGGGATCTTCAGAGGAAAGATAGTAAGCAATTTAGTCATTGCTATGAATATGTTCATTAAATAATATCACAAAACTACATGTTATTAGAAGGAAATAATAGAGCATAAGAAATTAGACTGACTGGGCAAAGAGGTATTTGTAGAAAAGAAAGATTAGGTAAAACAACCATGTTGATAACTTGTATTATTTACCAGTCATTATGGTTATTGCTTTATATACATTTTTCTGTTTAATCTTCATAAACACAGAACAAATCTGTCTTGGAAGAAAGGCAGCCCGAATGCTTCTTAGAAGCAAGGCTGACAAGACTTTGTCTCATGTGTTGTGGACATATTATCAGGAAGGACCTGTCCCTGGAAAATGTTATCATTTTGGAAAAATAGTGAGTCGGCCAAAAAAAGAGGTAGACCCTCAATAAGATGAATTTACACAATGGCTGCAATGAGGTCAAGCATAACAATGATTGTGAGGATGGTGTAGGAGCAGACAGTGCTTCATATGGTTGTGTATAGGCTTGCCATGCAGAAGAAACATCTTGATGGCACCTGACAAGGATGATGAAGCAATAAGAGATAGCAATTACTAAATCTATATTATAGATGAGGCTATTGGGGCTCATGTAACATAATTAACATGCTCAAATGCAGTCAATGAATGAGTAGAACAGAAATTTACTCCTAGGTCTTTACAACTCCCAGAAAAGGTCACTGAGCTCCTGGTCTGTGTTGAAATATTTACGAAGTCATTGCTGTTAGAATCTGTTATGCTTTCCTAATTGTCCTTTCTCTATTTTCAACAGATGTGCTATCTTTGTCATCAAGAGTGGGTTTCAAGGAGACCCACTCTTCTATCCCTATCAAAATGTGTGCTCTTGAGAAGTAATTCCTACTTTTTGGTCCCACTTCTTCAACCAGGGAGTGAATCCTTGTTTTTAACTTTCTGGAAGGTTGCAGACTTTTCAATGATATACATATTCTCTCTACCTAATTGAACTTTCACTTCAAAAATCTGCTCACAATTTCTCCATTGAAGAGTGCTTATAAATGGATAAAACTGATTATGATTCAATATTATCTCTATTATCTCTGTTGTTCTGTAATAATGGTTGTGGTGGTGGTGGAAGTGTGTTGTGGAGTTGGTTCTGACTCACAGTTACCCTATATAGGGTTTCCAAGGCTGTAAATCTTTATGGGAGCAGAAAGATCTTTCCTCATCTTTCCCCCATGGAACGACTGATAGATCAGAATTGCTGACCTTGAGGTTAGCAGGCTGACTCATTACCAATGAACTCCTTGTAATAATGGTAGTGAGTATAATAATAAAAGCTATTATGTAGTGAACATTGATACTGCTTTAGGATTAGTTACATCTAAGTTTCTGTCTGCTTCTAAGGAAACTCAATATAAGATACTTTATTTAGTCTCTGAGTTATAGTTCAACTGAAATGTTATAATCATCTCAATACAATAGATACAAAAAAGCAGAGCTAATGTGGTAAAGCACTCCCTTACTGTTGGGAGGAGAGTAGAACCTATCACATCATCTTCTTTGTCTTTGTCCCACCCACAAAATCTCATTGAAATTCAAAGTTTCTGGGATAGTTTGAAAATCTCTAGGCCAAATATATTTTCTTGCCTTAATAGAATTATCAAAATCTCTCCAATTTCATCTACCAAATACCCTATGCTAATTGACCAGACATTTAGAACACAGTATGATAGAATGTTTACTCTTTTAGTAAAGCATTTCCAGGAATCCTTCTCTGAGGTAAGCAAGACGACTTCCCAAATGCAGTTATAACTTGTTCTTATTCCATATGCTAGCCATTCCATAATTAGTTCAATTGCACATTAATGAGAATCAATTCAGTTGACCTTGATTGATTTCTTGAATCAAGAGATTGTATAAATCCTAGCTGAACTCAATTCTGACTGAACTTTTTTCCTAGAGTGTGACTTTTCATATAATAAACTTATTTAATGGACACACATAACAATAACTTATCTTGGAGTGTGACAGGCAAATTTTCTGGGGAAAAAAAAATCAATTTCCCTCTTTCAATATTTCTTTTAACAAGGTTGAAAATCATATATCTTAACACAGAATGTACCCAAGCTGTGTGATTAACATGCAAAGCTGTTTCTTAACAGAGCTCTCTCTTTTAAAATGACATTGAGAACTTAGAGGCGCTTGTTCTTAATTTTTAAATGTACTGGTTTCATTGTGCCTGACACAAAGCAGAACATTGTTACCATAATTACTGTATAACAGTTATTTTTTGCAAAGTTATAATTTCCCTAAAATTAGCTGGACTGCCTTAATTATGTAAATTGAATCCCAAGACTTTAATGAAGGTATTTGTAGGAGCATAATAGCCCTTTATAGGGAAGTATCAGGAAGAAAAATCCCCAAATCATTTTGGCCTGGTTTTAATGAGTGCAGGAAGAAGTGATCCACTGTTGGCAGTCGCAGCCTGTTGCAGACAGTTGTTTGGTTGGATCTCCTCTGCTTTGCATACTAACAGATTTCTGCTGAAGCAGCTAAGGCTAGAATCTTGTGGTTAGAAGGCAGCTGTAAGGGTTAAAGGCTCCAGCTGGCCATGTTGCTTCTTTAGGCAAGGTGAAATTGAGTCATGACTGCTTGCCCCCTCTTGACAGATGCTATCTCTCTCTCTCCACATCATACTCTATTCTGATTATCTACTGCTATGTAATAAACATTCAAAAATATAGTGGTTGAATTTATTACAGTCCTGTGGGTTGAATGGACTTAGCTGGACAATTCTTGCTTATGATGTCGCATGTGATTATAATCCGAGTGGTTGGGACTGAACTCGTTTGCACTCATGACTGGATCAAGCATCTAAAATGGCCTCCACACTCATTTATCCCGTGCTTTATTGCTTCCCTGTGGCCTCTGTCTCCAGCAGAGTAGCCTGTACTACTTTCATGGAAACTTTGGGCCACAAAATTATAAAATGTCAGCTCTTTCAAAGAATAAGTCCAAATGATATAGAGTCACTTCCACCATAAATGCCAACCCAGGTTCATGGGGAGGACTGTTTTCACATGCATATGAGAAGACTGAATATACAATGTCTTGGGTCAGGCACACCTTAGTCTTCAAATTGACATCTTTGTTCTTTAACACTTTCTAGGGCTTTTGCAGCAGATATGTTTAATGCAGTGTGTTGTTGTTGTGGTCATGTGCTGTCGAGTAGTAACCCACTCATAGCTACCTTATGTACAACAGAACAAAACACTGCCATGTCCTGTACCAATCTCACAAACTTTGCTATGCTTGAGCCCAATGCTGCTGCCACTGTGCCCACCCATCTCATTGGGGTCTTGCTCATTTTCGCTGACCCTCCACTTCACCAAGCATGACGTCCTTCTCCAGGGACTGGATCCTCCTGATAATATGTCCAAAGTATGAGAGATGGAGCCATCCTGGCTTCTAAGGAACATTCTAGCTGTACTTCTTAAAACACAGATTTGTTTCATCCATGTTTGGAAATAGTGCATAAAACTTGTAATGATCCACACAATCAATAGATCACAGGTAAACATCTTTCTGGTATACTCAGCTTTCAGCCAAGATCCATCTGACATAAGCAAAGCTATCCCTTGTTCTATGTCCCTGTCTGAATCTGGCCTGAACCTCGGGTAGTTCCCTGTCAATGTACTGTTGTAGCTCTTTTTGAATTGTCTTTAACAAGATTTTACTTGCATGTGATATTAATGATATTAATGCAATTCAGTGTTCAATTTATTGATTGCTGTTTCCATAACTGTTGATTGTGAATCCAAGTAAATTGGAATCTTTGACTTCAATCTTTTCTACACTTGTTGTTGTTGTATTGTTAAGTGCCGTTGAGTCGGTTCCAACCCATAATGACCCTGTACAGGATTTCTTAGGCTGTAAATTTTTATGGGAGCAGAAAGCCTCATCTTTCTCCCATGGAGTGGCTGGTAATTTCCAACTGCTGACCTTAAGGTTCACAGCCCGATTCATAACCACTCCACTCAGTTGTGAGGATTTTTGTCTTCTTTACATTGAGATTCAATCTATTGTGAATACTGTATTCTTTGCTATTTATTAGTAAATATTTCATGTTCTTTTTACTCCCAGCAAGCAAGGTTGTATAACATGCATGTTCAAGGTTGTTGATAAATCTTCCAGAAATTCTGATGTCATGTTCTTCTTCATATAGTCCAGTTTCTCAGATTATTTGCTCAGCATAAAAGTTGAATAAATATGATGAATGGCTACAACCCTGGCACATAACTTACCTGATTTTAAACCATTCAGTACTCTTTTGTTCTGTTTGAATGACTGCCTCTTGTTCTATGTAAAAGCAGCCACCAAAACACACATACACACACACACATCAAAATGACAGCCAACAACTCATACGTATCAGTAGGATAGTACAATATGCATATTGAAGAATAATGAGTCTGAGAAACACCTCATAACATAGATGAACTTAGAGGACATTGTTGTTAAGTGCTATCGAGTCAATTCTGACTCATAGAGATCCTGTATAGGGTTTCTGAGGAGCAGCTGGTGAGTCTGAACTACTGACCTTGTGGTTCGAAAATACCTTGAGGTCAAGTGCTTATCTTACAGTGCCACACCAGGGCTCCTGGAGGACGTTATGCTGAGTAAAATTAGTCCATCACAAAATCACAAAAGGACAAATATTGTACAACAGCACTATTTTAAAAACTCAAGAAAAGGATTTCATGCTGAAAGACACATTCTCTTAATGTCAAGGAGCCTGGTAATGTAGTGAATTATAAGCTATACTGCTGCCCTGAAGGTCAATAATTTGAATCTAGCAGACAGTCCATGGGAGAAAGATGAGGCTTTCCGCTCCCGTAAAGATTTACAGCCGTGGAAACCCTATACAGGGTCACTATGAGTCAGAACCGACTTGATGGCACACCACTGCCACCACCATCTCTTATTGTCTGATACATTTGTAATAAGATCTTTTAATTCTGACCTCTTTTTAATTTTTTAATTTTTCTTTTCTCTTGCATTAGTCTTAACCAATTTGTGATTTTGCTTTTGATCTCTGATGTCTGATATATTTTTTATTGAAATGGTTTCTGAGTTCATTATTATGTTTCTCCTTCATTCTTCTGGTAAATTTTTTAATATGGAAATTAAACTCATGACAATTTTTCTCTTTTAAATGGCACTTCAAAAAGTTCATGGAGAAATGGAATTAAAAGATAATGGGATTTTCCTGTGAACTTTTCGAAGTTCCCTCCTATTAAGTTATTCAAATTTCTTTTAATCTACAGCTTCCTCTTCCTTTTCTTTTTCTTAAATTTTATGTGTTGCATTTATTACAGTCAGGATGTAACCAGTGCAGCCTCTTGGAGCAGTTTACTAATTGCATTATTCGTGCTTCCCTGTTCTCTGTATTTCCTACAGATAGGCAGCTAGATGAAGCTTTGGCCAAGTAAATATCATTTATTTATTTGTAACTGGGTCCAATTGTATCAGGTTCTTGAAGTGAGGAAACTTAAATGGACTATTTATTAGATTTCCTCATTAGTATTCATAATTCTGCTCTTCTACAAAATAAGCAGTAAAATGTGAGAAGACTTTTTTCCTTCTTATTTATTAGTTGGTATATTAGTTAGTAGCTGGTCAATTTCTATGTTCTTTTGTATAAAACGTTTGCATACATATTAAATGTGAGAAAGGGGCTATGGCTTTTTGAATCTTAACATTTTGGGGAGAAAGAAACATATGATAATATATCCCAGCTACTTTAGATGCCCTGGACACATGTCTAATTTTTTTAGGAAAAGTACTCCTTTTCTACCATTAAAAAGCTGATATTAAAGACATTTTTCCTACAATGTCTACAAGGAACCCTGGTGTCACTGTAGGATAAGCATTGAACTGCTAACTACAAGTTCAGCAGTTCATGCCCACCAGTCTCTCTGAGGGAGAAAGATGAAGCTTTTT
>NW_006408590.1:14177469-14183953 GCF_000296735.1 Chrysochloris asiatica
GACTCCACAGCACATAACCACCAACCACCATAAGTCAATGGGAGTCCTGATGTGGTGCTGTAGGATAAGCACTGGACCACAAGGTCAGTTTGAACCTCAAGGTCGGCATTTCAAACTCACCAGCTGCTCCTTGGAAACCCTAGACAGGATTGCTATGAGGCTGAATTGACTAGATGGCAGTTAACAACAACAACAACACAAGTCACTATAGATTCACTGTTAGTGGCTTTTTTGGCTATTGTTGTTAAGTGTTGTTGAGTTGGTCTGACTCACTGCAACCCTGTATAGTGTTTCGGAGGGTCAGCTGGTGGATTTGAATTGCTAATCTTGTGATTAGTAGTTCTATGCTTATCCTATAGTACCACACCAGGACTCCTTTTTGGTTATAGTGTTGATACAAACCCTCACATAGCAAAATCTTGTATTTGTGTATTCTCTAAAGTTAAAGAATAGTTAAGTGCCATTGAGTGGATCTGACTTTTCATGATATTGCATAATGTTTCCAAGGAGTAGCTGGTGGATTTGAACTACCGACTTTGTAGTCCAATGTAGTCCAAACTGACTGTGTGGCCCAAATTGAACTTATGGTACAAATCAACCTTGCCGTCTAAACCAACCTTGCTATCCAGTGCTTATCCTTCAGCACCACACCAGGCACACATACCTTTCCTTCTCTCATCAGAAAAAAATCTTTGAGGTACACTGAATTTATTACACATTAAGAGAAAACCTAATATATATTTGGAGTCTTGATGCGAAGCTGTGGGTTAATAGCACTGGAGTGCAAAATCTGTTTGAATGGCAAGGTGGCAGTTCAAGCTTACCAGTTGCTCCTCAAAAACCCTGTACAGGGTCGCTATGGGTCAAAACCGACTCAACGTCACTTAACAACAATAACAACTACATATATTTAACTATAAACTTTATAAGCCACCCAGATGAGCCTCAAACTTTTGATGGTCAATGGTAATGAACGTTTTTAAGTAAATTGATTCAGCATGATAATAGCAACTCAGAGCATCCTCAGATCTTACATTTTGATGCTATGATATAATTTTTATAATTTTTCTTGTGTCTGCTGAACATAGTTGATAACCACAATGGAATTATTTGAAATAAGAAAAAAATAGTAGTTTATAGTATCTTTTGACTGCTTAGTTCAGCCTGTTCAATTTATGCAGTTGAAATGTCATCTTCAAGTTAGGGTGTCATTTTCTCTAATGGATTTTGGGAAGAATAATTTATAAATGGAAAAATACTATTCAGCTGAGAAACATTTTTAAAAATATAATTCTGATTACAGTTCTGCTCAGGAACAATTTAGGCCATCAGAAAATAAATGCATTGATTTAATGATAGAAAATCAGCTTTATATTGATATTTGATGAGACCTGGGAACTTTTCATTCTTTTCAGTTGCTGGCTTCTCCAATGAATGAATCAATCTCCAAAAGCTTAGGATTGTTTAGAGTTTATGAATGGACTCCTATATTAATGAGACTCTTCAACTTTCCAGAAAATAAAACAAAATAAAAAGCAAGCTATCTGGAGGATGTTTTCTGTTTTGTATTTAATATTTTTAAAGTTTTACCCTACAGGATGTAGGGTCTTTGGAAGAAACTCAACATAGCATCTATGATCGATTATTGGAGATTACAAATTCTCTACTTCTTCTATCATCGAAACATGGCAATTCCCTTGCCCTGGAATCTGAGTTGACCTTAGGAGAATTGCTTGACCAGAAAATCTGCAGAGTAATATTCTATGATTTTTAAGGATAGCTCATAAGAACCCATGCAGCTTCCACCTGGGTGTCTTGGAAGATTTGCTATTGAGACCCAGTCATCACATAGCGAGGAAGCTCAATCAGTCCCAATGAGTGGTCTCTGCCCAACATCCCAAGAACTCCCAGCTGACAACTACCAAGAACTTGAAACCTATGGGAGAGATTCATCTTAGAAATGTAGTCTCCAGGTCATTGGCTACTGATGCTTCATGGATCCAAAGTGATCCTACCTGTATACCTCTGCCCAAATTGGAAATCTATGAATCAAAAAGGTGTCTTTAAAGGTTAATACAATCCCCTAAATTCTGTAATCTATTACCTACCAATAGGTTGCAAAATAACACATATCTCCTGGTTTAATTTTTTAACCAACAGAAAAATAAAAAGGGTCTATAAAATGAAAAACCACAGTATTATCTTGATTTTCAATAATGGTTAGGTTGGAAGATCAGTCTTAATTTGAGAGCTTATTGATAACCTACCCCTTGATGCTGGTGTGGCACTGCGGGTTAATACACTGGACTGCAAAGTCAGCGTGAACCACAAGGTTGGTGGTTCAAGCTCACCAACTGCTCTTCGGAAACTTTGTATAGGGTCGCTATGGCTCAGAACCAATTCAACAGCACTTAACAACGACAACCCCTCCATGAAGCTAATTTAAGCAAAGTTGATTTCTATAAGATTACAGAATCCCATGTGGTCCAGGTGAAGAAGTGAGGATAAAAAACTAAACTCACTATGCTCAAGCCATTTAATAGATCATATTCATTCATGACAGAAACAGATCAATGGCTACCCCTACTAACAAGCCACCCACTTCACATTTGTAAGAGGAACCAAGCGTTCTAAGACTCAGGTAGTATCTATGGATAAACCTTCCTCAAGAAATACATTTTTCATGTGTCTAAAGTTTTTCTCTCTCTAATGTTTAGTAGTTAATAGCAAATGTTGGGTTCTGGTCGAATGTGGTCTGAATCTTAGCTCTTCAATTTCATTAAAAATTGTCTTTGTGTAAAGTGACTTAATCTCAGTTGACTGAGGTTCATTTTCCTCATCTGTAAACTGGAGATAATAATAGCACCTAAATTAGTGTCTCTGATGGCTACAAGAGCACAAACACTTCTATTGCTTGCTATTGTAGCAAGTTATTTATAGTTGCCCTTAAAATAATAAGTATGTACAAAAAGAAAATAATAATAAGTATGTAGAATCCTAAGGGAAAAAAATGAAGCTAGATCTATTAAATCTAGTAAATAAATCAGTCTTTATTTCATTTATGATGTTGCTTGGTGGGAGTTTACCGAGACTATGAGACACTGAAGTGCCGAGTGTAATTATTTGAAGAATTCAGATTCTTGAGCAGTTATCCAGGACTCCAAGATGGCATCCGTTGTACTACTGAAGGAGAAAAAACTCATGGATGCCCAGCTGGATGCTGATGCGGGACTACATCCCGAGAGGCATTGGCAGAGCCTTTCAGAGAAGTTATAATCGATATTACAATAAGCATGTCAACGTGAAGAAGGAGAGCATCGCCGGGTTGTCCATAGTGCTGACAGTTTACGTGGTTTTCAGCTACTGCCTCTCTTACAAGGAGTTCAAACTCAAACATAAGTGGTTATGGAAGTACCTCCGAGGGGACGCTGCCTGCATTTTTGCCTGGGCCGGCGCCTTTGCCCTCGCTCCCTTCCCCTTTGGGAACATTCCTTTCACACCCTCATTGAAACGTAATGCCCAATAAAAGATGACGGGTATGTACGCTGAAGAGAAAAAAAAAAAATTTTTTTTAATTCAGATTCTTCTCCACATTTATTGTCATAGAGCCAGTTCCGATTCATAGCGACCCTGTATAAGGTTTTTGACAGCTCTTAACAGCTACTCTTAAGTGGTAAACAAACAACTACCCTTAAGTGGCAAATCCTCTGATCAAGAAGATTTTGTTAATGTGTCATCACTGAAAGTAAGGCTCTCAAAGATGTAGGACACTTTCACCATCACCTGTACCTCATCCAGTGAAGAGGTGGTTCTCAATAGATATTTTCTTGAATTAATTTTAGAATATCTTACAAAATCTCACTTGTAGCTGAATATATTATCAAAACCTAGACTTGTATCTTTCTGTCTGCAGTAATTAGAAAGACAGTGACTTTGTTTACTGATGTCACAGAAGACATAAAAAACTATTACCCAAATTCTGTTACTCATTATAGAATAAAATTTTGTGTTTCAAAGTTTAAATGAAGTAATAGTAAAATCCCAAGGGAAAATATTGTAGGCAAGTGTTCTAGTTCTGAGTTTGTGAGGGAACAGATGCCTAAGCCCCTTAGAATTCTGTTAGGATTCATAGCAGCTTGTGTGTGTTAGGACTAATGGATAAGAAGCCAATTAGCTGTAGGAAAGGATAATACCATGGAGCAGATTAATAAAACCATGTTGGCTCTATATGTTGTAGCTTTGCCTTGACCACACAAATGTTTTAGTTCTGAAAGCTACTAATCTTGCAGTCAGTCAGACAGCCCAGCAGCCAATGAGTTTGAGCATCTAATTTATAATGTTGGGTATTGGTAGACACTAGTTCTTTTTCCAGAGCTACACAATGTTGGGCTTAGACTTACTACATTCATTTCTGCATGAATGAGGAACTAATGTAACTATAGGAAGTGGGGAAAAACAGAGTGAGTGTCCTGCTGTATATAGTAAATAGTTTCTGGAGACAATTACCCCCCCCCCCCAAATATTGTGATTAATGTTATGTGAGAGTGTGGGATCAGAATAAATATCCAGATATACTAAGTCAACCCAGATCAGTATACTATAGATAACATCTGCAGCATGGAAGAAGGATTAGTAGTTTAATTAATAAATGACACTTTTATTTACACTCAGACAAATACATAAATTTTCAACATAATTACCAGAGTTTAATATTACCAGGTGATCAGCAGCCTTTTAAAATGAAATAAGCAGTTCACAGGTATTTTGAAATTCTAGTCTTACTTTTTATAAAAGGGTTCTCTTATAAACTCTTAATTAACTCAATAACATTTTATTGGATTCTTACATAATGGGACAGGCATACATCTAGATGCTTTCTTGTGGACATGAGTGATCAAAATGTATGAGTGGGCTTCAAAAATTTGTGGGAAAATGGAGTTAAATTATAATGAAAAATTTCTATGAACATTTTGATGTGTCCTTTACGTTGTTGTTGTTGTTAAGGGCCATCATGTTGGTTCCAATCCATAGTGACTCTATATAGGATTTCGAAGGAGCAGCTGGTGGGCTTGAATGGCTGGCCTTATGATTCACAGTCCAGTGCTCATCATAAATACTAAAATTTAGTATTTAGAATGGGATATAATTTTGAAACTTGTTAAATATCCTTATTATGCACATAATTGTCATTATTGTTGACTTTTAAGAATTGCAAAAAAAAAAATTCTGAAGAATTAAATGCTATGTGTTATTCTTCATTTTTCCAATAAAACCGTCAAATATGTAGTTTTGAGATCCCATGAAGTTGACTAACATGAAGCAAGTTTTTCCAAGAAATTGTTTCACAAATAATATCAATAATCCCAATGGGGTCTTACTTACATAACCTGAACATTCTCCTAATATCAACGGCAATTTATGAATTCAAAGAGTATTCGTTTTGTAGTGGACTAGGCATGCTCACTGTGTACATGTTCAAAGCAGTCACTTCCAGTACTATCTAACACTTATTCTGCACATATATCATACGAGGTACTTTCACCATACTTATTTAATCCTATGCTGAGCAAATAATCAAAGATGATGGTTTATACGAAATAGAATGTGGTATCAAGATTAGAAAATGACTCAATAACTTGGCGTATAGAGATGACACACCTTGGTTGCTCATTAACCAAAGACATAGTATTTTAAATAGCCTCAAATGCATGTAAAAAATGGGTAATGAATATAGAAGACCAGAGAAGAACTGTTTTTGTTTTTCCAACACAGATTTGTTTGTTCTGGCATTCCATGGTATTTTTAATATTCCTCTCTAACACCATAACTCAAATGCATCAATTAGTCTACAGTTTTCCTTATTCATTGTCCAACTTTAATATGTGTATGAAGCTATTGAAAATACCAGGGCTTGGGTCAGGCACACTTTAGTCCTCACACTGATATCTTTTGTCTTTAACACTTTAAAAAAGGTCTTGTGCAGCAAATGTGCCTAATGCAATACATTGTTTGACTCTTTGTTGCTTTCATGGTGGATGCAAGCAAAATTAAATCTTCGACAATTTCAATCTTTTCTCCATTTATCATGATGTTTTTTATTGGTCCTCTGGTATGGGTTTGTTTCCTTTACATTGACATGTAGCCCATTATGAAGACTGTAGTCTTTGTCTTCACCTGTAAGTATTTTAAATCCATTTCCCTTTAACCAAACATGGTGAAGTCTTCTGTACATAAATGTTGTTAATGAGTATTCCTCCAATACTCCCTTCCCTCCCCTCATCCTGGTAACCAACAAAGATTTTTTTTTCTCTCCCTTTTAGTATGGGTACTTTTAAAAAAGCTTTTACAATAATGGTTTTATGCAGTATTTCTCTTTTTGTGACTACTCAAAGTAGGGTTGACCATAATGACATGAATACAGTTAAGCTCGGGGGAGAAAAGCACACAGAACCCGCATTTGCTGATGGGCAACAACTTAAAATGA
>NW_006408590.1:14196341-14208769 GCF_000296735.1 Chrysochloris asiatica
ACTAGAATTATACATTCCTATGGAATCGGGCTGCGAACCTCAGAGTCATCAGATCGAAACTACCAGCTGTTCCGTGGGAGAAAGATGAGGCATTCTGCTCCCGTAAAGATTTACAACCTTGGAAACCCTGTACAGGGTCACTATGAGTCGGAACCGACTCCACGGCACATAACAACAACAACAAAGTGATGGCTTAATCAAGGAATCCTATATAATAAATTACATAGAGGTACTAAGGGAAACAATGATAAAAAATTTTAATAATCATATTTATGAAATAATATATGTGTTTTTAGCAATATATTAATAAATAGACTGTAGCAGCTTGTCTTGTAATTTAAAAGCAGTTATAAGCCTAAATGTTACTTGAAAATGAATTTAAAAACTATCGCAGGCTATCTGATTTCTATGGTTATGAAGTCCCAGGGCTGCTCCAGCTGTGTTTCCTTCTTAATCTTGTTTCTAGGTGAGTGAAAATAAAATATTTTCCTTTAATAATTATTTTAGTTCTGTCTTCTTTTACATGAGGGTAGAATTTGACCCCTACAAGCTAGAGAAGAAGCCAATTTTGGTTGACTTTTATTCTGGAAAAATAAAGTAAAATAGACACTGAATAAGAAATATGTTTTGGTTCTAGCTTCAATTCTGCTACTCTGCTACTGACCTTCTGGGTTACTTTTGGCAATGAAAATTACTTCTTTGGGTCTCAGATCACATCAAGAAAATAAGAAAGTTGGACCACTTGGTCTCTGAGGGGCTATTCTGATTTCATATTCTATTATTCTATGAATCTTTTCTTTTACTTGTTACCCATACTTATTCTTTTATGATATTAAACAGAGAACAGCAAAATGTCATCATTTGCCAAACTTTTTCCCCAGGATATCCTTCTCTTCAGAATTTACCTTTCCTTTCCTTCAGGAATAAGAACAGTACTGGAAACAAATATTCCGTGCCTTGTATGAAGATATTTGTCAGCTAAAGGAGACTTTGTACAAACTTGGGAAAAGCAGACTTAGATGTAAAGCCAACTATTTCCTTGGTTAGTTGATATTTGCATTTCTTTCACTGGTTATGTCTTACTTTTTTACTTGCAAGAACTTATTTTTTCACAGCCTGAATTCTCCTTTGGTCTGATTCTGTGGTGCAGCTATATATAGTAAAACAATGAGTGTAAAAATATGAAGCACCAACCATCCCTCACTACAGTACTTTCTACTCAGCTGGATTTGATAATTCATTGCAATGACCACACAGGACTCAGACACTATTCCAGCAGTTTGGGGTTTTACTAGGGAATGTAGTGGTTATGAATGTATCAGGCTGCGAACCTTAAGGTCAGTAGTTTGAAACTACCAGCTGTTCCGCTGGAGAAAGATGAGGCTTTCTGCTCCCGTAAAGACCCTGTACAGGGTAGCTATGGGTCACAATCGACTCAACAGCACTTAACAACAACAACAGGGAAGTTAACAGGTTATAGTACAAGATCAGAAAATACTCAGGGCACAGTTGTTCTAGTCAGCTGATAAAGGCCCACAGGACACATTAACCATCCTAAGCCTCAGGGAGCCTGAAGGCATTTGGCTCTGACTCAGTGGGTCAGCAAAAATAGCTCCCCCAAGTAAGTGCCTGGAACCACTCCACTGTACAGGTAAGTTTCCTGCCCAAAGTCACTCAGCTTTACTTGCTCCATGGGCCGGGAAGTCCACTGCTCTGTCTCTTAGTTTGGCTCTTGGTTCTTCTGTGCTGATGCTGCTCCTCTGCCACTTCTCTGGTGTCACAGCTTTTCCAGCCATGAGTAAAGGAGATTCAATGTGCAGGGATCTTAGGGTCCAAAGGACACTCTCCACTCCTGGCTCTCTTCTTTGATGGTACTGAAAGTCCCCCACTCTTGCTTCTGCTTCTGAGATGGTTCATTTTATACTCATGCTAGAGCTTCAAGATTTTTCTATTACAATGAACTCTGGTAACGTTCTCAGTTAAATCATGTCATCCTATCTGCGTCTTCCTTTACCCTGATCCAGCATAGCAGAAATGGTGCTTGGTGGGAGTTAGACTATGGCTAACAAAGACATTAGATAGCACATTACACCATAGCGAATAAAATGGAAATTAACCAAACAAATAAATCTGTTGCTTTACCTCTCATTTTTACCAAAGCTGAGGAAATCTTGTTAAGTGATGCTATGTATGTCAATATATGGTTGAAGTTGAGGCCTTCAAAGCCTTATCATAGAGACTAGAGGGTGTGTTATTAATTGCTTTTGACTCAACTCTGACTCATGGCAACACCAAGTACAATGCCCAGTCTAGCAACATCTTCAGCTATGCTTGAGCCCATTGTTGAGACCACTGTGTATTTTGAGTGCCTTCCATCCTAGTTGGCTCATGTATTAGCACTATATTGGGCAGTATTCTGTTGTGGCACATGTATAAGTTTACGAACTATTCTATGACTAATTTTCAAAAGTAGATTGCTATGTATATAACTGATGTCGCACTGGAAGCATTCACTCATCTATGCTGAGAAATTTGGAAGACAACTATCTGGCTAATTGACTGGAAGAGATCCATATTTATGCCCATTCCAAAGAGAGGTGACCCAAATGGAATGCAGAAATCATCACACAATATCATTAATTTCGCATGTAAGTAAAATTTTGCAAAAGGGAATTAAAAAATGGCTGCCACCGTACAGTGACAGAGAACTTTTAGAAGTTCAAATCGGATTCAGAAGAGGACATGGAATGAGTGATATCATTACTGATGTCAGATGGAACACGGTTGAAAGCAGAGAATACCAAAAATATTCTTTCTTGTAGTTGTTAAGTGCCATAGAGTTGGTTCTGGCCCATAGCAACCCTCTAGAGGGTTTCCAAGGAGTGACTGGTGAGCTTGAACCACCAACCTTGCAGTTCAAACTGACTTTGCCATCAAAAATATTCTTACCCGTGCTTTACTATCTACGTAAATGCTTTCAATTGTGTGGATCATGACAAGCTATGGACAATATTGGGGAGAATGAGTATTCCAGAACACTTAATTGTGCTCATGAGGAACCTGTACATAGACCAAGAGGCAGTTGTTTGAACAGAAAAATGAAACACTGGATAGTTTAAATTTAGGAAAGGTATGTACCAGGGTTATATTTTTTCACCATATCTATTCAATCTGTATTGTGAGCAAATAATCTGAGGAGCTGGATTATATGATGAAAAATGTAGTTATCAGGATAGGAGGAAGATTCAGTAACAATCTGTGATATGCAGATTATACAACTTTATTTGCTGAAAGCAAAGAGGACTTAAAATACTTACTCATTAATATCAAAGACTTCAGCCTTCAGTACGCACGTCAATGTAAGGAAAACAAAAATCCTTACCATTGGCCAACAAACAACATCCATATAACTGGAGAAAGGTTTAAAGCTGTCAAATATTTCATCTTGATCAAATGAACCATCAACACTCATGGAAACAGTAGTAAAGAAATTCAAGCAACATAATGCTTTAGGCAAATCTGATCTACAAGACCTCTTTAAAGTATTCAAGAGCAAAGATGTCAGTTTAAAAACTAAGGAGCACCTGACCCAAGCCATGATATTTTCAGTAACCTCATATGCATCTGAAAGTTGGACAGTGAATAAGGAAGACCATAGAAAAATGTGTGCATTTGAGTTATGGTATTGGAGAACAATATTAAAATGGACGGCCAAAAGAACTAAACAATATGTGTTGGAAGAAGTACAGCCAGAATGCTCCTTGAAATCCAGGATGGCCAGAGTTCATCTCTCATACTTTGGACATATTATCAAGAGGGACTAATCCCTGGTGAAAGATATCATCTTTGTAAAGTAGAGAGCTGAAGAAAAAAAGAAGATCCCCCAAAGTAATGGATTGACACAGTGGCAGCAGCAATGGGCTCAAACATAGCAACGATTGTGAGGTTGGCACAGGACCTGGCAGTGTTTCATTTTGTTGTGCATAGGTTTGTTATGAATTGTTACTAACCTGATGGTACCTAACAACAGAAACAACAACAGATTTCTAGGTCTTTCTTCTTGATTTTAGTCTGAAAATTCTACTGAAACCTTTCCACCATGGGTGACCCTGCTAGTATTTCTAATATCTGTGTAACCGCTTACAGTATCACAGCAACATGTATGCTACCATGGTACAACAAACTGACATTTCTAATGTTGGTTCAAGCCAAATTTCAGTAATTCTTGGTGTGATGTTGAATGATTAAATCACTGGACCGCTCGGTTAGCTTTAACCTCAAGGTCAGTGATTCAAACTCACCAGCTGCTCCTCAGAAACCCTATACAAGGTTGCTATGAGTTGGAACCAACTCAAAGACACTTAACAACAACAGCTGGGCTTTAGACTGTTTCTCGTCTCAGTATGATTATTTTGAAGTTTAATATAAATAAAATGATGATTTGTTATTGCTGTTCTTAAATGCTGTCAGGTCACTTCCAGTTCATAGTAACATTGTATAGTGTTTCCAAGGCTGTAAATGTTTGTGGGAGTAGAAAATTCCATCTTTTTCCTCTGGAGTAGCTGGTGGACTTGAACTGTTGACCTTGTGATTGACAGTCCAGTGCTTATCCTATGGAGCCACCACACTCCCAAAATGATGGCCATAGATGTGAAAATGCCTGGTTCAAGGCTCGGCACACATGTAGGCTGAGAGCTGGTAGGAAACTGGACGTCCCACCTGATTTTTGCATCAGTTTGTACAGACCTCAAGGAATTTCAACAGCTCAAATCCACTGCTCTCAGAAACTCTATAGAGGGTCACTATGAGTTGGAATAGACTTGACAACATGTAACAATAACAACAACAACACTTGGGACAAGTCTCCATTAGCAGAGAATGCTCTGATATTCATTACTCACTCCCTCAATAGATCTAGGGATCTCCAGAAGGCATGCAAATTCCACTGGAAAACTTTTAGAATCATCTCTGCAAGATTAAAATCTTTCCTCTTTGAAGCTGAATTCATCTCCCTACCCTTTTTTTCTTTATTTCTTTGACTCCTTTCTTTAACTGGCCAACTGAAAAGTAAACACAGCTTGCCAGGTAATTATGTGTAGTAGGAACTTGAACATTTATTAAAAGGATCTACAAATGTGATTCCTGTATTGGAGGTAGCTTTGCTTAGCAAGAAGGACTCTGGAACTTGTCAGAATAGGGTTTTAATTTCATCTTGTAGTAGATTGATAACAAAAACAACCACAGTTGCTCATCCTTCTAGTTGATTTTTATCCTTTGCAAAGTGATTTTGTAGCTCTTCCCATCTATTTTTCTACCCTTTTGATCTGACTTGGCATTATAACTTGTTTTGACTAATAGTTGTGGTAGAAAGGACAGTGTGTTAGTTCTGTTTCTACCCCTTGAGAGACCTTGTACAAATCTACTTGATCTCTAGGGACCCTGCCTTTCCCAAGTGAACCGAGTTGTACAAGTTTATTGTTCCAGTTACGCCTCATTCATTGATCAAGACCAGCAAAGTTGCCTGCTGAACCTCAGCTGATTCCAGATGAATGAGAGATCCGTTAAGAACAAAAGAATCACCTAGCTAAACCAAGATAAGCTGTGGATCTAAACAATGTGAATTCAAACAAACAAAAGATACTGTTTAAGCTAGTAAGCTTTGGTGTGGGTTGTTAATGCAGAATGGTGGTACATATGTGAAATTGTTTCTTTGTTTTCCCCAATTGTGTTCTTGGGGAAAGTACTTACAATTTCTAAATATGTTAGTGAATTTAGAGAACTTAATTTCCCCATGCCTCAATATCTTCATTTTTAAAACAGGGCTATTACGAGTATCTAATTCCTTCAGTTGTTATGAAGATTAAATGTTATGTAGCTAAGGTCTTAGAACAATGATTGATACATAGTAAGCACTCACCAACACTTGGAAAATGTTACCCATCATCATCATCAATGGTATGCTTGCATCTCCCAGGTATCATTTGTTTCCCAGGCTTGTGCCATGTGAAATTCTGTGAGATTTTACACTAAACAGAGCAGTATTCAACCAATCCTCCAAAGCACATAGATAAGTGGCCAGAATTCATCCATTTGGCAGGCAGCTAGCAGATGGTCTGAGCATTCACAGAGTGTTATAGTGAACAACTGGTCCAGAAATAACACACTAAAAAGATAGCAAAGGAAGCCAGGAAATTAGAACAGGGAACAATTCATTGCCTTGAGCAAGTTACATTAACTAATGTGGGTATGGATTTGGATTTAGTCTCTGAACAAAGAATTGATAGCAAAAGGTTGTAAAATAATGATTGTAAATGGAACTAGGCTGGTTTGAAGGACAACAAAACAAGTGTCCAACTAAGCTGAAGGATTTTAAGTTTTAGAATGAATATTATCAAATAAACATACTGAGAGAACTTGAAAAAGAGAATTATGGTAGTGATTAAGGTAAACAAAAAAGGGAATTTTTTTTGTATGACATTAAGACAGAGCGCTAGCATGGCATCACTCGGATTAATGTCACACAATGCAGTAACTCATTAAGTTAATATTCCCTTCCCTCATGGACTTCCTTTCATAACAGACTATACAAAATCATTGTAATGTCTATTATCAATTTTAATCATTCAATTGTTGTTGTTTTGTCTTATAATGACACTGTATAAAGTTTCTAAGAGGTATCTGGTTTGTTTGAATTGCTGAATTTGTGGTTACCAGCCCAGTACTTATCCTACAATGCCAAAAAGGCTCCAATCATAAGAAAATAAGTAACAAATATAGTTGTAAATTGCTTAAATGTAATATTACTTAGACTATAAGAATACGAACAACACATTTTTAAAATTTTTGAATTACAATATTATTAATAATTGAGTCTGTCAATTTGTTGTACTGTGGTGCTCTCTATGTTGCTGTGATCTGGAAGCTATGCCACCAGTATTCTAAATACCAGCTGAGTCACCCACAGTGGATACGTTTAAGCTGAGCTTCCAAATTAGCTTAGTGGTTACAACTCGGGCTGCTAATCTCAAGGTCAGCAGTTCAAAACTATTAGCTGTTCCATGGGAGAAAGATGAGGCTTTCTGCTCCCATAAAGATTTGCAAGCTCGGAAACCCTGTGCAGGGTTACTATGAGTTGGAACCGACTCCATGGTACTTAACAACCACAACAAGGAGAGAGGAGAGACAGAATACTTCCAAATATTTAATCTCTGAAAACTTTATGAATAACACTGGAAGGCTATCTGACAGCACCAGAATATTAAATACTGAAACATGATGAAGAGCACTAGAATATTGTCAGATATAATGTCCGAAAATGAGACCCACAGGTCCAAAGACACTCAAAACACGACTGAGGAAGAGCTGCCTCCTCTAAGTAGAGTTGACCGTGATGACACGAATGGAGTGGAGCTTTCAGGACCTTCATTTGCTGATGAGGCACAACTCAAAATGAAAATGAACAGCTGTAAATATCCATTAATAATCAAAACATGGAAAGTACAAAGTATAAATTTAGGAAAATGGAAAGCAATCAGAAATGAAATGGGACACATAAACGTCAATAGCCTAGGCATTCGTGAACTGAAATGGACTAGTATTGGCCATTTTAAATCTGATAATCACATGGTTTACTATACTGGAAACAACAAATCAAAGAGTAATGATATTTCATTCTTTATCAAGAAGAACATTTCAAGATGTGTCTTGAAGTACAATACTGTTTGTGATAGGTTAATACCCATATGCCTACAAGGACGATCAATTAATAGAAATTTTATTCAAATTTATGCACCAACCACTAAAGTCAGTGATGAAGAAATTTAAGAATTCTATCAACTTCTTCAGTCTGAAATTGATCAAACATGCAATCAAAATGTATTGATAATTACTGGTGAAGGATAGAAAAAAAAAAGAGGAAGGACTAATCATTGGAAAATATGACCTTGGTGATAGAAATGATGCTGGAAATTGCATGTTCCAATTTTGCAAGACCAGTGACTTGCTCATTTCAAATACCACCTTTTAAAATGAAATAAAAGATGACTATCACATGGCCCTCACCAGGTGAAATACACAGAAATCAAACTGACTATCTCTGTGAAATGATATAGTCAAAAAACTCCAAATCATCAGTCAAAACAAAGTCGGTACAGACTATGGAACAGATGATCAATTGCTCATATGCAAGTTCAAGTGGAAGATGAAGAATATTAAAATAAGTCCACGAGAGTGAAATACGACTTTGACCACAATCCACCTGAACTTAGAGATCATCTCAAGAACTGATTTGATGCATCAGACAAAAATGACCCAAAACTTGAAGAGTAGTGGGGTGACATCAAGAACATCATACAGGAAGGAAGCGAAAGGTCATTAAGAAGACAAATAAGGAAGAGAACAAAATGGATGTCACAAGAGACTCGGAAACTCAACCTCCAGCATAGAGATTGTAAAGCAAATGGAAGAAATGAGGAGGTGAAAGAGATGATGAGAAAATTTCAAAGGCAGCTCGACAAAACAAAGTCCAATATTATAATGAAATGTGCAAACACCTGGAATTAGAAAACATAAGGGAAAGAACACACTCAAGCTGAAAGAACTTAAAAAATTCAAGCCTTTACTAGCAATATTGAAGGATTCTAAGCACAAAATATTGAATGATGCAGAAAGCATTAAAAGAAGATGGTACTCAGTCACCAACGCAAAGAAATTTGGAAGACAGCTAACTGTCCAACTGATTGTAAGAGATCCATTATTCATGTCCATTCCAAAAAGAGTGGAATGCGGAAATCATTGGACAATACATTAATATTGTATGTATGTAAAATTTTACTAAAGATATTTTTTAAATGGCTGTAACAGTATGTTGACAGTAATAGATCGAGCCTGATTCAGATAAGCACATGGAATGAGGGATATCATTGCTGACATAGGATGGATCTTGGCTTAAAGTAGACAATACCAAAACAATATTTACTTTGTTTTATCAACTGTACAAAAGCTTTTGATTGTGTGGATAATGGCAAGCAATGGACAATATTGCAGAAAATAAGTGTTCCAGAACACTTAATTGTACTCACGAAGAACTTGTACATAGATCAAAAGACTTGCTTGATTCGAACAAGGGAGGACTGATTGGTTTAAAACCAGGGAATGTGTGTGCCAGGGTTGTATTCTTTTATCATACAAATTCAGTATGTATGCTGTGCAAATAATCTGAGAAATTATATTATATGAAGAAGAATACAGCATCAGAATTGGAGGAAGACTCATTAACAACCTCCAATATGCAGATGACGCAACTTTGCTTGCTGAAAGCCAAGAGGACTTAAAATATTTATTGATGAAGATCTAAGACTGCAGCCTTTGTTATGGGTTGTACCTCAATATAAAGAAAACAGAAATCCTCAGTATGGGACCAGTAAATAGCATCCAGATAAACAGAGAAGAGATTTAAAGTGTCAATGACTTAATTTTGCTCAGATCCACCATCAACACTCATGGTAGCAGCAATGAAGAAATCAAATGACATATTGTATTAGGCGAATTGTGCAAGAGCAAAGATGTCAGATTTAGGAATAAGGTGTGCCTGACCCAAGCCATATTTTCAAAAGCCTCATATGTTTGTCAAAGTTGGACAATGAATAAGAAAGACTGTAGACTAATTGATGCATGTGAATTATGGTGTTGGAGAATATTAAAAGTACCATGGGCTACCAAAAAAACAAACAAATTTGTGTTGGAAGAAGTACAGCCAAAAATGTTCCTTAGAAGCCAGAATGCAATAACTTCATCTTTCATACTTTAGACATATTATCAGGAGGGACCAGTCCCTGGAGAAGGACATCATGCTTGGTAAGTGGAGGGTCAATGAAAAAGGAGAAGACCCCCAATGTGATGGAACGGCATAATGGCAGCAGCAATGGGCTCAAGTGTGACCATGATTGTGAGGTTGGTGGAGCATGGGTAGTGTTTCATTCTGTTGTGCATCTGGTTGCTAGGCATGGGTACTGACTAGATGGTACCTAACAACAAGTAATAGGTCAGAAGCCTTTTTTTTTTTCCTGCTTTTCCTTTAATAACTATATTACTTTTTTCTCAAAAAAGTTATTGATACAGGTTCACAAGTACTAATTACCACCATATCTGAACATTTGACAAAATCAATGACAATATAAGCACTGATAGCAACAAAGACAAGTGTGTGGTTGTTGTGCATGCAGATAAAACCATGTGATTCAAAGCATCGTTATAATTAGGTAATAATGACAGCTGTGACAAGAGCTCATTAAAAGGTTCAAAAGTAAAGAGTATAATTTGAGTAGATATATAAATTATATAAGGTCAGAAGTTCAAACCCACCAGCTGCTCCTTGGAAACCGTAAGTCACATAGTGCAGAGTCACTATGAGTTGAAACCAAGTTGATGGCACTTAACAATAACAACAGCAAGCTCAATTTATGAAAAATCTTTTTCTTGTTAAAACTAAATGGATATTTTTATAAAAAATAATACATTTCTCCTGAAACAGTACACAAACATTTATAGACAGTCATTTTGGTGTCACCTCCTCTGACAGTGTCATCCAGTATGGTCCATGCTCCCTACATCCTCCTAGGGACGCCACTGGGCTTTGGAGTTTGATAGAACTGAGTTTCATTTTTATCTTTCTCATTTTAATAATGGTGTGACCTTGGATATGTTTCCTCATCCCTCAGAATTTCAGTTTCCTCATTTGTAAAATTAAGATAATAATTCCTTTCTCATAGTGCTAATGAAAGAATTAAATCATATAACCATATAAGATGCTTAAATATCTGACATCTAATAGGCACTTAAGAAATAGTATGTATGATTGTTATTATTGTCATTAATTTGACTCCATTTACTGAAACTTTTGGATTGCTGGGTACTCTTCATGCCATAGAAATTTTGGCATGTGCCATTCTAATATCCAAATAATAAATATGACATCACACAACTCATTGATGGCCTCCTGGGTTACCTTTGACTTGGAGTCCTGCATCATTTTTATCTGATTGGTTTAGGCTTTAGTTCTATTATATCCCATCAGTGAAAGCAAATAAGACCTTAAAGAGTCTTCTAAGGTTGGCAGATACTAGCAGGAAGGTGGAGAGCAGGGTCAACAATGTAAGGGAGTCAAAGTGAAGTATTATCCAGCAGTGTGGGGAAATGCTTATCCTCAAAGATTAACACACATGTGCTGTATGTGTTTGTGCTGTGAAGTAGGTAGAATCAGAAAAGACCTCTTAAATTAGGTACAGAATTTAGAGTTATTTCATGACCAAGGATTTTCCAGATTGTTCTCTATGATTCTTTTTCAAGTTGGTAATAAACATTAGAAAAAAAGGGGGACATGTGAGAATAAAGGGTTTTTCAGCGGATGGTGGTTGGTTGTGTGTCAGTCCTGACTCCTAACTACCCTGTATAGGATTTCCGAGGCTGTAAATCATTGTAGGACAAAAAGCCTCATATTTTTCCCCACCGTAGGATAAGCACTGGACTCTTTGACAGTGCCAAATTCACCACTGTAGGTAAGTTAAGTCATATTTTCATCTTCAATCCATTGTTGAGGCCACTGTGTATTTTGAGTGTCTTCCAACCTCATTGGCTTATCGTACAGCACTACACTGAACAGTATTTTGCTGAAATATCTGTGGTACTGGGTAATTGTAGGAGGTTGACTGCTTGGCCTTTCTTCCCAGTCTGTCTTAGTCTGGAAGCTTCTCTGAAATCTGTCCATCTTGGATGACCTTGCTAATGTTTGAAATACTGGTGGCACAGCATCTACCATCACAGAAACAAGTAAGCCACAGCAGTACAAAAACTGACAGGTGGGTTGGCTGTTGGAAGATTTGCTTATTTGTTTTGTTAGGTGCCATTGAGTCAGTACCGACTCATAGTGACCCTATGCACAACAGAATGAAACACTGCCTGATCCTGGGCCAACCTAATAAATTTTGCTACGTTTGAGCCTATTGATGCTGCCACTGTACCAATCCATCTCGCTGGGAGTCTTCCTCTTTTTCTCTGAACTTCCACTTTCTAGCCATGTTTAAATTGAATTATCAGTCAGAATTTCAGGTTACTTCACTTAGTTGTAGATGCCAGGTAGTCCATAATGAAATGTTTTTGAGTATCAATAGATCAACAGCAGCAAAAGTCATTTTCACAACCAGAAAAGCATGTATACTTTAGGTTCTTTGTGCGCCCACAATGTCACCTTTCTATAAAAAGGTAGGACTCTCATAACCAGGTCCATCTAATACCATATTTATAGAAACAACAAATTTTACCCAGTATCAAAGTTTTTCACCTTAGGATTTTGAAACTGTAATGGTAAAGACTCAGAAATAATAAAGCTCATAAGCATAAAAATAGATGAAGTAGATATAGAGTTTCTTTTT
>NW_006408590.1:14214164-14215381 GCF_000296735.1 Chrysochloris asiatica
CTCGCTTGAGATATAATGAGTCCATAAGTGCCAAAATGTGACCTTGAGTATATACCACCTGAATTTATAGATAATCTTAAAACAAATTTGATGCATTAACATCTAATGACCAAAGAGCAGAGGAGCTGTGGAATGAAATCAAGAAAAACCATACTGAATGTCATAAAAGACTCTGAAACTTGTACTTGAATGTAGAGAAGCTAAAGTGACTGGGAGAAATGATGAAGCAATAATAGAACTGAATAGAAAATTTCAAAGGGCAGCTTGAGAAGACTAAGTCAAGTATTATAATAAAGCGTGCAAAATCCTGGAGTTAGATAACCAACAGGGAAGAACACACTCAGGATTTCTTAAGCTAAAAGAACTGAAGAAAAAAATCAAGCCTCAGATTGCACTATTAGAAGCTATGGGCAAAGTATTGAATGACACAGAGAGTATCAAAAGAAGGAGGAAAGACTATGCAGTCCCTGTATAAAAAATAATTGGTTGAAAACAAAACAAACAAAAGTAGACAAAATAGATGATTGGGACATATTAAAATTAAAAACTTATGTGCATCAAAAGACTTCACTAAAAGAATAAAAAGGGAATCCACAGAATGGGAAAAAATATTTTTCAATGATACATCAGACAAGGAACTCATTTCTAAAATATATAGGAAACTACAAGACCTCTACAAGAAAAAGAAAAATAACCCAATTAAAAATGGGTGCAGGACATGAACAGACACTTCACTAAGGAGGAGATCCAGGCAGCCAAAAAACATATGAAAAAATGTTCAAGATCACTAGCCATTGTTGTTGTCATTGTTAAGTGCCTTTGAGTCGGTTCCAACCCATAGCGACCCTGTATAGGGTTTCCAAGGAGACACTGGTGAGCTTAAACCACCAACCTTACAGTTCAAATGGCTTTGCAGTCTGGCACATTAACCCACAGCGCCACACCAGGACTCATTAGAGAGATGCAAATCAAAACAACAATGAGATATATCATCTCACACCAGCAATAACAGCAAAGATAAATAAAAGTAGAGGACAATAAATGCTGGTGAGGATGTGGAGAGACTGGGATGTTCCTGCATTGCTGGTGGGACTGCAAAATGCTCCAGCCTCTCTGGAAAGCAATATGGTGCTTCCTCAGAAAGTTGGGAATAGAAATACCTTATGACCCAGCTATTCCTCTACTTGGTATTTACCCACAAGAAATACGAGCCATAA
>NW_006408590.1:14216776-14218640 GCF_000296735.1 Chrysochloris asiatica
CACCTATGGATGCAGTAGCTCAAAAGAGGGAACAAATCTGTACAGCAAGGATCATTCCCACCCCTTCATACACAGAGTAGACAGGGATGGGCAACTTGGACATTGGCTACCCAAAGTGGGAGGGCTACAAAGGCAATAAGTGACTGGCTTACAAGCTTTCGAGGGGGAGCCTAGATCCAGAGGTGGCAGCATCAATGGGCTCAAGAGTGGCAACAGTAGTGAGGTTGGCCCAGGATCGGGCAGTGTTTCGTTCTGCTGTGTATAAGGTCGCTATGAGTCAGCATCGACTCAATGACATCTAACAACAAAAACAATACTGCTACCACTGGAGTTCTGGTGTGGCACTGTGGGTTAATACACCAGACTGCAAAGCCATTTGAACTGCTAGGTCAGTGGTTCAAGCTCACCAGCTGCTCCTCAGAAACCTTGTACACAGGGTCAGTATGGGTTAGAATTGACTTGATGGCACTTAACAACAACAATATACTGCTACCACCAGTGCCATGAGGAACAGTTAGGGTTTTGAGTGGTCAGAATAGAATGGTGACACATTAGGAGCAAGAATGGAAGTCGACTAGCCCTGGAAGGCAACCAGGTTCCTTTAAGATGCACCACCATGTGAAGGTCAAATCAAGCAATCAACCCTTCCCTTCCTCTTTGTGAATTTTTGATTCACTACATTTTTACTAATTGACTTATCTTTGGTAACATTTTTGGTTTATCTCCTGGACTTCATATTTATGTATCCCTTCTGTAATGGCTCTTGATGTTTCCTTGTGGTATCATCATTATTGCAATGATTTTATTGAAGGATTATACTCTTCCTTATGAGCGCTGGTGGTGGAACTGCTAAGTGTTTGTTGTTAATCAAAAGGTGGCTTCACAGAAAAAAAGAACTTGTGATCTGCTCCCATGAAAATTACATTCTAAGAAACCCCTATCGGGCAGTTCTACTCTCTCATATGGATTGTTATGAGTCAAAATCAACTCAGTGATAGCTAACAATAATGATAATGATCTATCAGTCCATTCAAGGTAAGTATTATCACAAGCTTATAAGATTAAAAGTAAGTAAATTATTCAAAGTCAAACAGCAAGTGAGTGTCAGAGGAGATGTTTGTACTGAAACCTATCTGATGTTAAAGAAAACTTACTTTTTATTGTCTTAGTAAAGGACTATTATAATAATAACTCTGAATGCTGCTCTGTCTGTCCCAGTGTCTTAATTATCTAGTGCTGCGTATAAAAGAAATACTATAAGTAGATGGTTTTAACAAATTGAAATTTATTTTCTAACAATTCAGGAAGCTAGATGTGCAAAGTCAGGGCTCCAGCTCTGTTGCTGTTGGTAGGTACCATTGAGTTGGTTCTGGCTCAGCAACCTTAGGCACAAAAGCCCCAAACACTGCCCAGTCCTATGCCATCCTTCCAATCTTTGTTAAGCTTGAATTCATGGCTACTGCTACTGTGCCAGTCCATCTTCTTGGGGGTCTCCCTCTTTTTCTCTGACCCTCCACTTTACCAATTATGATATCCTTGACCAGAGATTGGTCCCTCCTGACAATATGTCTGAATTGTGAGAGATGATGTCTCACCATCCAAGCTTCTAAGAAGCATTCTGGTTGTACTTCTCCCAACACAGATTTGCTTATTATTCTAGAAGTTTGTGGTACTTTCAATATTCTTCTCCAACTCCATAATTCAAAGACTTAAATTCTTCCACGGTCTTCCTTATTCATTATTTAATTTTGGCATGCATATGAGGCTTTGGAAAACACCATGGCCAGGGTCAGGCACACCTTAGTCCCCAAACTGATATCTTTGCTCCTGAATGCTGTAAAGAGATCTTGTGCTCAGTATACAG
>NW_006408590.1:14219680-14220859 GCF_000296735.1 Chrysochloris asiatica
AAATTGGAACAAATATGGATCTCTTCCATTCAGTTGGTCAGGTAACTGTCTTGGCCTAGATACATGAGCACCTCCAGTACTGTATCAGTTTGTTGAAATATTTCAATTTGTATTCTATCAGCTCCCAGAGGCTTTTTATTGGCCAGTGCCTTTAGAGAAACTTCAGTCCTATTAGCTCTTTATTACATGCTATCTCTTAGGATGTTTGAACATTAACCATTCCTTTTTGGTACAGTAACTCTGATTTCCTCCCATCTTATTATAATGCTTTCTGCATCATTCAATATTTTGCCAATAGAATCCTTCAATATTTCAAGTTCAGTCTTGAATTTTTTCTGCAGTTCTTTCAGAGTGAGAAATGGTGCATATGTTCTTCCTTTTGCTTTTCTTACTCCAGGTACTTTTACATTTCAATATATTACTTGTCTTATTCTTCTTAAGTTTCCCTTTGAAATTTTCTTTTCAACTCTTTTACTTCCTCATTTCTTCTATTTGCTTTAGCATCTGTATGCTGGAAAGCAAGTTTCAGAGTCTCTTCTGACATCCTTTTTGAACTTCTGTTTCTTTCTTTTCTGCTTAATGAACCTTTTCCTTTCTACCTGTATTATGTTCTTGATGTCATCCCACAAATCATCTTGTCTTCTATCATTAGTGTGTAATGCATCAAATCTCTAGTTGAGGTGATCTCTAAATTCAGGTGGGATATGTTTAAGGTCAAATTTTGGCTCTCATGTAATTGTTTTAGTTTTCTTTAGCTTCAGACTCAACTCACATTTGATCAATTGATTGTCTTTTCCATAGTCTACCCCTTGTCTGGTTTTGACTGATTTTATGAAGCTTTTCTACCCTCTCTTTCCAAGATGTACTCAGTGTGATTTCGTGTTTTCTATCTGTAAGATCCATGTGTATTGTCATCTTTTATGTTGCTTTAAAAATTATTTGCAATGAAGAAGTCACTTGCACAATTCTATCATGAGATATCTTGCATCATTTCTGTCATCAATGTCACATTTTTCAACTACTGAATCTTCCTCTTTGTTTCCAGCCTTTGCATTCCAACCACTAGCACTTATCAATATATCTTGACTGTATGGTTGATCAATCTCAGGCTGAGGAATTTTGTAGAATTCTTCAATCTCATCTTCGCTGACTTTAGTGGTTGGTGAGGAAATTTGAAGA
>NW_006408590.1:14221465-14222418 GCF_000296735.1 Chrysochloris asiatica
CCCTATACAGGGTTGCTATGAATCAAAACCAACTCTATAGCACTTAGAAATAACAACAACAAACTAGTAGAAGAAACTGCAAAAAAACAATAATGATTCTGAAAGAAAATGTCCGAATGTTCAGTTAATTTGTGTGGAATGTTCCAATGTAAACGCATTGTGAATTCTGCTTGTAACATCTGTAGTTTTGACCTTTTGGCAAGTACAAGTTTAGTTCTTAGAGCTTAACTTGATAGTAATGACCAACTTGGTAACATACTTATTCTAATTTTTTTTTAAGTCTCTAGAATATCTGTTTCCCCAAATGATTTTAGACTTTTAACTAGAAAAGGATGCCAGGATATAAATTGTCCCATTCACAACTTGACTGTGTGATGTTTTATAGATCCACTTAGGTGCTGTTCCATTCATTGTATTATTTCAAACTTACTTTGTCATAGAAAGCTGGCTAGGTCCTAGGGAAATAAAGATCCTGTCTACTTTTTCAAGAATTTACATTCTTGTAACTTGACAGAAGTATAAAGAAAATATACCATATAATATGAAATATACTATAATCAAGTCACACACAATATATAAACAGGCGGAGGAAAAAAAAAACAAAACATTTTTCTGAGGACAGCATACTCAGACCCTGGGTTGATCAGTGGCAGCCCCATTAAACCACCTCTAAATATAATCAGTTTAACCCAGATGCTTTCCTTCCTCCTGAAGGTATATAGGAATATTAAGAACAATGTAACATTTTAGGTATAGATAAATGAAGCCTGGTACCTGAGATCTTGCTCACAAACAAAAGTTTGCAAAGTGTACATAGACAGCTTGGCTCCTTTCAGGAACCTTGCTTTATGTTAAGTATCCTTAAGAAACCGCACGTTGCTACTCTAGATCATTTAAGCCTAAAAGTTAATATATAACAGCTTGATTGAACCTTTTTTTCTGTAAAAATAAAA
>NW_006408590.1:14222518-14223728 GCF_000296735.1 Chrysochloris asiatica
AGCATAGCTTCTAGCATCACAGAAACACACAAGCTATCACAGTACAACAAACTGACAGATGGGTGATGGCTTCAGTTCTAGGGGAAGGCTTTCTCTCTCTCAGCTCTCTTTATCTTCTGTTTCCTGGTTCTTCGTGTAGTTTGGCATCTATCTTTCTCTCTTTGCTTGCTTGGTTGCTTGTTTAATCTCCTATATCTCAACAGAGTTTGACCAAACACAACCTACACTAATATTAACATATTACCATAACAAAGACAACCCATTGCTAAATGAAAATGTAATTCTTGGCAAAGGGGTTATGATTTACAACACATCTTTACATGGGGCACAATTCAATCAATAACATTCCATCCATTGACCCTCCCCCAAATTCATGTCTTTGCCATGTACAAAATGAATTCATCCCATCACACAATCCCCAAAACCTCAAATCAACTCCAAGTAAAAATGCATCATCTTCTAAATCATCTAAAGTAAATAAATGTGAGATTGTTGGCATATTATACCCTGGGGCAAAATTCCTTTTCCTCTGTGAACCTGTGAAATCTAGATTATAAATCATCTATTTGCAAAATACAGTAGTGGAACAGGCATCAGGTAGACATTTTCAATATAAATGAGAGGAATTGGAAGAAAAGAAAAGATAATGGACACCAAACAATTCCAAAACCCAGCAGAACAATTTACATTTGCTCTGAAATCTTAGGAATCTATGTTCTCTGACACCTCTGGGCAATGGCTGCATGTTTCAGTCTCAACGTTGGCTAGGACTGCAGATTCACTGGGGTGGTAACTCTGCTCATTTGGCTTTGGGTAACTCCATTCTCCTTGAAACTAAGAAAGTCCTGCTTCTTGTGCTCCTTCCAACAATTCTGTGGATTTCTGAGCTTCTGCAGGGATGGTCCTTTTCTTTTATTTCAGGGCATCAGATATAGCTCCTTCGGCCTATAGAATTCTATAGATAGACAGTGTTCTTTGCTTTCCTTTTTGCTGTGTGCCCTTCAGTCTAAGCTCATGGATTTCCTGCAGTGGTAATTGGTTAGATCCATAAGTCACAGGTTTAATCTCTTTAACAAAACTCTTTGTAGCCATTTCCTTGGCTACAAGGAAGACCAGTTAATATCACTCACTATATTGGCAAACAAACTAAAACATTAGTTTTTAGTTTGTACACTAGTATTTTCCAAATCATTAAATTTTGTTAACATTT
>NW_006408590.1:14225189-14239479 GCF_000296735.1 Chrysochloris asiatica
TATTCTCTCAGAGTTTAGGAGACTAGAAGTCTGAATTTAGAGCACTGTCTACAGAGAAAAGTCCTTGTTTCCTGTTAGCATCTCTAAGCCTAGCATTCCTACGAGATCTCAATGGCATCAATGTTTCACTGGATCTAGGAGCTTCAGTGTACAGCTACCCCAGGTGCAAAGGATCCACTTCATTCCTGGCTCATTCTTGTAGCAGTTTCTTTCTCTCTGCTAGTGTACCTCTCCTTTTATCTTTGTAAGTAAAAAAAATGTTGCAGGCTACACCCATGGGAAACTCCATTACATTAGATCAGGGGTGTGATGGGATTAAGGGTATTGAAGTCTACCTTTAATCCTTTTACTGATTTAGTACATCAGATCCCATCATTGGGAATCATCACATAACTGTCACATTACATCACTACATAACTGCCCAACCAGTGAGCATCATGACCAGCCACACTGACACACATTTTGGGGAACACAATTTATCTATGACATTCAACTTTTTGCCTCCCCCCAAATGCATCCTTCCCACATGCAAAACACTTTGACCCCATCATTGTTGTTGATGTTAAATGCTGTCGAGTTGCTTCGGACTCATAGTGACCCTGTAAGGGGTGTCCAAGGAGTGTCTGGTGGGTTTGAACAGCCAATCTTGAGGTTAGTATTCCAGTGCTTATCCTACAGTGACACACCAGGACTCATTGCCACATCATATCATCCCCAAAGTTTTCCAAAATACAATGGTGGAATAGATACAAGGTAGACATTTTCATTACAAATTGGAGCCATTGAGAGAAAGATGGAATGATGAACACCAAGTAAATTTAAAACCCAGCAAAAACTTTTAGATTAGCACTCAAAGTCCAAAATAATCCTGTTCTGAGAGTGTTTAAGTAATGGCTGTGTTCTGGGTGTTGACCATACTATCTGAATTCTTGGTAGAGGTCCCTGGACCCTGGGCTTCAGCTCCACCTTCCAGGCTTACTGAATAGCAACTCTGATTTCTCATATTTTAGTAGCCCTATTCTTCTAGCCCCCTGAGTGATGACCCCCACGTCCTGAGCAGACCACTTTTGCCCTCTTGGGGAGACAGGCGTGCCCCCTTAGCTTTGGGTGGTGACCCCAGCTTAATGGAAGTTTCACATTCCAAAATCTAATTGGTGAATATCTGACTTTTGAAACCTAGGAAATGGTGGTCACATCCTTAGACACTTCAGAGACCATGGATCTACCATTCAATACACCAGAGGTCTTGGCCCTAGCTTTTGAGAACAAAGCAGATGTGCTTCCCATGGTTTTTGTCTATTCAGTGTCTGCTTCCTGGTTCTTTGATATCTAGAAGAGACAAGCATGGTCTCTGTCCACTAAAAAATTTTTTACAAAACTCTTTAGGTCTATCAACAAGTGTTCAGTGGTGTCCCACTTCACCAGTAAGCCTTGGCCTGAACATGTTCAACTCTCAGGTCTATAGGTCAGAGAGCCAACTGTGGACAAGTGTCCAACAGCATTCCACTTTACCAGGAAGCTTCATGCATCATGATGATGATCAGCTTTCTTGCTCCTTGGGTTTCTTGTTCCACACCATCTTGTGGCCGAGCAGATATTTCAATTCAAATCCATCTGTATCTAAGGTAAGTTTATTTTTAATCTTCTCACAGAACTATTATAAAATGCCCCTGGATGCTTGACCTGTCCCAGTGCTGCTATAACTGAAATACAATAAATGGATGGCTTCAACAAACAGAATTTTACTTTCTCACTAGTTAGGAGGTTAGAAGTCCAAATTCAGGTGCCTGCTTTTGGGGAAGTTTTTCTGTCTCTGTAGGATCCTGTTTAGATGGTCCTTCTCTCTTTTGCTTCTGCTTTCTGGTTCCATAGAGATCTCTGGTGACTTGGCAAATAACTTTCCCTCTTTCTACTGACTTGCTTGCTTGTTTAATCTCTTTTACATTTCAAAAGAGGTTGCCTCAAGACAAGTCCTATGGCAATCCTGACCATTAACATAACAAAAACAATCTATTCCCAAATGGGAGTATAACCACAGGTTTACAGGTTAGATTTTTCAATACATATGTTTTTGGGGACATGATTTGATCCATAGCATCCAAGCTGTTGTGTCTGACACCTAACTGCACACTCTGTGGATGAGTCAATCTACTTCTGAGTGTGTTTGCCAGATTCAATCATGTAGGAATGTGCCGTATGTTCCAATAGAGCTGCAAAGGGAGTTGGGCATAATGGAATAATTGAGAAGGCAACTTGGACTAAAACAAATTCTTCTCTTTATTTTTGGCCTAACTTTTAATATTGTGACTTTGTCAACCTGTTACTTGGAAATAAAACAATGTACTTCACAGAAGCCTCATTGGATAAAGACTTACCTCTCCTGAGGGTACTTTTCATCGACTGACGGGCAAGGTCATTTCTATTTCATTTGTGAAATGCAAACAACATTGTGAGGAAGAGCATTTCCTGCTCCAGTCTCCTCTAGAACATCCACAATATTTGTTGTTACCATTGATCATTAAATATGCATAAAAAACAAGTCATATGATTAGCACAGAGTGCTAGAGGCAATAACACAAGATTGTTGGGCTTGGGTTGACTTAGTTTATGTGTAGCCTGAACATGTAAACTGTCTCCCTTTGTCAGATATGGTGATTTCATTATAACTATAGCATTGAATGGTGTGTACCATGCATCAAGCTAATGAATAAATAAATCTGAGCAGTAATTGAATTTCTGCATTAATGATAAGCATTCCTTGTAAAGAAAAAGAAAGAGCACTCAGGGATAAAACAAAATGGTCTGGGGAAGGCAGCATTCTAGCATGATTTGTCTTTCCAAAGGGCAACTCTGCCAGTGTAGACATGAGTAACTGGGGCAAAGAAAATGCTCCAGCATTTAAATCCCATAGATAAGCAAAGGCAGAGGAAAGCTGAAGCTTTTGGAGTGAAATTCTTGTCCCACCTTTTCAATGTAATTTTTCATTACCTGGGAATTCTCTGCCTGAAGACAATAGTGTGTAGTGATTATGAAAACAGGTTCTGGAGACATGAAGATGTGAGATTGCCTCATATCTGCCATTTTCTAGCTATGTGGGTTTTGACAGATTGGTTCCTGACTATGAAAAATTGAAGGAATAGTCCCATTCTTGATATTATAAAGATAAAACTGTCTTATTGTTGTTTATGCCTGGCCAACACTGTCCAGTGAGAAAGAATAGATGGGAGTATACTTTAGGGATTTATATATTAATGATGCCACTCACAGTCTCTGAGACTCAAGTTGTTTAGGTCTTCTACATTTCTTCTGAAAGTAAAATGAAAAATAGAACATTGATTCTAATTTAGTCTTTCCTCCAGAGGTTTGTAAATAAAGGCTAACACATATGTTCTAGTCCATAGATATAATGGTTAAAATCATACAAGGATTCAGGTATGGATTACATTGGGTTCCCCATTATTATGTAGTAAATCCTAACCTCTTTGTCTGTTCAATCACTCATCTTTCAGTTTGTCATACTGTGGTGGTTTGTGTGTTGCTATGATGGACAGGTTTCAGTGGAGCTTCTAGACAAAGACAGACTAGCAAGGAGAGGCTGACCACTTCTGAATCATTAGAAACTAAATACCTAAGAATAGCAGTAGAGCATTGTCAAATATAGTGCCAGAAGATGAGCCTTTCAGGTTGGAAGGCACTCAAAATACAGCTGGAGAAGAGCTTCTGCCTCAAAGTAGACTTACCTTAATGACATGAATGGAAAAAAGCTTTCTGGACCTTTATTTGCTGGTGAGGTACAATTCAAAATGAGATGAATCAGCTGAAAATATCTGTTAATAATTGGAAGATGAAGTGTGTTAAATATGAATCTAGAAAAATATGGAGTCATCAAAAGTGAAATGGACCTCATAAAGATTGATATCCTAAGCATTAGTGAGCTGAGATTGGCTGATATTTGCCATTTGGAATTAGATAATAATATTGTTTACTATGCCAGGAAAGACAAATTGAAGATGAATGGTATCACATTCATTTTCAATAAAAACAATTACAAATGTATCTAGATGTGATAGGATAATAACCATATGCCTACCAGGCCGACTAGTTAATATCACTATTATTCAAATTTACCTACCAACCACTAAAGCCAAATGAAAAGAAAAAGCTGGAAACATCTATTTAAAATTGGATCATGGAATATACAGAGTATGAATTTAGGAAAATTGGAAATCATCGAAAATAAAGGGAATGTATAAACATCGATGTTCTAGGCATTAATGAACTGAAATGGAATGATATGGGTCATTTAAAATCTGACAGTTTACTATGCTGGGAATGACAAATTAAAGAGAAATGACCTCACATTCATCATCTAAAAGAATATTTCAAGATCTTTCTTGAAATACAATGCTGTTTGATATGATAATATCCATAAGGAGCTCTGGTAGTATAGTGGTTACGAATCAGGTTGCAAACCACAAGGTCAGTATTTCGAAACTACCAGCTGTTCTGCAGGAGAAAGATGAGGCTTTCTGCTCCCATAAAGATTTACTGCCTCAGAAACCCTGTACAGAGTCACTATGATCTGGAACTGACTTCATGGCACATAACAGCAACAACCTACAAGGAAGACCACTTAATACAATTTTATTATTCAAATTTATGTACCAACCATTGAAGCCACAAATAATGAAATTGAAGAATTCTATCAATTTCTTCAGTTTGAAATTGATGAAACATGCAATCAGGATACATCGGTCATTACTGGCAATTGGAATGCAAAAGATGGAAACAAAGATGAAGGATCAATAGTTGGAAAATATGACCTCGGTGATAGGAACGATGCTGGAGAGCACATGATAGAATTTTGCAAGAGCAATGACTGCTTCATGGTAAATACTTCTTTAAAACAACATAAAAGAAAACAATACACATGGACCTCACCAGATGAAATACAAATAAATCATATCAACTTCATCTGTTGAAAGAGATGGTTGAAAAGTTCCATATCATCAGCCAAAACAAGGCCAGGAGCAGACTGTGGAACAGACTATCAATTGTTCATATGCATGTTTATACAGTTGATGAAGAAATTAGGAACAAGTTGACAAGAGTTAAAATATGTCCTTGAATGTATCCCATTGGAATTTAGAGATAATCTGAAGAACAGATTTGATGGATTAAACACTAAAGACCGAAGACCAGACAACTTGTGTAACGACATCAAGAACATCATACAAGGAAAAAGCAAGAGGTCATTAAGAAGACCTGAAAGAAGTAAAAGACCAAAATGGATGTCAGAAGAGACTCTGAAACTTGCTTTCCAGCATAGAGATGCTACAGTAAATAGAAGAAATGAGGGGGTAAAAGAGATGAATAGAAAATTTCAAACACAGCTCGAGAAGACAAAGTCAAATTTTATAACAAAATGTGCAAGATCTGGAGTGATAAAACCAAAAGGGAAGAACACACTCAGCATTTCTCAAGCTGAGGGAACTGAAGAAAAAATTCAAGTCTTAACTTGAAATACTGAAGGATTCTATGCACAAAATATTGAATGATGCAGAAAGCATCAAAAGAAGAAATGAAGACTACACAGAATCACTGTATAAAAAAGGAATGGTTGATGTTCAGCCATTTCAAGAGGTAGCATATAATCAACAGTCAATGATACTGATAGAAGAAGTCCAAGGTGTATTAAATGCATTGACAAAGAACAAGGCTCTGGGAACTTATGGAAAACAAATTGAAATATTTCATTAAAATGACAAAACACTGGACACACTCACTTATCTATGACAAGAAATTTGGCAGACAGCTACTTGGCAAACTGATTGGAAGATAGTCATACTTGTGTCCATTCCAAAGAGAGGTTACCCAATGGAATGCAGAAATAATCAAACAATATCATTAATATTGCATACAAGTTTGCTAAAGATAATTAAAAAACAGCTGTGGCAGTACATTGACAGAGAACTGTCAGAGGTTCAAGCCAGATTAATATGAGAATATGGAATAAGGGATATCCTTGCTGACATCAGATGGATCTGTTGAAAACAGAGAATACTAGAAAGATGTTTATCTGTGCTTTAATGATTATACAAAGCTTTTGATTGTGTGGATCAAGTCAAGGTATGGACAATATTGGGGAGAATGAATATTCTGGAACATTTAATTGTGCTCATGAGAAACCTGTACATAGACCAAGAGGCAATTGTTCAAATAGAACAAGAGCACACTGAAGAGTTTAAAATTAGGAAAGTTGTTAGCCAGGGTTGTATTCTTTCACCATACTTATTCAATCTGTATGCTGATCAAATAACTCAAGAAGCAGGATTATCTGAAGGAGAAGGTGGCATCAGGATTGGAGGTAGGTTTGTTAACAACCTGTGATATGCAGATGATACAACCTGGCTTGCTGAAAGTGAAGTAGACTTAAAATACTTACTGATGAAGATCAAAGACCACAGTCTTCCTTATGGGTTGCATTTCAATGTAAAGAAAACAAAAGTCCTCACCACTGGACCAATAAACAACATCCATATCAATGGAGAAAAGATTGAAGTTGTCAAAGACTAAATTTTGCTTGGATTAACCATCAGCACTCATGGAAGCAGATGTCAAGAAATCAAAGAAGGCATTACATTAGGTAAATCTTCTATAAGAGACTTCTTTAAAATATTCAAAAGCAAAGATACCACTTTGAGGAGTAAGGTGTACAGGACAAAAGCCATGGTATTTTCAACAATGTTTTATGCACGTGAAAGTTGGATAGTGAATAAGGGAGACTGTAGAAAAATTGATGCATTTGTCTTAATTTTGGAGGAAAATATTAAAAGTATCATAGATTGCCAAAAGCATAAACAAATCTTTTGGAAGAAGTAAAGTCATAATGCTCTTGAAAGCCAGGATAGTCAGACTTCGTCGCTCATACTTTGGACATAGTATCAGAAGGGACCAGTCTCTGTAAAAGGATACCATGTTTGGTAAAGTGGACAGTTGGAAAAAAAGAGTAAAAACTCCAATGAGATGGATTGGTACAGTGGCAACAGCAATGGGTGGAAACATAGCAAGAATTTTAAGGTTGGCACAGGACCAGGCAGTGTTTGATTCTGTTGTGCACAGGGTTGCTGTGAGTCTGTTCCAACTTGATGGCACATAACAACAACGTAGTCCTGGTGTGGCGCTGTGGGCTAATGCATCAGAACTGCAATGTCAGTGGTTCAAGCTCACCAGCCGCTCCTCGGAAACCGTATACAGGGTTGCTATGGGTCAGAATTGACTCAATGACACTTAACAACAACAACAACAATAACCAACTCCTTCAGTTTGATATTGATCAAATATGCAATCAAGTTGCTTGATCATTACAGGTGATTGGATTCTGAAAGTTAGAAAACAAGAATAATAATCAATTGTTGGAAAATATGGCCTTCATGATATAAATGATGCTAGATATTATATAGTAGAATGTTGCATGACGAATGATTGCAAATACTTTTTTCAACAACATAATAGGCAACTATGTGTATGGACCTCACCTGATGAAATACACAGTAATCAAATTGACTACATCTGTGTAAAGAGATGATAGAAAAGTTCAATATCATCAGCCAAAACAAGGCTAGGGGAAGACTATGGAACAGACCATCAATTGCTAATATGCAAATCCAGGCTGAGGCTGAAAAAAATTTAAACAAGTTCACAAAAGTCAAAACAAGACCTTGAGTATATTCAACCTGATTTTAGATACCATCTCAAGAATAGATTTGATGCGTTCGACACTTATGACTGAAGACCAGAGTTGTGGGATGACATCAAATATCATACATGAAGAAAGCAGAAGGTCATAAAAAAGACATTAAAGAAAAAAAAGATAAAAATGAATGCCAGAAGAGACTCTGATATTTGCTCTTGAGCATAGGAAAGCTAAAGTGACTAGAAGAAATGAATATCAAACAATGTCATTAATACCACATACAAGTAAATTTTGAAGAAGATAATTTTGCAACAGTTTCAGGAGCACATCATTGTTGTTATGTGCCATCAAGTTGGTTCTGATTCACAGCGTCCCTGTATAGCATTTTCAAGGAGCCTCTGGTGAGTTTGAATCACCAACCTTGTGGTTCAAACCAACCTTGCAGTCAAGAGTTTATCCTACAGAGCCACACCAGGTACATTACCAGGGTGCTGCCATAATTCTAGCCAGATTCATAAAAGGACATGGAGTGAAGGATATCTTTGTATGTCAGACTAAGCAGACCAATCCTAGAAAGATGTTTACTTGTGTTTTATTGCATTGGACTATGTGGATCATAATAAACTATTGGACTATATGGATCATAATAAACTATTAGACGATGTGGATCATAATAAACTATGCACAACATTGTGAAGAATGGGTAGTCCAGAATACTTAATTGTGTTCATGAGGAACCTGTACATAGACCAAGAAGCAGTCAGAACAAGGAAATACTGAATGATTTAAAATCAGGAAAGTTGTGTACCAGGGTTATAGCCTTCCATCATATTTATTCAATCTGTATGCTGAGTAAATCATCCATGACACTGGATTATATGAAGTAAATGGCATTGGGATTGGAGGAAGACTCATTAACAACCTGTGGTATGCAGATGATATACCCTTCGTTGTCAGAAGTGAAGAGGATTTGAAATACATACTTACTGATGAAGATCAAAGACTTCGGTATGGATTACACCTCAATGTAAAGAAAACAAAAATCCTCACAAGCAGACCAATAAATAACATCACATTAAAGGAGGAAACATCAAAGTTGTCAAAGGCTTTTTTTTGCTTGGATCGACAATTAATGGTCATGTAAGCAGCTGTCAAGAAATCAAAGAACATACTGCAGACCAATATCAGAAAGATGTTTACTTGTGCTTTACTGACTACAGATGCATTGGAGTATGTGGATCATAATAAACTACGGACAACATTGTGAAGAATGGGTAGTCCAGAATGCTTAATTGTGTTCATGAGGAACCTGTACATAGACCAAGAAGCAGTGAGAACAAGGAAATACTGAATGATTTTAAATCAGGAAAGATGTGTACCATTTGCATTAGGCAAATCTGTTGTGTAAGACCTCTTTAAAATGTTAATGGGCAAATATATCACTTTGAGGACTAAGGTGCATGTGACCCAAGCCATGGTATTTTCTGTCTTCACTTATGCATGTGAAAGTTGGATAATGAATAAGGAATATCACGGAGTAATTGATGCATTTGAATTATGGTATTGGTGAAGAATATCGAAAGTGCCATGGTGAAGAACCAGGGACTCTGAGAATAAGCAAATCTGTCTTGAAAGAAGTACAGCCAGAATGCTCTTTAGAAGCAAGGATGGGAAGACTTTATCTCTCATAATTTGGACATGTTGCTAGAAGGAAACAGTCCCTGGAAAAGGCCATACTTTGAATAGTGAAAGGGGAGTGAAAAACAGGAAAACTCCAATGAGATGGATTCACACAGTGACTACAACAATTGGCTCAAATATAACAACAATGAGAATGGCTCAGGACCTGGCACTGTTTTCTTCTGTGGTGCATAGGGTTCCTATGATTTGGAACTGACTGTTGCTATAAGATAAGCACTTGACCCAAAGGTCAGTTTGAACTGCAAGTTCAGTTCAAACTCACCAACTGCTCCTCAGAAACCCTATACAGGGTCTCTATGAATCAAAACAAACTCGACAACACGTACCAAAAACAGATAGCACTAAACAACTACAGCATGCCTGTAGCTATTATCTCTTGTGGGAATGAGTTTCTTTTGCATTGTTTAAAGCAGGATTAGTATAGGGTGTTCCTGAAGCCAATCTCTTGATATATTGTGGTTGTTAGGTACTGTCCAGTTGGTACTGACTCACAGCCACCTGAAAGACAACAGAAGTAAACACTGTCTGTCCTGTGTCAGTATCACAATTGTTAGTATGCTAAAGCCCATTGCTGCTGCCAGTGTGCCAATCCATCTCATTGGGGGTATTTCTCTTTTCACGGATGTTCCATTTTACCAGTAATTCTCATGTGGTGCTATGGGATAAAGCACTGGACAGCAAGGTTAGTTTGAACCACAAGGTCAGCGATTCAAACTCACCAGTGACTCCTAGGAAACCCTATACAGGGTTGCTATGAGTTAGAACTGACTTGACCTCACTTAATAAAAATCACCACCACTTTACCAAGCATGACGTCCTTCTCCAGAGACTGATCCCTCCTAATAATATGTCTGAAGTTTGAGAGATGAAGTCTGGCAAACCTGGCTTCTAAGGAGCATTCTGGTTGTACTTCTTCCACCACAAATGTGTTTGTTCTTCTGATAGTCCATAGTACTTTTAATATTCTCCAAAACCATAACTTAAATGCATCAATTCTTCTTCAGTCTTCTTTACGTCCAACTTTCACATACATATGAGGTTATTGAAAATACCATGGCTTGGGTCAGGTACACCTTATTCATAAAACAGACATCTTTGCTGTTGAACACTTATAGAGATCTTGTGCAACAGATTTACCCAATGCAATATTTCATTTGATTTCTTGACTACTGCTTCCATTAGTGTTCATGGTGGATCAAGCAAAATGAAGTCTTTGACAACTTCAATCTTTTCTCCACTTATCATGATGATATTTATTGGTCCAGTGGTGAGAATTTTTGTTTTGTTTACATTGAGCTGCAACCCATACCAATGGCCGTGGTCTTTGATCTTCATCAGTAAGTATTTTAAGTGCTCTTCACTTTCATCAAGAAAAGTTATATCATTTGAATACCATAAATTGTTAATGAGTCTTCCTCCAATCATAATGCTACCTTCTACTTCATATAATCCAGCTTCTCAGATTATTTGCTCAGCATACAGCTTGAGTAAATATGGTGAAAGAATACAACTCTAGCACACACATTTCCTGATTTTGAACTATTCAATGTCCCCTGGTTCTGTTTGAATGACAGGCTCTTGGTCTATGTACAGGTTCCTCATGAGTGCACTCAAGTGTTCTGGAATATGCATTCTCCTAACGTTGTCTATAGCTTGTCATTATCCACACAATTAAAAGCCTTTGTGTAGTCAATAAAGCACAGTTAAACATCTTTCAGGTGTTTTCTGTTTTACATCAGGCATAAAGTCCCATGTTTCACATTTCTATCTGAATCAGGTGTGGACATTTGGCAGCTCCCTGTCAGTGTACTACTGCAGCTGGTTTTGAATTATCTTTACCAAACTTTTACTTGCATACAATATTAATGATATTGTCTGATGATTTCTGCATTCCATAGGGTAACCTCTCTTTGTAATGGGCACAAATAATGACTGTCTTCCAATCAGTTGGCCAAGTAGCTGTCTTCCAAATTTCTTGGCATAGATGAATGAGTGCTTCCAGTGTTGCATCAGTTTGTTGAATGATTCCAATTTGTATTCCATCAATTCCCAGAGCCCTATTCATTCCTTCAGTATCATTGATTCTTGATAATATGTTACTTCTTGAAATGGTTGAAATCCAGCCTTTTTTTTTTTTTTTTTGGTACAGTGACTCTCTGTATTCCTTTATCTTCTTTTGATGCTTTTGAATTATTCAATATTTTGTCCATAGAATCCTTCAATATTTCAGGTAGAGGCATGGATTTGTTTTTTTCAGTTCTATCAGCTTTTAAAATGTTGAGTGTGTTCTGCCCTTCTGGTTTTCCAACTCCAGGTCTTTTAGCATCTCATTATAATATTTGACTTTGTCATTTTCAGCTATCCTTTGAGATTTTCTGTTCAGCTCTTTTACCTCTTCATTTCTTCCATTTGCTTTAGCATCTCTATGCTGGAGAGTAAATCAGAGTCTTTTCAGACATCTATTGTATTCTTTTCTTTCTTTCTTGTCTTCATAATGACCTTTTGTTTTTTTCTGATTTGATTTATTTTATGTTGTTTACAAAAAGTATTAGCAATGAAGAAAACATTGGTTTTGTGAAATTATATCATGTGAGTTCTAGCATCGTTGCTATCACCAAGGCCATATTTTCTAATTACTGATTTTTCCTCTTTGTTTTCAATGTTTGCATTCCAATCACCAGTAATAATCAATATCTCTTGATTACATGTTTGATCAATTTCAGACTGAAGAAGTTGGTAGATTTTTCAAATTCAGCTTTAGTGGTTGGTGCATAAATTTGAATAATAGTTGTATTTACTGGTCTCCTTGAGATGTGTGGCTATTCTTCTATCACTGAGAGCATTGTACTTCAAGATAGACCTTGAAATGTCCTTTATGAGGATGAGAGTGACACTATTAATTTTCAATTTGTCATTCTTGGCATAATAAACCATGTGATTGTCAGACTCAAACTGGCCAATACCAGCACATGTCAGTTCACTTTTGCCTAGCATAGAAATATTTATGGTTTTGATTTTGTTTTTGACAACTTATAATTTTGCTACCCACCATTTGTCTGTCAGTTTGTCATACTGTGGTGGCTTGTGAGTTGCTGTGACTCTGAAAGCTATGCCACAGGTATTTTAAATACCAGCAGGGCCACCCATGGTGGACAGGTTTCAGATGAGCTTCAAGATGAAGATAGACTAGGAAGAAAGAGTGATGAACTACTTCTGAATATTTAGTCACTGAAATCCTTATGAATAGCAGAGAAACACTGTCTGTCTGATATAGTGCCAGAAAATGAGGCCCTCAGGTTGGAATGCACTCAAAATGCGACGGGGGAAGAGCTGCCTTCTCAAAGTAGAGTTGACCATGATGACACAAATGGAGTAAATCCCATGAGAATAAAGCCTGCAGGACCTTCATTTGCTGATGAGGAACAACTCAAAATGAAGAGAAACAGCTGTAAATGTCCAATAATAATCAGAACATGGAATGTACAAAGCATCAATCCAGGAAAATTGGAAATTGTAAAAAATGAAATAGAATGCATAAGCATCAATATCTTAGGCATTAGTGAGCTGAAATGGGCTGGTATTGGCCATTTTGAATCTGACAATCACATGGTTTACTATGTTGGGAATGACAAATTCAGGAGGAATGATGTTACATTCATTGCCAAAAAGAACATATCCAGATAGGTCATGAGGTACAATGCTGTCTGTGATAGCATAATATCCATGCACGTACTGGGAGGACCAGTTAATACCACTATTATTCCAATTTATGCACCAACTGCTAAATCCAACTAGAATGAAATAGAAGAATGCTACCAACTTCTTCATAGAGTTCTGGTGTGGTGCTGTGGACTAGTACATCAGACTGCAAAGTTGTTTGAACTGCAAGGTAGGTGGTTCAAGCTCACCAGCTGCTCCTTGGAAACCATATACAGGGTCACAAAGGGTTGGAATTGACTTGATGATACTTAACAAAAACAACCAACTTCTTCGATTTGAAATCAATCAAACATGTAATCAAGATGTATTGATCATTACTGGTGATTGGAATGCAAAGGTTGGAAACAAAGAGGAAGGATCAGTAGTTGGATACACTTGGTGATAGAAATGATGCTGGAGAATGCATGATAGAATTCTGCAAAATTAATGATTTGTTCATCTCAAGTACCGTCTTTAGATAACATAAGACATGACTATATACATGAACCTCACCAGATGGAATACATAGAAATAAAATAGAATATATGTTGAAAGAGATGGTGGTAAAGTTCCATATCATCAGTCAAACAAGGACAGGGTCAGATTGTGGAACAATTAATTGCTCATATGCAAATTCAAACTGAAGCTGAAGAAAATGAAAACAAATCCACGAGAGCGACAATATCACCTTGAGTATATCCCGCTTAGATTTAAGCTCATCTGAAAAACAGATATGATACACTAACACTAAAGACTGAAGACCAGAAGAGTTGTGGGATGACATCAAGAACATCATACAGGAAGAAAGCAAAAAGTCATTAGGAAGACAAGAAAGAAGGAAAAGGTCAAAATGGATGTCAGAAGAAACACTGAAATTTGCTCTCTAGCATAGATATCCTAAAGCAAATGGAAGAAATGAGGGAGGTATAAGAGCTGAACAGAAAATTTCACAGGTCAGCTTGAGAAAACAAAGTCAAATATTACAATGAAATGAGCAAAGACCTGGAGTCAGGACCAATAGGGAAGAACATGCTCAGCATTTCTCAAATTGGAGGAATTGAAGAAAATATTCATGCCTTGACTTTCATTATTGAAAGATTCTCTGGGAAAATTATTGAATGATGCAGAAAGCATCAAGAGAAGATGGAAGGAATACACAGAGTCACTGTACCAAAAGGAAATGGTTAATGTTCA
>NW_006408590.1:14241514-14250509 GCF_000296735.1 Chrysochloris asiatica
GTCAGAGAAAAAGTGGAAGACCCCCAATGAGATGGACTGGCCAAGTGGCAGCATCGATGGACTCAAGCATGGCAACAGTAGTGATGTTGGCCCAGAATTGGACAACGTTTCATTCTACTGTGCATAAGGTCACTGTGGGTTGGTACTGACTCGAGGGCACCTGACAACAGCAATAATATCTGACAACATTCTGGTGCTCTTTATCATGTTTCAACACCCAAAAATGAGGACTCCTAGAGGGTGTATATTGTTTGTTAGATTCTCAAATTGTTGCTCGACATCCAAAACATTATGAATACTCAATATAATTGTTATCTAGTATTACAACTTTTGTAGAGACACAGATCTCACAAGGCTAGAAGCCGTTAATTTGCTTTTGATATGCTAGTGGATCTAGGGAAGTATACTTTATAAAACCTCAATCATCCTACCTTTTGCATTCTTTCCTTACTAATCTCTGTGTGATCCACTTAGAGTAAGTTTTCTTCTCCAGACTGAAATGTCCCATGGGGAACTGAAATACCTAGCTAGCCCAGTCAACCTCTTGTTCTGCCAGACTGTATCCTTCCTCTTCCTCCAAACACTGTTTAAAAACCACCTCCATTATAATATTCAAATAAAAGCCAATGCCATTGTCTTCTGTTCTGTCTGCAGTGTCTATTGTAGAGCCCAGTACAAAGTGGACGATTATGGATAATTACTGATTGTCTGTAGTTGTCTTTCCTTAGACTAGAACCTCTGGATTACTGACAACATAGCTTCTCTTTTCTTAGACTTTGTAAACAAAATCCCTTGAAGGTGCAAATGGTTGTCATTTAGCTGCTAACTGAAAAGCTGGCAGCTTAACCTGTACAGCAGCATCATGGGAGAAAGGTCTGGCAGTATGCTCCTATAAAGATTACAGCTGTGAAAACCCCATAGAGCCTCTGTTTGACTATGTAACACATGTTGTCCTCATGAGTTGGAATCGATTCCATGGTAAGGGGTTTGATTTTGGTTTAGTGCAAAGAAGATGGTCTGTTTTATCATTCCTTCTGCTTTGGTGGGTTACAATAAAGCATTTAATATCAGAAATTTGCCTGAAAGCTAAAATTGAAGAATATATTTGGGGTGATTATTCCATCACCTAGTTGTTGTATGTTGGGTTGCTAACCACAAGGTCAACAGTTTGATTCTATCAGTCACTGTGCAGGAGAAAGATGAGCTTTCTGCTACTAGAAAGACTTAACATCCTCAGAAACCCTACACAGTGTTATTATGCGTCAGAATCAACTCAATGGCAGTGGATCTGGCTTTGAATTTTATTACATAGTAAGTGAGTATCAGAGTCCTGGTGTGGTACAGTAGGATAAGCACTAGACTGTTAGCCACATGGTAGGCAGTTCATACCTACCAATCCCTCCTTGCAAACCCTATATAGGGTTGTTATGAGTTGGAACCAACTCATCAAGATTTAACAACAAGGTAGATAAATCCATACCAAATCCTAATAACAAAATAACAGTTATTTTGCTAAAGATAATTAAAAAACGGCTATAGTAGTACATTGACAGGGAGCTGCCAAAGATTTAAACTGGATTCAGATAAGGATGTGAAATGAGAGATAGCATTGTTGACCTATGATGGATCTTGAGTCAAAGCAGAGAATACCAGAAAGACATTAACCTTGTTTTATTGACTATCTAAAGGCTTTTAAGGAGCTCTGGTAGCATAGTGGTTTCGAATCGGGCTGCAAACTGTAAGGTCAACAATTTGAAACTCCCAACTGTTCCTTGAGAGAAAGATGAGGATTTCTGCTTCCGTAAAGATTTACAGCCTCGGAAACCCTCTACAGGGTCGCTATGAGTTGGAACTGACTCCATGGCACATAACAACAACAAAAAGGCTTTTAACTGTGTGGATCATGACAAGCTATGGACAACATTGCAATGAATGAATATTCTGGAACACTTAATTGTGCTCATCAGGAATCTGTACATAGACCAAGGGGCAGTTATTTGAACAGAACATGGGAATACCGAATGGTTTAAAATTAGGAAAGGTGTGCTCCAGGGTTGTATTCTTTCATCTTACTTATTCCATCTGTATGCTGAGCAAATAATCCAAGAAGTTGGATTACATGAAGAAGAACCAATGAATAATATCCATATAAATGGAGACATGATTGAAGTCAAATAATTCAGTTTGCTTGGATCAGCCATCAACACTCATGGAAGCAGCAGTCCATAAATCAAAATGACAGATTGCATTAGGCAAAATCACTGCACAAGACCTCTTTGAAGTGTTCAAGAGCAAAGATGTCAATTTGGGGACAAAGGTGTTCCTGTCCCAAACCATGATATTTTCAATAACCACACATGCACGTGAAAGTTGGACAATGAATAAGGAAGACTTTAGAAGAGTTGATGCATTTGAGTTATGGCATTGGAGGAGAATATTAAAAGTACCATGGGCTTCCAGAAGAACAAGCCAATCTATGTTGGAAGAAGTGTAGCCAGAATGTTCCTTAGAAGCCAGCATGTCCAGACACATACTTTGGATATATTATCAGGAGGGACCAGTTCCTGGAGAAAGACATCATGCTAGGTGAAGTGGAGGGTCAACAAAAAAGAGGAAGACCCTCCAATGAAATGGATTGGCACAGTGGCAGCCGCAATAGGCATAAGCGTATCAATGATTTTGAGATTGGTATAGATTGGTCAGTGTTTTGTTCTGTTGCACATAAGGTAATATGAGTCAATAAGTACTTGATCATACCTAACAACAAAAAGATTGTAGCGTTAGCATTCCATCTTTCATGTCCCATTGAAGATAAAACAAAACAAAACAAAATCCATTGCCATGGAGTCAGTTCTGGCTCAATAGCAAACCCTCTAGGAAAGAGTAGAATTGCTCTATAAGGTTTCTGAGGCAGTAATCTTTAGAGAGGTGCTCTGGTAATGCAGTGGTTATGAATTGGGCTGCAAACTGCAAGGTCAGCAGTTCGAAACTGCCAGCTGTTCCATGAGAGAAAGATGAGGCGTTCTGCTCCCGTAAAGGTTTACAGCCTTGTAAACCCTGTACAGGGTGGCTATGAATTGGAACTGACTCCACGGCACACAGCCACCACCATCACTAGTTTTTAGAGAAACTGACTGCCATACCTTTCTCTAGTAGAGTGACTGGTGGGTTTGAAACTCTGACCTTTGGGTTAGCAGTTGAACACAGTCAACCCAGTGTGTCACCAGGGCTTCTCAGTGAAGATCAGTGTTTATAAATGTATCATGTTTAATAGAAGAGTTGTTTTTTCCTTTACCATGCTCTGTTGTAGATAGAACTTTCCATACCGAATCCAGCAGCAAGTGGGCAGGTAATGGCTCCTGGCTAAGGCTCTGAAATGCACAGACATGCACACTGAAATGAAGCGTATCATTGTCAGATGATGAGACCCTCAGGCTGTCTGCTGTCCAGAATGAGCAATGGGGAGGAGACAACAGCTGTTTCTCATGCTTCTGGTAATTATGATGGAGGATGATTCAATTCCATGTAGGATCCAGGACCTGAAGGGAGCAATCTGGGCTAAGTCAGCATGTGCCTAATGAAATCATTTAGCTTGGGCTGAGGCCGTACCTACCACAAGCTGTGATCTACTGTGTTCTAACAAAGCAGCCCTGGGAGATGCTGCTGTTTGGGAAGAGGAGATGGGGGCAGGGACAGAATGCTTAGTAAAATACACTTCTTATACCCAGCCTCCCAAAGTTGTCCTATTATTCAAGTGAGTTGGTAGCTGAGGTTGGGAAAAAAACTTGGTCTCTCTGGCTAGAGGAGAAGTCACCATTATTAAATGAAGGAGAATTACTTCTTTAAAGTGGCCTTCCAAAATCAGCAGGCACTTTTTGACACTTTGCTGAGGCTATAATTTTTAATGATTTCCCATCACTCTAAACTGTTCTGGCAGTCACCCATAGAAAATATATCAGGTAAGATTCTCACCTAGGTTCCAAACAAATGCTCAGTTTATTAATACCCCTCAATATGATTGTCAGTGATGAGAATCTCAAAGTAACTGGATCCTGGATCTTGAAGTCTGTCCAAGATATTTTCCCTGATACATGAAATGCCCCCTTCCCTCCAAGCAGGAGATGTGATGAGGCAAGTGGTTGTTATAAGAGTACCCTTTCTCTTACTTTTTCCTACCAATGGATGTATACTGAAAGTGGGTAAGAATGTGATGTACAGACATTTTGAATTTTGGGAAAACACACCTGCCAGAGTGAGAGATAAATGTAGGACATCAAGTCTTAGTGAGGACAACCCAACCACCCCCTTCAAAGGCTCCTTATAGACAGAGTGTCTATTTCAATGCATGTTCTGTGTCAGTTGGCATTTGTATGCTAATCCATGTGCTTTTCCATGTAGATGTCCAACAACATGGAATAGCCGTTTTGTGTTAGGTATGTGATGAAGACATGTACTGAAATCAACACTGACTGGCTTCATAGCCTGAATGTTTAGCTGGGTTCTTCATTGCTACATGAATTGTGTTGGTTTGAGAGGAGAGAATTGATGTGGGGAGGGTCCTGATATAAAGGAATTAACAAATTTACCAAGATGACTGATCTCCCTGTTAATCTACTAAAAATGATGAATGGCATAGCCTAAATTTATGTGTCACTGAAATCAATTGATGAAACAGCAGTTTCCTAGGAAATAAATGTCAATGCTTATACAGCACTAAGTGATAGTTTTCCTTGTTCTCAGCTGGAATTAAGAAGTGAAATTATAGAGGAAGTCATCTTTACCTTTGATTTGATGAGATTCTCCTGCAGACATCCTCGGTGAAGCCAAACAGTGAGCTTGTGACCTGGTATAAACTGAGTACCTATAACCATAGCACACACTAAGAAAATGCATTACAAAAATGTCACATACTAACAGTCTTAGCACATACTTAGACATACTTAGCTTGTGTGTCACACACTTAGACAAACTTAGTACATCCTAATCAAATGAATGTCACAAGCATATCACCTGTCATTCCTATGATCAAACACATGACCACATATGTACCACAGAAGCACCACATACATATTACCTATTTATTACATGCCAGCCATATAACAAACAATGTATACCAAGGCAAGAAACAAGTGTCACTCACATGTCACATGCTAATCATAAATCTTTCACATGTGTGTTTTAATCAAGCACATACTAAGCACAAACATGGTATAGGTGTATGACACAATAGCCACATCCATATTGCATATGTATCACATGTGAAATACATGTTTCACACTGATATGCTGCAGACAGGTCACAGACACAACATGTTAACCACATATGTCTCATGCTAAATGTATATGTGACAAGCATCTTAGAGATACAACATAGCTGTTAGCCATTAAGAACATGCAGATTATATTGTGTCATACTATGTAACATACCTAACACACACTATGCACACATCACAAATGTGTCATACACTAAGGACATGGTAAGCACTTGCTTGTTTATTGTGTTATAAGCATTCATTCTCATGTCATAGGTTTCATATACAAAGCACATAGTAGCCATGAAGTAAGCACATGCATCACAAGACTGTCATATATCAATCACAAGATAGACATAAATTGAGGTGGGTTTCTATGGTGTCACAACTTAGCACACATTAATCACATGCAAGTCACAGGTGTGCAAAACACCAAGTACACAATAAGGGTCACAGATGTGTAGCATACCAAACACATACTAAGGATGCATTTGTCACATGTGTCACTGACATATATTATTTAAACACAAGTGTCACAGGTATGCTGCATATTAAGAAGCAGTTTATTGCATTGTACCCTGTGAACACCACATGTATGCTACTGGTATACTACATGGTAAAACACACATTTCATAGCCCAGCACATTCTAAGCACACATGTCATACGTGTGTCATATATTCAACACACTGGAAGCACTAGTAACCACTACTCATCTCTCAGTCTGTCATACTGTGGTGGCTTGTGCATTGCTGTGATGCTAGAAGGCATGTCACTGATATTTGAAATACTGGCAGGGTCACCCATGGTGGTCAGGTGTAAGTAGAACTTCCAGAATAAGACAGACTAGGAAGAAGGAGAGACAGACCATTTCAGAATGTTTAGCTACTGAAAACCTATGAATAGCAATGGAACATTATTAGAGATAGTGCTGGAATATGAAAACATTATGAATAGTACCAGAACACTGCTGGAAGATGAGTCCTTCAGGTTGGAAGGCACTCAGAACGTTAGGGAAGAGCTACCTCCTGAAGTAGTGTTGACTATAATAATGTGAATTCAGCAAAGCTTTTAGGACCTTCATTTGTTAATGGGGCACAACTCAAAATGAGGATAAACAGCTTCAAACATCCATTAAAAATCAGATCACAGAATGTACTGGCAGGGTCACCCATGGTGGTCAGGTGAATTGGAGAATTGGAAGTTGCAAAAATGAAATAGAACACCTAAAGATTGATATTCTAGGTATTAGTGAGCTGAAGTGGACTGATATTAGCCATTTTGAATCCGATAATCATATGATTTGCTATGCTAGGAATGTCAAATTGAAAAGGAATGGTATGTATTCATAGTCAAAAAGAACGTTTCAAAATTGATCTTGAAGTATAATGCTGTCTGTATAGAATAATATCCATACGTCTACAAGGAAGATCAGTTAATACAACTTTGAGGCTGAGTCAAAAACATTCCATACTCCAGTTATATTAAAATGCCTGTCCATATTCACACTGATGATAACATTGGGTATGCATGTGAAATGATTCTTTCAAATAGACAAGTGACAGTGGATTATGTGACAAATCCTTTGCAACCAGTCATGGATCTTCCTATGAAATAATCCATGGCAGACTTTGGTTTTGTACAAGATGGTACCAAAACAACTCATGGAAGACCAGAAATAGAAATGTTTGGGCATCTCAAAACAAAATTTGGACTGATACTCAAAAGAAGGTAAGTGACAAAATATGGAATGGAAACATGCTGAATCGCTGACCAAGAAAAAGTTCAAAAGTCAAACATCAGTTGGAAAATTGATGCTTACAGCTTTCTGGAATTCTCAGGAACCCGTATTGGAGCACTATCAGGAAAAAGGACCAACAGTCTACAGTGCTCATTACAGTGAGATGCTCACTGAAGAGCTGAAGCCTAGATTTCAGATTAAAAGCAGAGGACTGCTATTCAAGAACATTGTGATCTTGCATGACAATACATGTCCACATACTCTGCCCCCACTGTTGACACTCTGCAAAAACTTTGTTTTAAGGTATTAAAGCACCCTCTCTATAGTCCTGACCTTGTTGCATTGGACTTTCACCTGTTTGGTACTCTTAAAACAGCCCCTCAAGGATGAAGAATCACATCTAGTGAAGAAGTAAAGACAGCAGTACATTCATGGTTCGCAGCTCAGCCTAAAACATTTAAATAAGAGAACATGAAAATTTACTGATAGATGGAGTGTAATGAAAAGCAAGGAGATTATGTAAAAAAAATGATGTGTTTGTCTTTTCTAAAAGTTAACTAAAATAAATCCAATAGCCAGAGTGCAGGAAATTTTTGACTCATCCTCATAGTATCAAATTTATGCAACAACCACTAAAGTCTGTGAAAGAGAAATTAAAATGTTCTACCAGCTTCTTCAGTCAGATTGATCCATCTGATACCATCAATATGCATTGATAATTACTGGTGACTGTAGTGCAAAAGTTGGAAGCAAACAGGAAAGATCAGTAGTTGGAGAAAATATGGTGTTTGTGATAGAAATTATTCTAGAGATGATAAGAAAAAGAATTTTGTAAGACCAACAATTTATTCTGCAAATGCCATTTTTAAACAACATGCACATGGACATCACCAGTTGGAATCCACAGCAATCAAAGTGACAACATCAGTGAGTTGCTCTTTTTGTTTAGCGCTGTTGAGATGGTTCCAATTCATAGATATCTGATATAATGTTTCTCAGGCAACATATCTTTGCAGGACCAGGAAGTCGTATCTTTTTCCCATTCTTGGCTGGTAGGTTAAATGCACCAACCTTGTGGTTTGCATTCCAGTGCTTTCCTACAGAGCCACTGGGCTCCTGAAGAGATGGTAGAGAAGCAGAATATCACAAACTAAAATGAGGCCAGGGGCAGACTATGAAACAGACCATGAATGTTTCATATGCAAGTTCAGGTTGCAATTAAAGAAAATTAAAATAATTTCATGAGAGCCAAAATATATCCCACATGAATTTAGAAACTATCTTAAGAACAGATTTGGTCAATTAGATACTAATGACCAAAGAAAAGTTGTGGGGTGACATCAAGTTTATCATACAGGAAGAAAGCAAAAGATCATTAAAAAGAAACAAACAAACAGAAAGGAAAGACAAAAATGGCTGTCAGAAGACACTCTGAACCATGCTATTGAGCTAAAGTGAATGGAAGAAATTAAGTACAAAGCACTGAACAAAAAATTTCAAAAAGAATTTCAAGAAGGCAAAGTCAAGTATGTGTAAAGACCTAGAGTTAGAAAACCAAAAAGGGAAGAGCATGCTCAGCATTTCTCAAAGTGAAGAAACTAAAAAAGAAATTCAAGCCTTGGGTTGAAATATTAAAGGATTCTACAGGTAAAATCAAGCATCTCACAACTCACAGTATGACAAACTGACAGACAAGTGAGTTGCTGTTATTCTGAAAGCTATGCCACCAGTATTTTAAATACCAGCCGGGTTATCCATGGTGAACAGGTTTCAGATGAGCTTCCAGACAAAGACAGACTAGGAAGAAGGAGTGACGAACTACTTGCAAATATTTAGTCACTGAAAACCTTATGAATAGCAGAGAAACACTGTCAGATATAGTGCCAGAAAATGAGCCCCTCAGGTTGGAAGTCACTCAAAATGCGATAGGGGAAGAGCTGCCTCCTTAAAGAAGAGTTGACTGTGATGACAAGAATGGAGTAAAGCTCGTGGGAGAAAAGCCTGC
>NW_006408590.1:14253163-14263351 GCF_000296735.1 Chrysochloris asiatica
GAGATGGATTGGCCAAGTGGCAGCATCCATGGACTCAAGCGTGGCAACAGTAGTGAGGTTGGCCCAGGATCGGGCAGTGTTTCGTTCTGCTGTGCATAGGGTCACTATCAGTCGGTAATGACTGGATGACACCTAACAACAACAACAACATGGGAAAAATATTGAATGATATAGAAAGCATCAAAGGATGATGGAAAGAATACAGTCACTATACCAAAAAGAAATGGTTGGTATTCAACCATTACAAAAGGTAGCATGTAATCAAGAACCAATGGTACTTAAGGAAGAAGTCCAAGTTGCACTTAAAGCATAGGTGCAAAAGAAAGCTCTGGGATTGATGAAATACAAGTTAAAATATTTCATTAAACTGTTGCAGTTCATTCAACTCTGCCAAGACGTTCAGAAAAAAAGGCTACCTGGCCAACTGATTGGAAGGGCTCCATATTTGTGCCCATTCAAAAATTAGGCGACCTAATAGAATGCAGAAATCATTGAACAATATCATTAATATCACCCACAAGGAAGAGTTTGCTAAAGATATTTTTTAAATGATTGCAACAATGCATTGACAGAAACTGCCAAAGATTCAAAGTGGATTCCGAAGAGAACACGGAACTAGGGGTATCATTGTTAATGTCAAAAGGATCTAGAAATATATTTATTTGTCCTTATTGATTGTGCAAAGGCCTTTGACTGTGTAGGTCATGGCTGCCATGGACAAAATAGCAGAGAATGAGTATTCCAAAACACTTAATGGTGCTTATGAGAAAACTGTATTAGACCAAGAAGGAGTCATTCAAACAGAACAAGGAAACATTGAATAGTTTACAATTAGGAAAGGTGTGTGCCAGGGTTATGTCATTTCACCATACTTATTCAATCTTTATATTGAGCAAATTACCTGACAAATAGATTATGTGATTAAGAATTTGGCTTTGGGATTGGAGGAAGACTCATTACTAACTTGTGATATGCAGATGATACAACCTTGCCTGCTAAAAGCAAAGAGGATTTAAAATTCTTACTGATGAAGATCAAAGACAACAGCCTTCATTATGGATTCCACCTCAATGTAAAGAAAGCAAAAATCCTCACAAGAGGACCAATAAATAACATCATGATAAATGGAGAAAAGTTTGAAGTTGTCAAAGACTTAATTTTTCTAAGATTCACCATCAACACTCACCAAAGTAGTAGTCAAGAAATCAGATGGCATATTGTATTAGGCAAATCTTTTATTTTAAAAGAACTTTTTTAAGTGCTCAAGGGTAAATATACCCGTTTGACCACTAAGATATTTGTGACCCAAGCCGTGATATTTTCAATAGCCTCATATGCTTGTGAAATTTGGACAATGTATAAGGGAGACTGGAAAGGAATTGATGCATTTGAGTTATGGTGTTGTAGAATATTAAAGGTACCATGGACTTCCTAAAGAACAAATAAATCTGTGTTGGAAGAAGTACAACCAGAAGACTCCTTAGAAACCAAGATGGCCAGACTTCATCTCTTATGCTTCAGAAATATTATCAGGAGGAACATTCCCTGGAGAAGGATATCATGCTGGTAAAGTGCAGGGTCAGGGAAAAAAAGGAAGACCCCCCAACTAGATTGATTGACAGAGGCAATAGCAATGGGTTCAAATGTAACAGGTTTGAGGACGGCACAGAAGCTTGCAGTGTTTTGTTCTATTGTGCATATGGTCTCTATGAGTAGGAACTGACTCAAGGACACTTTAGCATCCCAACAAACACTAGTAACCACACACCACTGCCATGCCACACATGTGTCACATGACTAACATACATTAAGAACTTCCATTCCAAAGGCATATCACACATTAAAAGCATGTCATATGCATGTCCTATGCCCTACACTAGACATACTACATATATATGTGTATATATATGTATGTTGTTGTTGTTATGTACCATGGAGTTGGTTCTGACTCATAGTGACCCTGTACAGGGTGTCCAAGGCTGTAAATCTTTATGGGAGCAAAAAGCCTCATCTTTCTCATGCGGACTGGCTGGTAGTTTTGAACTGCTGACCTTGAGGTTAGCAGCCCGGTTCATAACCACTATGTTACCAGAGCGTTCTCTCTCTCTCTCTCTCTCTCTCTCTCTCTCTCTCTCTCTGTATATATGCAGTGTGTCTGTATAGTATAGGACATGCATGTGATGTGTATTTAGTGTGTGATATCACTGTAAGCATACACTTGCCTGTGAAGTATTTTGGAAAAGAGTGAAGTGTCATTAAATAAACCAAGGGGACTAACACTTTAGGTACTGCCTTCCACGATAAAGCTGTGATTTGGGAATGGGAACAATTGGACTTCAAATGTGTCATATAGGCTGTATCCATACTTTCTAATGAACGGTCATTTCTGACTTGAGCAGAATCCACCTAAGGGAGTAATCGTTCAGGTTCAGAAACAAGTTGGGGACTACTATAGGTCTGGTCAGTGGAGCTCTCCATTGTCTTTTGAATTAAAAATGTATCTAGTAACAGAGGCATTAAAAAACTTAGTAATAGGACTAAACCATTCAAAACTCCTCTGGGGATTAAAATTAATTTAAAAAAATAATAGCATGCAGATAATTTAATTACTGTCTTAAAATGATTCATTTTTAGGCTATTTTAAAAATCCCTTCAAATTATGCTCATAATTCAAAGTAGCACAGCACGCAGAAGTGACCATCTACTTTGTGTCTTTGTTTTGACTTCTCTGAGATTCTGTTGGAGGTGACTTGAGGAAATTCTGGGTAACTTCTTACCTCTTGGAAACAGCTTTTGGATACACAGAGTCAATCTCTGTGTATACAAAGCAAGGGCAGTTTCAAATAGATAAAGATGACTCCATTTGAAGATGCCTGCATGTTTCTAATAATGTTTTGAAATAATTTTACAATTAAGCAGCATCATCAGATATTAAAATAAACTGTAACAAAGACTTAGTCACACTGATGACCCTAAACAATCATTGTCAATGGTTCAAGTGGCCACAGTTTTGCTTTCTCTTTAATTTCAGTATATATTCTTGCAAAAAAAAAGGCACCAACCCATCCCTATTCTAACCAGCTGGGTTCAATAATTCATTACAGTGGCTACACAGAACTCAGATAATATACTCACAGTTATGGGGTTTTATTAGGGAAGTTAATAGGTTACAATGCAGGATCAGAACATGCTCAGAGATAGTGGTTGTATCAGGGCAACCTCTCCTCAGCTGTGCCTTCAGACAGACCATTTTCTGCACCATAGCCCTTTGGCCTGGCCTCTGCCTTGCTTACGATATTAAGAAGTTCTTTTAGGGCTGCTAATAAATGCCTAGAGGACTCTCCTCTCCAATATAAGTCTGAACACAAAGGCAATAAGCTTCAGTTCTGTGGGTTAACAAACCTAGCTCCAAATTAAGTTCCTGGAGGCACCCCACTCCACAATTGAACCTCCTACACAAAGACAGTCAATTTAACGTTCTCTGCGGGCTAGGAAGTCCACCACTCGGTCTCCTTCTCTGGCTCTTGCCTCTGCTGATGTTGTTCCATTATCACTTCTCCACTACTATTCTGGTCACAGTTTTCTGTCCCTGGATCAAGGACGTTCATCATTGCACAGCGATTTTGGGGTCCACTCCTGGTTCTTCATCATTGATGATAGTGAGATTCCCCCATTCCTAGTTCTGAGATGACTCATTATAATTCCGAGTATTTGCAATCACATTTAACTGTTAACGACTCACAACTGAATCATAATCCTATCAGTGTCTTACTCAACTCTCTCTTACCCAAACCTGTCAGGAAAAAGTCATTTGGCTAGGAGAGATATTAAGTATTCTACTGCACTGCACTCCTAATGCATAAAATAATTAATACAAGAATCTTCACTAGTTTGTTTTTATTGTTAAGTGTTGTCAAGTGGAAACCAACTCATAGCAACCCTGTACAGTGCTTCCAAGGAGCAGCTGGTGGGTTTGAACTGCTGGCCTTGTGGTTCACAGTCCAGTGCTTATCCTACAACACCATACCAGGAGTCTTCACTAGTTTGAATAGCATGAAAAGGAAGCAGGTGGGTTTTCATCAAGATTCTAAAAAGGATTAGGCCTTTTAGATCATCAGTACAAAAAATAAATGGTACAATTAAAATTATGGCTATAGATTTCTTCAAATTTTAAAGGGTACACTGATCAATCGTATTGGTAGTGACTTTGTGATATTTTGTGTGGCCACAATTTCTCTGTCTTGGCTACAGAAGTATTATCATGATTAAAAACACAGTTGACACCTCTCAACATGTACATAGTGCATAGAATCGTTTTTAAAGACGTTCTACTGATTCCATGATTCTGTAGAATTCCTCCAGCGGAGGGGGACCTTATTCTAATGTCAATGTCCTAATTCCACTGCTGCAGAAACTTTGATTTTTTGAACAGTTTTTCTTAAATTGAACTGAATGATGTCTTCATTGCATTTCTTACCTATATAAATGTTTGAGAATTTAGTCAGTTTGGTAAGAGTTCTGCTAGTTTCATGTCTCTTTAACTCCCCAAACCCACAGCTATCCTTTCGATTTCAACTCATAGGGTTTTTGAGGCTGTAAATCTTTACATGGAGCCTTTCTTTCATGGAGAAGCTGGTGAATTCAAGCTGCTGAAATAGTGGTTAAGCTCAATGTGTAACCCATTAAGTAATGAGGGCTGACATTCCTTTATCAACTATTGCTTTATACTCTGGATTTCTGGTGTGGCTCTATCGGATCAGCACTGAACTGTGGACGTCAAGGTCAGTAATTCAAACCTACCAGTTACTCTTCAGAAACCCTATAAAGGGTTGCTATGAGTTGAAATTGACTCGATGCCACTTAGCAACAATAACTTCTCTCTATCTGAGGAGTGATGTTGTCCTCAGGTGACATTTGGGAATACATGAAGAAATGTTTAATTTTCAGAGCTAGATGCTACTGGTATATAATGGGTTGAGATCAGAGATGCTGTTAAATACTCTGAAATATAAAGGACAACTCCCTGTACCTCTGCTACACATACACAGCGAAGACTTATCCACCCCCAAATTTCCTGATGTGGCGCTGTGGGTTAATGCACTGGACTGCAAGGTCGGTTTGAACTGCAAGGTCGGCGGTTCAAGCTCACCACCTGTTCCTGGAAAACTATACAGACTCACTGTGAGACAGAACTGAATCGACAGCACTTAACCACAATAAACAACAAATGTCAATAGTGCCAGTGTTAAGAAACCTAAAAATAAAACAATACAATAAGTCTAAAGCCTTCTTTGCATAAGATACATTCAGATGCCCTGCTGCTTGCCAGTGAGTTTGTTCCGGTGCATTGTGACCTTGTATAGGGTTTCAGAAGCTGTAAACTTTACGGGAGCAGAGAACTGCATCTTTATCCCATAGAGCGGCTTGTGGAGTTGAAATGCTGACCTGCGGTTAGCAGCCCTATATATAACCCACTACGCTACCAGAGCTCCTCTCAGATGTGCGTAAGACAGTTCTTTTGATCTCTTAGCCTTCTCTTGTTTAGGCTATGCATTTGTAATTAGAGTAAACGTGGTTATTAGTTTGTGATTACATTTGTAATTAGTTGTTATTCTTAAGGCACAGTATTAGCTTTTCTCCTTGAGACGCTTTAATTTTCATGATACTGTCTGGTTTTCAGGATTAGAAACATTTTCATATGGTCCCTTACTGAGATCTTAGTGTAAGGCCTAGTATATAGTTGCCGTTGTTGTTAAGTACCGTAGAGTCGGTTCCGACTCATAGTGACACTGCACAGGGTTTCCGAGGCTTCAAATCTTTACGGGAGCAGAAAGCCTTATCTTTCTCCTGCGGAACAGCTGGTAGTTTCGAACTGCTGACCTTGAGGTTAGCAGCCCGATTCGTAACCACTACGCTACTAGAGTAGCGTTTAGAAAATATTAAAGGATAAATGAATCAATGATATAATAAATCAAAAAAAAAAGAAGAGTGGAAAATTGCAGAGCCTTGAAACCCCTAATGAGAGTCTTTCCCTAATGGGAACATTTAAGAGGATTAAAAAGAAGACTCAAACTCCTTCATGTGCAAGTGAGTATTGGTTAAAATCAGGACAGCCACTGAAGATTACATGTAATACCTCAATGTTCCAATTGGGGGAGCTCTGTCACTAATCCAAAGGTTGTACCGAAAGTATTAAGACTTAACTACAGATTTCTTAAAAACTTCGTGAGGGAAAATAAAATATTTTTTGACTTGTTTATATGCACTAAACATCAGTACTGTATAACAACTCCACTTTTATCTTATAGTCGGAAAAAAGCATTAAGATAGCATGAGAATTGCAACTCAATTGCACAGACTATGAAATCATATTGTTTCTTTTTATTCAGTGTTTAATGTTCTGATGGATAGGTGTCCCTAGATGGTGGAAATTATTAATGAGTTTGCCTGTTAACTGAAAGGCTGGAGGTTTGAGTCCACTCAGAGGTTCCTCAGAAGAAAGGCCTGGCAAACTAATTCTAAAATACCAAAGCCCTGTGAAGCACAATTTTACTCTGACACACATAGGTTGCTATGAATCAGAGTTGACTCTAATGTAACTGACTCCTGCCTTAAATGGAAAACCCAACCCATCTACACCAATTGTGGAAGATAAAACTTATTGACAATGCATTTGCTTAAAAGCAGTTTTTAACTCTCTAGTTGTGTTTCAATTGAGTATCAGGACATACAAAGTTACAATTTTAGAAAGGAGAATATAGAGGAGGTGAGATGATTCTCTTTGAGTAAGCCTACTGAATTCTGCCCTCTGTGAAATGGTCACAAAGAGAACAAACACAACTGTCAGAAATCAGGTCAATTGGGGAGAGCTGTGTGTATATAGTACCTGACTCCCTCCTCACACTTCATCTCCATTGTGCCTTCACCAACACAGACATTCCTCATAAATCTCACCAAAATCATCTGCTCGACTAGGAGATACAGTTCCTTTAGAATCTAAGGATTGTTTTCTGATATAAAGAGCAAGGCCTATTTAATAACCAGATCCATTCAAAGCCAGTTAGGAGATTCCAGGCATGTAAAAGCAATGTGTCCCTAAAGAGGAACCCCAAGTATGTAGCTGCCTGATTCAGTCCTTCCCTTAGACTTCTATTGCCATGAATTATCTGCCTTGAAACTTCTTTTCCATTCACTGACTACCCATATCTGATGCTGGTTCATTCTTTTTCCATCTGTCTTCAATGTGCTCCTGAGCCACATGCCTATTCTCTGTATCTATCTTGCCCAGTTACAGAGGTTTTTTACTTTTTGCCAATAGTTACTGTTGCCTGTCCTATTCCTAACTTGAACCAGTATGCCAGCACCACAATTGAGTTCCTCATTTGTCCCAAGCAGAAATTTATACATGAATTCATTAATCTTCTGTGTTTTGGGATGCTTTACAGTAGAGGAATCAAGGCAGACATTTTTTTTTTTTTCCCTTGCAGAAGGCAGGACAAAAACATGGCATTTTGAATCAGAAAATCCGGGTTTCAGACCCAGCTCTGTAATTTAGTGTTGAAAAGGTAATTAACTTTCTGAGCTCCAGAGTCTATATCTTTTAAATGAAATAATAAATATATTTGCAGAGTTGTAAAAATAAAGTACTATACATGAAATCACTTTATAAATTATGAAATGGGATATAAATATTTATATGTTGTTGGTGTTAATTGCTGTCAAGTTGGTCTGACACATAACAACACTGTATAGGGTTTTTGAGGAGCAACTGGTGGGTTTGAACCACCAAATTTTCTGTTAGCAGTCTAATGCTTATACTCCAGGTTAAACTAAAGATATACAATGACATCTAACAACAACAACATACCTGTTATACTCCCATTTGGGAATTAGTTGTCTTTGTTAGGTTAGTCAGGTAGGATTTGTGTAGAGTATGTATTTCATATTTTGAGATATGAAAGAGATTAAACAAGCGAGCAGATATGAAGGAAAAGAGATTCCTTCACCTATAAGATTGCCCAGGATCAGAAGTTCAGAAGAGACAAGGACCTTCTTCCAGAGTGACAGAGAGAGAAAGGCAGTCCCTAGACTCAGCATCTCTAATGAGAACTTCTAGTCTACTAAACTGAGACAACAAATGTCTATGTATTAAAGACATTCCTTTGTGGTATTTCTGTTGTAATAGCACTAGATGAATATGACACTAGATAAATGTGAAATGACCTAGTTTCAAGTTTTATCTTTTTATAGCAAATTAAGATGATCAAGGTATGCTGTTGTTGTTAAATACCATGGAGTCAGTTCTGACTCATAGTGACCATGCACAAGGTTTCTGAGCCTGCAAATCTTCACAGGAGCAGAAAACCTCATGTTTCTCCTGCAGAACAGCTGGCAGTTTAGAAGGAGGGAAGGAACTCTGGTAGTACAGTGGTTATGAATTAGGCTGCTAACCTCAAGGTTGGCAGTTCAAAACTACTAGCTGTCCAGGAAAGAAGGGATAGGGGGGTATAGAAAGACTGAAATTGAGCTGTTTACATAGCTGTAATCTGGCAGGATACAGAGAAACAAAGACAAATTGTCCAAATCATAGGTGAGAGAGTGACGTGGATTCTTGAATTTGCCTCACTTTTATCACTAAACCTTAGGCAAGTTAATTGATATCTCTATACTTCCATTTCCATTTTATGAAGGTGGTTGGTCTGTCAGATGATATCTAATTATCTGACCAGTTTTGACATAGATCCTCTTTAAGCTAGGAGACCTTGTTCAGATTTCCTCCTCTTTGTTCATGATATTGTTAATTTCTAATGTTAATAAGAAAAAATATATATACTTATAGTATAATGTTACATAAAACATGATACAGTCATATACCTTCAGAAATCATAGATTCTAGACTTGGAAGCGTCCATGTGCAGGTAATTGTAGTGTTCTGGGCTGGGGTGGAGAAGAATCTCCCCAGGTTCTAATGAGGGTCTAAACCAAGTTTAGGAGATGGGTGCTTTATTTTTCACATGATCACTGTTCCTTCAGAGAATTCAACGGTTTCAACATGTTACAGGGAATTGCAATGGCAGAGAGCATTATAAATAAAGAACATTTTGTATTGGTTGAGCAGTATTGTATCATAGCTGATCACTACTTCTGCTGGCCAAATGAGGGGCAACATTAAGACAGCTGTTGATAGACTGACCTCATCAGTTTACAAAAAGAAGTTTATCTGGCATGGTGTCCCAGCCTATGCCATATGGGCACTCAGTTGAATGGCAGTGGGTGACCTGTGGGTGCCATCTTGATTTTCATATGGGTCAGACAAAGGACAAGGAGTAGATCTTATGCTTTGCCACTCTATGTGGTTCTTACCCTGGTTTATCTAGCCATCTTTTTCAATCTCCCCTCTATCCCTTCCTTCCTAGACAGAACAACTTGATTTTTCCCACTTGGATGGGATAATTCAGCTATTCTTCTGTGTTTCTTCCTTGTGAATAAATTTCATGCTCTGCTTCTTTACGACTTTGCTTTTTGACACTAAATCCTTTTCAAAAATTTTTTTTTAACCTCTTAACATTTCAGTTCTCACTTAAACACTTTGGCTTTCAAGAGTATTGTCTTTGAAACAGGTGTCAAGTGACTATTTTGGAAGTCAAATATTGAATACTGACACTTCCTCTACGCCTTCCATTTCTAACAATCTTAATCCTTCCCAAGGCAATGGATGTCTATGCTGAATAGCAGGTAGCACAAAAAGCAGAAATGCACGTTGACAGATTTTAAGGCATTGTCACACAACAGAGTGACTATAAGACTACCCACACAAGTATACAGTTCATTGATTTGACAGGTAATTTTTAATGCCCTACTATGTGTCATATTTACTGATGAAGATCAAACAGCACAGCCTTCAGTATGGATTACAACTCAATGTGAAGAAAACAAAAATCCTCATCACTGGACCAATAAACAACATTCTTATTAATGGAATTAAAGTTGAATTTGTCAAGGACTTCATTCTTCTTGCATCAACTATCAACACTCACGGAAGCAGCAGTCAAGAGACCAAAGGACATATTGCATTAGGCAAATCTGCACAAGACCTTTTTTTTTTTTTTTCTTAAATGTTTTATTGTGAATTATGTGATAGTTTACATGGGAGAACATTAGTTTTACATTCATTCTATCGTATATCGT
>NW_006408590.1:14263451-14264825 GCF_000296735.1 Chrysochloris asiatica
CTGTAAATATCCATTGAAAATCAGAACATGGAATGTACGAAGTATGAATCTGGTAAAATTGGAAGTTGTCAAAAATGAAATGGAACACATATACATCAATATCTTAGGCATTAGTGAGCTGAAATGGACTGGTATTGGCCATTTTGAATCAGATGATCACATGGTTTACTATGCCAGAAATGACAAATTGCATTCATTGTCAAAAAGACCATATCAAGATCAGTCATGAGGTACAATGCTGTCTATGATAGGATAATATTCATGTGCCTACAGGGAAGCCCAGTTAATACCACTATTATTCAAATTTATGCACCAACCACTAAATCCAGTGAGGATGAAATAGAAGAATTCTACCAGCTTCTTCAATCTGAAATTGATCAAACATGGAATCAAGATGTATTGATCATTAGTGGTGATTGGAATACAAAGATTGGGAGCAAAAAGGAAGGATCAGTAGTTGGAAAATATGGCCTTGGTGATAGAAATGATGCTGGAAAACACGTGATAGAATTCTGCAAAATCAATGATTTGTTTACTTCAAATACCTTCTTTAGACACCATAAGGGATGACTATACACATGGACCTCACCATATGAAATACACTGAAATCAAATTGACTATATCTTCAGAAAGAGATGATGGAAAAGCTCCATATCATCAGTAAAACAAGGTCAGGGGCAGACTGTGGAACAGACCATCAATTACTCATCTGCAAATTCAAACTGAAGCTGAAGAAAATGAAAACAAGTCCATGACAGCCAAAATATGACCTTGAATTTATCCCACCTGAATTTAGAAATCATCTGAATGAAGAACAGATTTGATACATTAAACACTAAAGACCAAAAACCAGAAGAGTTGTGGAATGACATCAAGAACATCATACATGAAGAAAGAAAAAGTCATTAAGAAGACAAGAAAGAAGGAAAAGGTCAAAATGGATATCAGAAGAGACACTGAAACTTGTTATCCAGCATAGAGATGCTAAAGCAAAAATGGAAGAAATGAGGAGATTCAAGAGTTGAACAGACAATTTCAAAGATCAGCTCAAAAAGAAAGATACAGCCAAATATTACAATGAAATGAGCAAAGATCTGGAATCAGAAAACCAAAAAGGAAGAACACGCTAAGCATTTCTCAAGGTGGGGGAACTGAAGTAAAAATTCAATGCTTGACTTTCGTTATTTAAGATTCTCTGGGAAAATTATTGAATGATGCAGAAGCATCAAGAGAAGATGGAAGGAATACACAGAGTCACTGTACCAAAGGAAATGGTTGATGCTAAACCGTTTCAAGAGGTAGCATATGATCAAGAGCCAATGATACTGAAGGAGGAAGTCCAAGGTGCATTGAAGGAATTGGCAAAGAACTAGG
>NW_006408590.1:14276354-14278264 GCF_000296735.1 Chrysochloris asiatica
TGAAAGCTTGTAAGCCAGTCACTTCTTGCATTTGTAGCCCCCCAACCCCCATTTTGGGTAGCTAATGTCCAAGTTGCCCATCCCTGTCTACTCTGTGTGTGGAGGGGGTGGGCACAAAACCTTTTTAAAGTGTTCAAGAGCAAAGCTATTAGATTGAGGACTAAGGTATGCCTGACCCAAGCCGTGGTATTTTCAATCACCTCATATATATGTGAAAGCTGGACAGTGAATAAGGAAGATCATAGAAGAATAGATGCTTTTGAGTTATGGGGTTGGAGGAGAATATTGAAAGTGCCACGGGCTGCCAAAAGAACCAACAGATCTGTGTTGGAAGAAGTTCAGCCAGAGTACTCCCTGGAGGCCAGGATGGCCAAACTTTGTTTCTTATACTTCAGGCATTTTGTCAGGAGGGACCAGTTACTGGAGAAGGATATCATGTTTGGTTAGGTAGAGGGTCAAAGAAAAAGAAGACCCCCCAGTAAGATGGCTTGGCAAAGTGGCAGCATCAATGGGCTCAAGCGTGACAAAAATTGTGAGGTTGGCCCAAGACTGGTCCATGTTTCGTTGTGTTGTGCAAAGGGTTGCTATGAGTCGGTACCGACTCGATGGCACCTAACAGCAACAGCAACTATGTGTCAAGCATATGTATGGTTTTTATGTGAATAAGACACGGACTCTCCTCTCCAGGAGCTGTTTGTTGTTAGGTGCCTTTGAGTCTATCCCTACTCATAGCGACCTCATGTGGGAACAGAACAAAACACTGCAGGTACCATGCTCACAATCATTGCTCTATTTGAGCCCATTGTTGCAGTCATTGTGTCTTCTTTGCTGACCCTCTGTGAGTGCTTTACTGAACATCACAATTTGATGATGATACTAGTAATAGAATGAAAAATTCTTAGGGAAAGTGCTGTTTTTCTTATTAATACATAAATCTTATTCCTTATAACAACCTTGATCTGCTTGAACCCTATTGGTGATAGGAGATTATTTCTAGAAAGTGAACTCTGAAGCAAATCAGAGTCATTTATGTGATAAGGGATACACTCTTATTTAAACTGACTCTATAGTAAATAGTGAGTCCAGGTGTGGCACTGTAGGTTCAGCACTAGACTTCAAGGTCGGTTTGAACTGCAAGGTCAGTGGTTCAAACTCACCAGCTGCTCCTCAAAAACCCTACACAGCGTCACTATGAATCAGAGCCAACTCAAAAACACTTAACAACAACATAGTAAACTGTAGAAACCTAAATTTTCAGTCACAAATTTCTTATGCATTTCTTCATGCACTGATTTTCGTTAAAGTAAAAGTATTTGGGTAGTAGGGTCTATAAAAACAAATAAGTCTTTATAAAATATTTTTACATTCAAATTGTGGTGTTGGCAAAGAATACTGAAATAATATAAAGTTGATTACCAATATTAGAAGAAATAAAAACCAGAATGCATTTTAGAAGTGAGCATGGTGAGACTTTGACTTGCTTAATTTAGACACACACATCATCAGGCAAGACCAACCACGTGTTTGTAAAGTTTTGGTGTCAGTATAAACCAGAGAAATCCTCAGTGACGTGGCCTGATACAATAGCTACAACAATGGGCATACCAGACAGTGGTCATGAAGACGGCACAGGACCAGGAAACAGTGAATTTAAATGGTATACTGAGTTAACAACTCTCCCAAACCATACCAAGCACAGAATAGTTTACATTTATTTCTGATAAAACTTCATCTTGGTGTCTTCATACTTACATCGACCAAGAGGCAGTCACTCAAACAAAACAAGGGGACACTGAATGTTATACAATCAGGAAAGGTATGTGTCAGGGTTGTATTCTTTCACTATTCTTATTCAATCTGTATGCTGAGCAAATAATCTGAGAAGCTGGATTATATACACATATATATAT
>NW_006408590.1:14280199-14282037 GCF_000296735.1 Chrysochloris asiatica
CTATGGACAACATTGCGAAGTATGAGTATTCCAGAACACTTAATTGTACTTCTGAGAAATCTGTACCTGGACCAAGAGGCAGTTGTTCGAACAGAGCATGGGAACACTCTCTATGTAATATATAATATATATGATGAATATCACATAAGAATTGGAGGAAAACTCATTAACAACCTGTAATACACAGATGATACAACCTTGCTTGCTTAAAGCTAAAATGACTTAAAATACTTACTGATGAAGATCAAAGACCACAGCCTTCAATACGAGTTTCACCTCAATGTAAAGAAAATAATTCTCACAAATGGACCAATAAATAACATCATAATAAATGGAGAAAAGATTGAAGTTTTCAATGATTTCATTTTGCTTGGATCTATTATCAATACTAATGGAAGCAGCAGTCAAGAAATCAAATGACATATTGCATTAGGCAAATCTGCTGCATAAGACCTCATTCAAGAGCAAAGATGTCAGTTTGAGAACTAAGGTGCCCCTGACCCAAGGCATGGTGTTTTCCATAACCTCATATGCTTGTGAAACTTGGACAATGAATAAGGAAGACCATAGAAAAATTGATGCATTTTAATTATAGTGTTGGAGAAGAATATTAAAAGTACCATGTACTGCTAGAAGAGCCAATCTGTGTTGGAAGAAGTATAGCCAGAATGTTTCATAAATCCCAGGTTGGTAAGACTTCGTCTCTCATACTTTGGACATGTTATCCGGAAGGACCAGTTCCTGGAGAAGGATATCATATTTGATAAAGAGAAAGATGCCCATCAAGATGGACTAACATAGTGGCAGTAGAAATGGACTCAAGCATAACAACAATTGTGAGGATGGTGCAGAACCAGGCAGCGTTTTGTTCTGTTGCACATAAAGGTCACTATGACTGTGAACTGACTTCATGGCACCTAACAACAACAATTAAACTTGGGTTCTTTACTCTTCACACAGACTTTAATGGTATGAAATTTGGGTCATTCTTTTTGGAATACGTATATTTAAATTTGTTAGAAGTGTTTTTCTAAATACCTTTCTATTCTATGTACTTATGCCAGCCTAGTTCCAAAATCGATTACCAGAAATGTTTTTAATCATAAAGAAAACAAATTTGGAATACTACCGGTAGTTAAGAGTGACTATATCAGTTTATCAGTGTATATTCCTATACACTCATCATGAGAGCTTGGAATGGTCCAAATAGTATGATTCATAATGATTAAGAAGATTTTCCTATAATTCAATTATTATTCACAATCTAGGCATTAACTACCATTTGTAATTACTATGTATTTCTTTATAGAAAGAAATTAGAAAGAAAGAATGGAAATGAATATTTACTTATTTATTGCCTATCCATTATACTCTGACTTATCTTGAAGTAAAGATATGTGTTATTTTGGGTAAAAATGTTGGATCATTTGTTACTACTTTAGTAATCACCTCAAAGCTCTGTGATTTAAAACAATACAATCATTTATTTTTCTTATGAGTTTGAAATTTAAGCTGGAATTCACCTACTAGTTTTTCTAGGCTGGGCTAGACTCTGAGGCATTTTTGGCATGTTTGTGACATTCTGTGGCATGTTTGCCTATTCTACTCCCTTAAAGATTCACACCCTCGGAAACCCTGTACAGGGTCGCTATGGGTCGGAACTGACTCGACGGCACTTAACAACAATAACAACAGGATGGTATTGGCTGGGATGACTGTTGCAATTCAGTTCTAATCTAGTAGGCTAGCTCAAATATGTGTCAGTGACTCTCCCAGAGAATCAAGAGCACAAACAAAACATTGTTGTTGTTGTTGTTAGATGCTATCAAGTCAGTACT
>NW_006408590.1:14282662-14291428 GCF_000296735.1 Chrysochloris asiatica
CATTGAGATGCAATCCACACCAAAGGCTGTGATCTTTGATCTTCATCAGTAAATATTTGAAGTCCTCTTCACTTTCAGCAAGCAAGATTGTATCATCTGTATATTGCAGGTTATTAATGAGTCTTTCTCCAATCCTGATGCCACATTTTTCTTCATAGAACCCAGCTTCTCTGATTATTTGCTCAGCACACAGGTTGAATAAGTATGGTGAAAGAATACAACCCTGTTGCATACTTTTCTTAATTTTAAACAAATGTGCAAACCTTTTTTTCAAGTCTCTACTTTTCCACATTTGCTAACATAGTGTTGGCCCAAGCAAATCCAATGGCTGAAGCAAGAGGTGTCAACAATGTAGCAGAATATCTTACCATAAGAGAAAAGCATTCCAAAATTATATGGCTAAGGGTACACTTACCTGGATGAGTGAAGAAATAGGGTCATTAGTGCTCCTGGTCTGCTATAACTGCCAGACTGAGAAATGCTATCCTGTTGTTGTTGTTAAGTGCCGTTGAGTCAGTTCCAACTCATAGTGACCCTGTATAGGGTTTCTGAGGAGTGGCTGATGAGTTTGAACAGCCAACCTTGCTATGTAAACCAACATTATGGTTGAGTGCCTTTCCTATAACATAGAAGAAGTTTTGGTTTACAAAGTATGTCTTTTGCACATGTGACTAGAATAGAATATAGCAAATTTTAAGGAACTTTATTGCTTTGGTTCCCAAAGTAACAGTTTTATGCAGATCCTAGTTTGACTGAGGATAATTTGATTGGCCTGCTTTTATTTATTATTTTTTTTAAGTTAGAGTTATAGACTGTTCACACTCGTTAATTTTCCTTTGCTCTAAAGATTGTGACATTTCTTTTGAATTACAAACTAGTGTTGATTAGGAAAGGGAATAAACACATGATAATCAGCTTAGGTACTGCATACCATAAATATATTTGGTTCATGTATTTTACTAGGGGCATTGACAGCTTATGTTTAATTATTTATAGTTAGACTTCATAATATTCTAATAAGTGTCTGGTCATATATTTGGACGGAGGAGCAGCATCTTTCTTGGGTTTTAAAATCACACTGCCTGTTACACTACTAGTTGGATAGGAACATAAAGAAAACTACTGATTTTACTCTCTAAATTCTAAAGGAGAGTTTAGTACTTAAAAATGGATTCTAAAAGTCCAAGAAAAAAAAGAAACACCACTTTGAGTCTTTTGTTTGATACCTTTTCAAAGGCATCCTTAGCAACATGTGAACTGTTGTACTCAACCCACTTTTTGTAGGTAACCTAAAATTTTAAAGGTAGTTATCTTTGGACAGTAAATTAGGGGCAATTTTAATTTTTTACTTATGATATTTCTTAAATCTCCTAAAAAGAATTCTGTTACTTTATGTGATCAGATTTAAGGAGTGATTACAATATACTTAATATAAAAGATATGCTTATATTAAACAAATGGAAGTTGCTACCTCAATCACATAGGCTAGTCTATATTCAATTCACTTTGACATTCCAAACTTCCATGATTAGCCCAATATCATTTGACTTGACTTCAAAATATTGCTGAGTTACTCATCTATATTTAACATCCATCTATTTAGCTTAAAACTATGCTATTCATGAAATCATCTACTTCCTACTAACCCTTTTTAGCTCTATAACCCACATACTTGTTGTCCCAGAAAAGCTCAGGTACTTAGATTTCTCTGGATTTTCCATTCTTTCTTATCTCTCTTGGACTTTCTTCAAGCTAACTCCTTCTCATCATTCAGGTCTTATTATAAACACTGTTTACCCTCAGAAACCTTTCCAGACTCCCTAGTTATATAGACTACCTCCAACATAGCAAAAGTAAAATTAAATAGTTATGTTTGCTTTTTCCCCACTCTAGACCATAAGGTTAGTTTGAATCACAAGGTCCACAATTCAAACCCACCAACGCTCTTTAGAAACCATATACAGGGTCACAGTGGTCAGAACCAACTCAACGACACTTAACAGCAACAAGATTCTAAGGGATATTATGTTAGGATCTGGGTTCACATCCTTCACCACTGTATCTGTCTGTAACTAACACAGACAGATACAGGGGAATCCAACCCACTTCCATATGACTCATAGCAACCATGTATAGGGTTTCTGAGACTGTCAATCTTTATGGGAGAAGAAGGCCTCATCTTTTTCTTGCAGAATGGCTGGTGGATTTGAACTATTGATCTTTTGCTTAGCAGTCCAGTGCTTATTGTACAACACCACCAGGGCTCCTTTCTGAAACACAGATGAACTCAATAAATATCTCTGAGTAAATGGATAGATTATGAAAAAAAATGTATAGAAATCTGGATAGATGGCATCTTCTCTAATCTATGAATCCAGCCAACATTCCTCACAATTAAGTGTTTTCTCCTCTGTCCTCCAAGCTGACTTGCAAGTTCCTTAGCCTATGCTTACATTGAATCTTTATCTACTTGTTCAGCAATTATTTATTGGACACTTACTGGTGGCAGGCATTATATTAATAGCTAGTAAAGACGACGTATAAGGCCCCTGCTCTCATGGGGCTTATGTTCTGGTCTGGATAACAACAAATAAATAAGCCCATCAATAAGATCATTTGAGAATGACGAGTGCTATTTTGAGGAAGCAGTCCTTCTGTAGTCATATTTTGAGTGCCTTCCAACCTGTGGGGCTTATCTACTGGCATTCTGTCAACATTATTTCACTGCTATTCATAAGGTTTTCATTGGCTAATATTTTCGAAACGTCATCACCAGGTCTTCCTAGTCTATCTTAATCTGATAGCTATGCTGAAACCTGTCTACCATGGGTGATTCTGCTCATATTTGAAATATCAGTGACATAGCTTCCAGCATCACAGAATCATGCAAGCCATCACAATATGATAAAATGATAGATGAGTTGCAGGAGTACATTGACAGGGAACTACGAGAAATTCAAGTCAGCTTCAAGAATGAGGGCTATCATTGCTGATATCAGATATATCTCAGTTAAAGAATACCAGAAAGATATTTACCTGTGTTTTCTTGACTATGCAAATACATTCAAATGTGTGTATCATAACAAATATGAATAACGTTGAGAAGAATGGGAAATCCAAAACACTTAAGTATGCTCATGTGATTCCTGTATCTAGACCAAGAAGCAATTGTGGAACAAAACAAGAGGACACTATGAGGTTTAAAACCAGAAGAGGCATGTATCAGGGCTGTACTGTTTCACCTTACTTACTTAATTTATAAGTTGAGCAAATAGTGTGAGAAGCAGGGCTATCTGAAGAAGAACATGGCATTAAAATTGGAGAAAGACTCAACCTGCAATATCTTAATGATACAACCTTCTTGCTGAAAGTGAACAGGACATGAAATAGTTACTTAAAAGGATCCAAGACTCCAGCCTTCAGTATGGATTACACTTCGATATAAAGAAAACAGAAATCATCATAATTAGACCAATATGCAACATCATGAAAAATGGAGATAAGATTGAAGTCATCAAATTCATCAGTTTAATTGGTTCCACAATCAATGCCCACAGAAACAGCAATAAAGAAATCAAGTGACATATTGCATTGGGCAAATCTACTGCAAAAGAACCCTTTAGAGTGCTAAAAAGCAAAGATGTGACTTTGAGGACTAAATTATGCCTGACCCAAGCCATGGTATTTTCAATCATCTCATATGCACGCAAAAGCTGGACAATGAATAATAAAGAATGAAGGAAAATTGATACATTTGAATTAGGGTATCGGCAAAGAATACTGAATATATATAGACTGCCAGAAGAACAGAGAAATCTGTCTTAGGAGAAGTATAGTCAGTATGCTCCTTAGACTTGCTGATAGGAGATTTTGTCTAACTTATTTTGGACAGGTATCAGGAGGGACCAGTCCCCAGAGAAGGACATCATGCTTGGTAAGGTAGAAGGGCAGTGAAAATGAGGAAGACCCTCAACAAGATAGATTGACACAGTGACTGCAACAATGGATTCAAACAAAGCAACGCTTCTGAAGGTGGTACAGGAGTGGGAAATGATTTGTCCTGCTGTGAATGGAGTTGCTATGAATGGGAACCGACGTGATATCACCTAACAACAATAATGATCAGTGATAAGATGAAACATAAGTAGATGGATGTGAAAGGGACTGGATGAGTAAGGGAGGTGTGTGTGTGTGTGTGTGTGTGTGAGAGTGTGTGTGTCTTCCTGAGAATGGTGATCAGGAAAAGCTGTTCTTTGAGACAGAAATTTGAGATTAGAATGCAAATGATAACACGAACATGACAAAATATTCTAAACCAGGGCTGACCTGTAGAAATACATTGCAAGTCACATATGTAATTTAAAATTTTCTGGCAGCAGTTTGAAACTACCAGTGGTTCCGCGGGAGAAAGATGAGGCATTCTACTCCCGTAAAGATTTACAGCCTCGGAAACCCTGTGCAGGGTCGCTATGAGTCGGAATCGGCTCCATGGCACTTAACAACAACAACAATATAAAAAATTAAAAGAAACAAGCAAAATTAATTTTAATAATGCATTTGGTAGAACTGGTATTTCCAAAATATTTATCATGCAATCCATATAAAAATGATTACTGAACATTTTTTTTTACACCAAGTCTTCAAAAGTCAGTGATTGTTTCAAACTAATAGTTCATTCTCATTCACAGTGTTGTTGTTAAGCTCTGTCAAGTCACTTCCTACTCATAGCAACCCTTATTGGGTTTCCAAGGAGTGACTGGTGAGTTTGAATCACCAACCTTGTGGTTCAAACCAACCTTGTGGTCCAGTGTTCATCGTACCATACCACATGTAAAAAGCTCCATAGCCTTATTGGAAAATACAAATCTAGAGTAGAAAAGACAGCAGGGACAAACATCCTAAATGATGGAGAAATTCAGTGAAGTAAGAAAAAATGAAAGAATTTAGGGTGGCTGGAGAGTAATGAAAGAAGTGGGAAGTGGGAGAGAATGAGTTTGAAGAGCTAGGCAAGGGCAACTTTTCATACTGACCTTGGAGCACATCTCATAACATAATGAGATTGTTTTGTTAGTAGCATAATCCCCAGTGAGTTCTAAGTTCCTTCTTGAGCACAGCAATGATTTCTCTTTATCCCAGCAGTTCAGGAAATAAAGTAGGTGACTAATACATAATTATTTGATAAATAAATGAATTGAAGAAGTGAATAAATATAGGGAAAAGAGATTGTTAGGCAAAGAGTTTATTCATTTGTATTTACCTTGAAAACCTTTTAACCTTAGGCTATGGTACATACATAGTTTCCCTTCATCATATTTATTCATACCAGGTTTTGCAAACTCCTTCTGAGTGGATCATCATTGTTAAAGAAATAATTGCCAGTTTGGAATAAACATTTATTGAACAGCTTTGAATAATTATCCTATGAGGTGTGTTTCTAAATTATTGTTCATGTTGTGTGCAATGTTTTATGAAATAATTGGTAGCTGGTACAATGCCTCGTTGAAATAACTGCCTGTTTAGTGCAATATTTTTACCCAGCAAATGTTTATGCTTTGCAGAATTTCCAGTTGCCCTGAAACCTTCTATAGTATAATATTTCATTAAAGATTTTCTGTTCTGCATAATGGGAAGATGAGCTGCTGGAGCTTTTAATTACTGAGTGTAGCTTCATAGCTTTTCGAGTAATGGGAAGAACAATAAAAAGGAATTGTACTTTTAAGTGTGCAATTTACCCTTGCTTTCATTGTGTGGTTCCAGTTGAAGGGAGGCAAATATAGACTTGATGTTATTAATACTGTTTTGTGTTGTTATGTAAATATGCATACCTGATGTTAGTATTATCAAAGAAAAAAGTTAGAAAAGCTTAGATTATTTTTCTCTGTGCTATACACTGAATTCTCTGGAAGCACAGAACTTAAGGTCCAAGATGTCTATTTAAGAACAACATCTGTCAAAGAAAAGGATAGGGAAAAGTGTGGGCAAAGTAAAGAGCTGAGCTGTAGTGCAGGACCAACAACAGCAATCTGGCAGGCAGCATTGCAGTGAATACTGCTTCTCAGGATGTCCCACATCAAGCTGGATGATGGACCTTTAGACCTCAGGAAAAAGCTTGACTTTGCATTAGAAGATTGCAACTGTCCAGACCTTAAAGAAGAGACAGCTGATCAACCAGTCTTTCCTTAAATGGCCATCCAGATGGTGCAGTACCATCCAGTGTTCACTACATATTGTTAAACTTGGTATTGATGACTCAATATCAACTTCTTACTGGCTTTGTTTTATATGGTGGTGGTGGGCATGTGCTGTGAAGTCAATTCTGACTCATAGCAACCCTGTATAGGATTTCTGAGGCTACAAATCTTTATGAGTGTAGAAAGCCTTATCTTTCTCCAGTGGAGTAGCTGGTAGATTCAAACTGTTGATCTTGTAACTAGTAGCCTCATTCATGACCCACTTCATATATGTTGTTGTTAAGTGCCATTGAGTCAATTCCAACTCATAGTGACCCAGTACAGGGTTTCCTAGCAGCTGGTGAGTTTGAACTACCAATTTTGAGATTCAAATTGACTTGACATTCAGTGCATTATTCTGCAGCACCACACCAGGATTCCATATATGCATTTCTTTTTTTTTCAGAAGAGAATGTGTAATGAAAGAAAACATTGTTGATATAAAATAGATCTTGGGTGAAAGCAGAGAATATCAGAAAGATGTCTACCTGCTTTTAATTGGCTATACAAAGGCCTTTGACTTTGTGGATCACAACTAATTTTGGATAACATTGTGAAGAATGGAAATTTCAGAAAATTTAATTGTGCTCATGGGAAACTTGTACACTGACCAAGAGGCTATCATTAGAACAGACCAAAGGATACTGTGAAGCTTAAAATCAGGAAAGGTGTGAATCAAGGTTGCACCCTTTCACCATATTTATTCAATCTGTATATTGTGCAAATAATTCAAGAAGGTAGATTATATGAAGACTGGAGTGTTAGGATTGGAGGAAGACTCATTAACAGACGTGTTATATGGATAACACAGCCTTGCTTGCTAAAATGAAGAGGACTTTCTAATGAGGATCACAGACTACAGCCTTTAGTGTGGAATATACCGCAACAGAAAAAAAATAAAACCCCTCAGCAACATCATGATAAACAGAGAAAAGATTGAAGTTGTCAAGGGTTTAATATTGTTTGTATCCACAATCAACTCCCATGGAAGGAGCTGTCAATAAATTACATGACACATTGCACTGGATAAATGTGCTCTAAAAGATGTCTTCAAAGTGTTAAGAAGCAAAGATGTCACTTTGAGGACTAAGGTATGCCTGACCTAAGCCATGGTATATTCCATAGCCTCGTATTCATATGAAAGTTGGACAATGAATAAGGAAGTCTGAAGAAGGTTAATTACTTTAAATTATGGGGTTGGCAATGAGTATTAAATATATGAATGTTGTGGACTACCAGAAGAAGGACCAAATTAGTCTTGGAAGAAATGCAGTCAGAATGCTTTATAGAATGGAGGCTAGTGAGACCTCGTCTTACATACTTTGGATACATTATCAAGAGGTATCAGTCTCTGTAGAAGGATGTCATGCATGGTAAAGTGGAGAGCACAAAAGAGGAAAACCCTCAATGAAATGCAGTTGAGCTTAAAATAGCTGTAATAATGCGCTCAAGCATAGCCATGATAGTGAAACGGATCCAGGACTGGGCCGTGTTTCATTCTGTTGTGCCTGGGATCACTATGAGTTGAAACTGAGGGCACCTAATAACACTATATATTTAGATAACAGTGAGAAGCCTTCGTGACAAATTGGTTTAACTCTGGGCTTCTAACCAAAAGGTTGGTGGTTCAAACCCACAAGCACATTTGTGGAAGAATGATGTGGTAAACTGCTTCTGTAAAGATCTAAGTGTAGGAAACCCTATGGGATAGTTCTATAGTTCTATTCTGTCCTATAAGGGTATTAAGTTGTTGTTGTTTTATATATATATATATATATATAACATTGTAATTACCCTAAAATAGGTCAGGGTCAGAGAGGAAGCTGAAGAAGGATTTCTCTTTAAAGAATTTACACTATTCAAGGTTGAGTAACAGTGATTTAGCATTTATGCTAACGTAATATGTGTGCCTTGTAAAAAATCAATATAGAAATACATGAATTAAATTTTGAATGCCTCCCTGAGCAGCTATGCACCTAATTTTACTCCTCAGATGTAAAGTAAACACTCTTAATAGTTGTAGCTATCATTGTATGCCTGGTTTTAGGCTTACACAAGTATACACATATAAGGGTTGTTCTCGTTAAGTGCTGTTGAGTCAATTCCAACCCATAGCAGTCCTGTGTAGGGTTTCCAAGTAGCAGCTGGTGAGCTTGAACCGATGACCTTGTAGTTCAAACAGCTTTTCAGTCTGGTGCATTAAACCACAGCGCCACCTCAGGACTCCCACACTATTACAGGAATATGCTCATTCCTATAAATGAAATGTGGCTCCATACGATAAGCACAAGGTTCACAGTTCAAGCCCACCAGTCATTCTATGGGAGTAAGATGAGGCTTTCTGCTCTCTGCTCCCATGAATATTTAAAGCTTCAGAAAGCCTACGCAGGGTTGCTAGGAGTTGGAACCGAGTTGACGGCCTTAACAACAAAAGCATTCCTAATAAACATTTTTCTTATTTTAAAAAAAGAAAAAAATAACTGCACATAGCATTTTTCAACTTTTTCTTTTAAGATTAAAAATACACATTTATTAT
>NW_006408590.1:14292667-14293894 GCF_000296735.1 Chrysochloris asiatica
CCACTTAATCTTTTAAAAAATTAATACATGATAGGTATTTATATTTCCCCAGTAGTTTATCTCTAGAAGTTTATTTTGGACATCTTACCATGAGGGCCCAGTCCTTGGAGGAGGATGTCATGCTTGGGAAAATGACTGGTGAATGAAAGAGCTGTATACCCCAGTGAGATGGAATGACACAGTGACAACAATAGACTCGTATGTAAAAATTGTAAGGGTATCACAGGACCTGACAGTGTTTCATTCTGTTGTGCGTGGGGCCACTATGAGTTGAAGTGGCTTGATAATGCCTAACAACAACAGCAAAGCTGCAAAAAATCTCTGTTTAAAAATACCTTTGGGCACATGTGCAAGAATTATTGCTGTTAGTGTAATTGTGAAGTCAAAGGTGCACGCTACAAAAATTATGAAAACACCATCATATGGTTACCCGAATTTGCATGCCTACCAAAAGTTCATAAGATGTTCATTTCCCTCACCTTATTACATTGTCTAAATATTACATGACTTTCAGTTGAGGAAACTGAGATATATATTGTTTAAGAAAATTGCCCAAAGTTACTAAGTTACTGCACAGTTGGGTTTCAAATGTAGAGAAACTGGCCAATTTGGGTTTTAGCAAGGAATAGTTTAGTTTTACAATTACCTAGGATATTTCTCTACTACCTTTGGGCTACCTGCAGGGGAATTGCTAGAACACACATAGTTCTATAATTATAGGCTAACTTCTAAAAGTCATTGACTATCTTCTCTTTTTTTAAATGACATTTGTTTGCTTTGTTAGGTGAAGTTGAGTAATTTATTAGCTTGTGATTGCTCAAAGCTAGTACAAAGCTAACACTTTCCTTCTTTGGTAGTGTGACAAAGATTATATAACATCTCCTTCATACCTGTTAGTATTTTATTTCTATATTTCTAAAATCTTGTTAAAAATTGGTTAAGACGATATAAGAAACTTCCATTCATTGCTAGTTCATTTTTCATTGTTTATATTTGACAAGCTTCATTGGTCCACTGAGAACTGTCCCTTTCTTTGTAAAAATGGGGGTTAATAGTTTACATTCTACTTGTCTTTCGCAGTTGTATCTAGTGTGAAACTGATTTTAAAGTGTTTTGTAAGCTATAAACAGACTAACTAGACAATATAAAAATAAAATTTTACAAACGATAAATATGGTGGTGGTGGCTATGTGACATGGAGTTGGTTCTGACTCATAGTGACCCTGT
>NW_006408590.1:14295665-14301360 GCF_000296735.1 Chrysochloris asiatica
GCTTGCTTACTTTGGATGTCATCAGAAAAGACCAACTACAAGAAAAGGATATCATATTTGGCAAAGCTGCGAGCTAACAAGAGCTAGGGAAGTCCTCAGTGAGATGGATTAACACCATAGTCACAGCAATCCACTTTAACATACCAATGATCAAGAAGATGGGAAAGCTCCAGACAACATTTTATTTTGTGATAAAGTTTGTCAAGAGTTGGAGCTGTCCAAACAGATACTAACAGCAACAATGAGTACCAGGTCATGAAACCTGCAGTAAAAAACAAGGCATACTGCTGCTGCCCAGGATATAATGCAGTATGACAAATGCCTATGGATTAAATTGTGGTTTGACATTTTAGACCACTTAATCTCCATTGGGAAGTCCTGGTGTGGTGCTGTGCGTCAGATTGCAAAGTCATTTGAACTGCAAAGTTGGTGGTTCAAGCTCACCAGCTGCTCCTTTGAAACCCTATACAGGGTTGCTATGGGTCAGAATCGACTCGACAGCACTTCACAACAACACCGATCTCTGTTGGAAGGGTTCTTGTGTGCATTGTGTGTCTTTTGCAGAAATTTACCCAATGCAGTAAGTTGTGTCATTTGCAAGTCTCAGGTTATTCATGAGTCTTCCTCTAACTTAATGCTGTATTAATTTTCATACAGTCCAGCTTCTTAGATTGGTCTGAGAATAAATATGGTCTGAGAATAAATATGGTGTGAATAAATATGATGAAAGGATATGACCCTCACACACGTGTTTATTGATTTGAATCCATGCAGTATCCCCTTGTGTTTTTTAAATGACCGCCTCTTGGTTTATGTACAGGTTCCACATGAGCAAAACTAAATGATGTGGAATTCATTTATCCACAATGTTATTTGTTATGATTCATAGTTTGTTATGATCCACACAATTATAGGCCTTTGTCTAGTAAACAAAACACAGGCAAACATCTTTCTGGTATTTTCTGCTTTTAGCCCAGATCCATCTGACATCACAATGATATCCCTCATTCTACATTCTCTTCTGAATCCAGCTTGACTTCCCAGCATTTCCCTGTTTATGTACTACTGCAACCATTTAAAAAAATTATTTTCAGCATAATTTTATTAGCACATGATGTTAATGATATTGTTCAATAATTCTTCCATTCCGTTGGATCACTATTCTTTGGAATAGGCACAAGTATGGATCTCTTCCAGTCTATTGGCCAAGTAGCTGTCTTCTGAATTTCTTGCAATAAAAGAGTGTGCACTTTCCATGTTGCATTCATTGGTTGAAACATTTCAATTAGCATTCTGTCATTCCTGGAGTCTTACTTCTTGGCAATGCCTTCAGTGCATCTATAGCTACTTCCTTCAGTACCACTGGTTCTTGATCATATGCTACTTCCTGAAATAGTTGAACATTGACCAAATTATTTTTAGTACAGTGACTCTTGGTAACTCTTCCATCTTCTTTTGATCCTTTCTGCATCATTTAATACTTTGCCATAGAATTAGTATGACAACTTGAGCCTTGATTTTTTTCTCAAGTTCTTTCAACTTGAGAAATGTTGAGCATATCTTCCATTTTAGTTTTCTGTACATTTCATTAAAATACTTGGTCTTCTTGACTTGTCTTTTGAGTTATGTTCAGCTTTTTCACTTCATCATTTTCTCCATTTGCTTTAACTATCCTATAATCAAGAGCTCTGGTAGCGTAGTGGTTACGAATCGGGCTGCGAACCTTAAGGTCAGCAGTTCGAAACTACCAGGCGCTCCGCGGGAGAAAGATTAGGCTTTCTACTCCCGTAAGGATTTACACCCTCGGAAATCCTGTACAGGGTCGCTATGGGTCGGAACCTACTTGACGGCACTTAACAACAACAACATAATCAAGAGCAAAATTCTGAGTCTCATCTGACATTAATTTGGTCTTTTCTGTCCATTTAATGAACTTTTGTTTTATTTGTGTACATAATCTTGATGTCATCCCACAACTTATCTGCTCTTCTGTCATTATTTAATGTGTCAAATCTATTTTTCTTATAGTCTCTAAATTCACATGGAATATAGTCAAAGTTATATTTTGGCTCTCATCAACTTGTTTTAATTTTCTTCAACTTCAAGTTGATCTGGCAAGAAATATGCTTTTCATTTAGTGTATTTTTAAAAAAACTAGTTTAAGAAATTGAGGAGGGTAAAATAAGTATACACAATTCTTATGATTTCCAAACAATTAGAACAATTGGAGTTTTCTCATAAACCAGAAAAAGTGATGATTTGATATGCAAGAATAAAATGAGGGATTTCCGTTGGCAGTGGCAGAGCAGAGTCAGGTAGGACAGGCTCCGTGGGGGAGGAGCTGAAAACCCAGAGACAAGGCTCTCATGAAACTGCCCCAGAGCTCTGAATCTAACGTAAAAGTCTGGGTGTCAGTTTCCCGCAACCTCAAGTGGAAAAATCACGGTATAAAGAAAACATTGCCTTTTAGAAATTGGCACGGGACTCCCGCTGTGGCCATCCTGCCGGGACCAAGGGACAGGCTTACAGGGTATACCCTTTGGTTGGTTGTTGATGCATGGTGGGGATTGTAACCATGGCAAGGAAACGATATATGATAGTATGAATGTAAAGCTAATGTTTTCCCATGTAAACTATCACATAATTCATGATAAAACATTAAAAAAAGAAAAAAAAAGAAAAAAATGCTTACTGTGATAATAGAGGTGTGAAAATTGGAAACGTAAGACTTTTTACAAAATACATTATAAGTCTTAGAATCATTGCCTTTCCTTTATCCTAAAAACAGTCCATAATATCCAGACTGAGACAGCCTAAAACTTTGTAAATGTTCAATTTGTAATACCGTGAATTCTTTTCAAGAACTGACAGCATAGATATAAATTTTTAGAACTAGATTATGCCCCAGGACTGATTTGAAGCTGTACTTAGAAGTAACAACTACTAAACCTTGCAGAGAAGCTAAAACTCATGGTCGAAATCCCTAGAGGTCAGGTAAACCTCACAGAGAAGCTGAAACTCACGATCGAAATCCCTAGAGGTCAGGTAAACCTCGCAGAGAAGCTAAAACTCATTTCGAAATCCCTAGAGGTCAGGTAAACCTCGCAGAGAAGCTAAAACTCATTGTCGAAATCTCTAGAGGTCAGGTACTTGTATAAGTTCAAATAATTACACTGTGGCAGTCTTTGAACTTAGTTTCTTGACTCTCAGCGCAGATTTCTGCCCAACATCTGATGTCCTTTCCAAGAACCCTTGTTTCTTTCTGTCTACCAAGTATGTTCATTTTGTGTGGGGTTAATCAAGCCCTGGACAAAGTTCTGTGTGACAACTTTTTTTAGTTTTATGATTGCTATTTTTTTCAAATATGGTTTATTTATTTTTTTACTTATTTATCATGAGATTGCAAAGTTGTTTTAACTGCAAGGTCGGCGGTTCAAGTTCACCAGCTGCTCCTTGGAAACCTTATACAGGGTCACTATGAGTTGGAACTGACTCTATAGCACTCAACAACAACATTATGAGATTGCAAGGTGGTTTTTGGGTAGGTGATAGAAGAAGTCTGAAATATGAGCCTGATATCTGACAAGTTTAAAATTTCTTTTTTCTTAACTCATTTTTTGAATCAGTTCCTCTTATGTTTGTCTGGTTTTCAGGGAAGCAGTCCTATGGTATAAATGTCGCATTCACTCTGATTCTATCTACTCAGCTTTCCCTGGATTTGCACATGAAGTTAAATGAAGCAGTACTTCTTAAAATTTCGGACTCATGAGTTAGACCTACTTTACGGGGATTTCTAATCTAAGTCTTCTTCCTACTAATATCTCCAGAGATACATTCACAAAAGTGCATGTGAAATTGTTATCATCCCTTGTAAATTTATTTTGAGTTTTATAAAACTTTGACTTTTAGAAAGGACTTATTATTTATTACATTGGGATCTACTCCCTGTACTTATACTTTCTGGTTTTTATTCTGCCCCCTGGGACCATGCAAAACAGTTTTATTCCTCCTCCTATATGACAATGCATACAAGAGTTATAGAATCTTAATACTGAAAGTTATAGAGGCAAATAGTAACATTTTAAATTTTTCCCTATTTTTATTTCATTGGAATTTAAAGTACATGGAAATAATATTTTGTAAATGTTGAACTGATTTATTTTTTATTTATCTTGCTCCTGAGGCATATTCCTCGTGCCCAATGTTGACTGTCAGTTGCTTGTTTTCGCAGCTGTATCTTGATACATGCATGATAACCAGAGACTCTGACCCCTTGGTCATGAACACCTGGATCATTACTACAGCCAAAAAAACTAAAACAGTTTTTTCAGTTTTCACCTAGAATTTAACGAATCTCAACTTTTAATGACTTTTCACCTAGAATTTAAAGAATCTCAGCTGAATGAGCAAGATAATAAATAACAATGAAGGTCTTAGAATCAATTATAGCAATAGAGACTTTAGTTCTGTCATGAATCCTCCTATTATAACTTTTGCTGCAAAAATTATGGTCAACTACCTGGTGTGACATAGTCCTGGTGTGGCACTGTAGAGTAAGCACTGGACTACTAACCATAAAGTTAGTGGTTCAAACCCACCAGCTGCTCCTTGGAAACTCTATGCAGGGTTGCTATGAGTCAAAACCAACTTTAAGGCACTTAATAAAAACTACAAAAAAACCTGTAGGATTAGCACTAGACTGGCAAACATAAGGTTGGGAGTTCAAATGCACCAGTTGCTCTCAGTGAAGTCCTGGTATGAACGTGTAGTATAAGCACTGAACTGCTAACTTCAAAATTGATTATTTAAACCCACCAGTCACTACTTGGAAACCCTACACAGGGTCACTATGAGTAGGAACTGACTCAATGGCACTTAACGGCAACAGCCACTCTGAAACCCTATACAGGGTCTCTGAGTCAGAACTGACTTGATGACACACAACAACATCCGTTCTAAGGGAAGGAGCCTTCATGATGCAGTGGTTAAAGGCTTAGCTGATGACTGAAAAGTTGATGGCTCAAACACTACTCTGTGGGAAAAAGATGTGGTAGTCTGCCTTAACAAAGCCTTGAAGACTTCATGAACAGTTCTATTCTTTCTTACAGGATCTCTATGTGTACAGATTGACTCAATAGCAACAGGGTTTAACACATTGACCATAACATACTGAGTTTATTTGAGTGGTGTAAAGGGTAGACCCCATTGTAGATACGTTAGAGTTCCTTTTGCATTTCTCAGCATCGTTGGTTTTATTCCAGTGGCTCTTATCTATAATACTTTTCTGCAAGACTGACTTTGAACTTTGAGCTTCTTATCACAATACCTGCAACAGAATTAGTAACTCTGGTAGCATAGTGGTTTAGAATCGGGCTACGAGCCGCAAGGTCAGCAGTTCGAAACTATCAGTGGTTCCGCTGGAGAAAGATGAGGCGGTCTGCTCCCCTAAAGATTTACAGCCTCAGAAACCTTGTGTAGGGTCGCTATGAGTCGGAACCGACTCCACAGCACATAACAACAACAACAAATGCTATTTTTATATAATTATTATTTTACTTCCCAAATAGTTTTAGAAGTCTCACCAGAAAGAATATAATTGGACTAGAGTTCATTTTTCCTTATATATAAAATAGCAAAGATATATTTGTATGTTAGTGTTTCCATCTCTAAAAAAGGTTGTTGTTGTTAACTGCCG
>NW_006408590.1:14301491-14302100 GCF_000296735.1 Chrysochloris asiatica
GCAGCCCGATTCGTAACCACTACGCTACCAGAGCAGAAACCATTAAAAAGGAGACAGGAGACTGGATCATATGCCTGTCTTCTTCAGTGTCGATCTAGATTAAATATTGTCTTCTCAAAGACATTTCTCTATGTAAATTTCAAACATATCTCCCTCAAGTTATTCTCTAGCACTTCAGCCTGTTTATTTCCTTTAATATACATATTCAGTCAGTAATAATCTTCTTTGAGTCTCTCTTCCCTCAATCAGGACGTACTTTGGATGGGAACATTGATCACAACTTTTATATTTTCTTTACTTCCAGTGTTAAGCATGGCACTTGGTTCATTGTAGTTGTTCAATAGTGTTTGTAGAAAGAATACATGGGATGCTGACTTCTAGGCTTAAAATCATTCTAATTTTCTCTCTCCAAACCTAGTGGGTTAAAGGAGCATTTTGTTATGATCACAGATTCTGTGGGTTGGGGTTTTGAGTAGGACACGGTGAGATAGATGGGTTGAATCTTCTTCACAAAGTCTGGGACCTTAACTGTGAATACTCAAAGGGAATCATTTGGAGGTATCTTTATTTACATGTCTGATATGTTATGTGGGTTATTAGTGGGGGACG
>NW_006408590.1:14303110-14305295 GCF_000296735.1 Chrysochloris asiatica
TTGCCTACCAGTCAGAACATCTAAAATCTCCTTTTATGAGGTTTCTTCATTTGGTCTCCCCTTATAGACTTTCTTGTGAGCTTGTTTTCAAGAGTGAAAATTATAAAAGTGGAGTGTAAAAGTTTATTGAATTTCATCATCTAGCCTCAGATATCACATACTTTCACTTCTGTTGTACTCTTGGTTGAGTTAGCTGCAAACCTTTGCTTAGGCTCGATTGGAGGGGATCTAGACTTCACCAAGGCAGATGGAGTCCTAGTGTGACACTGTGGGTTAATTTGCTGAACTGCAAGATCGGAAGTTCAAGCATACCAGCTGCTCCTAGGAAAGCCTATATAGGGTCTCTATGGGTCAGAACTGACTTAACATTCCTTAACAACAACAATACCTAGGAGGAATGTCAAGGGTATACTGTGAGATGAAACTGTGGGATGGAGGATATTATTGAGGATATATTGGAGGATATTTATTTTAGAAAATAAAACCTTTCATAAATACCAATGTAACTTGACAGAACTATGTAAAAAAAAGCACTGGACCACAAGTTGACTTGAATCTCAAGGTCCGTGGTCAAGCCCAGCAGTTGCTGCTCAGAAACCTTATACAGGTTCGCTGTGAGCCAGAACCACCTCAAGAGCACTTAACAACAACCTCTCATGAGAGTTTAAGGAACATACGTCTTAGATAGTCATTAGTTCTGCCTCATCATTCCATGAGTCTCAGACCCTTACCTGTAGTTTAGAAAAGTCAAGTCTCATTTTAAAGAGAACATTGACTTTGCAATGTAAATATAAAAAAAAGATAATTTGGTGTTATTACAGGTACTTATATTCCTATGTGGATGTTAAAGCAAGATCAGCATTTGTACTCCAACCGTAGTGAACATTACCATGTATGGGAAATAGTTGTGCTTCCTTCTGGAAGGTTTAAGAGAGCTCCTGTTCCCCTTCAGTTGTTTTGCTTGCAGGAGCCACACTAGGTTGAACAATCATTTCTGGATGAGCTTTCTTGATGAGTGCTATGATGTTATCATAGCCCCCTCATGTCTTTTCTAATAGAAGTTCAATCTCAAGTAACAAAAAATTATCTAACCAAATGCTAAATGCATATACTTGGTTCCAGATGATATCATGAATTTAGTTATTGTTTATAGTTTTAAGTACACCATTGTGTTTTCTGGAATCGAGACAGATTTTGTAAGGTTCCATCTTTTTATTTCCTGTATATATAATAACAGAGAATGATGTTTATTCTTTTAACATCATTTCCAATGTACTAATAAACAACAACAATAAAACACTTACTCACAACCAAAGCACCACAAAACAAAATAATGTTGCTTCACTAGATACTGAAAAATATTACTTATTGAATAACTAAACTAAGTATTTTATATTCAAAGAAAGGTTGTAGAGAAAGGATATTATTACCGTGAATGTAACTGTAATCAGAAAATTTAATTACTCAAACACCTTCATTTCTCAGTCTTTGAACTGATGTTTTATGAAATTATATTATCCATTAACAGAGAGATGCCAGATTATTCACGAATAATTTTTTCTAAGAATATAAATTAAAAGATACACTTGCAGTCAGTTGAGAAAATAGTTGCTTTTCTAGCTGTGGTTATGGATTTGTCCTGTTCTGATCTATCATAACTTTTGTTGATTGACTCTACCCTCTCTCTCTTTGTTGGCAAATATTTAACTTTCCTTTTCTCTTTTTTGTCTTTGAGAGTTTCACTAACCCTGAGGGAAAGAGAAAGCATTGCCAACCAATTATGTTACCAAACTTTGAAAGGTCAGAGATATACAGGCTTTCTGAGGGAGAGTGTAAAAGCCATTAGCAACCTGATATCTCATTTGGTGGCTAGCAATCAAAGAGGAATACCAAATGGCCTACCCACATTAGTCCCCAAGAAGTAAAGGACCTTAATGAGAATAGAACAATGTTATCAATTTCTTCTGTTCTCATTAAACTCTAAAGGCTGTAATCTTGAGGTGTACTTGATTTGTGTGCATAGTCACTATGAAAGAGATACAGCATACAAAATGGGACAAAGTAGAAAAATGAAAACAGAACATTGGGGTCATTTAATCATGTATATACATGTATATACACACACACAAACAACTATGAAATTTGAGTTTTTCAATATGAGAAATACATAGTCACATAGTCATGT
>NW_006408590.1:14305395-14316475 GCF_000296735.1 Chrysochloris asiatica
ATGATTATAAAAATATTATTTAAATCATATGTAAGTATATATGATTTCCAATTTTTTTAAAGTACAATATACAACACTTATATTCCTATGTGGATCCCTATGTGATATATAACTTATATCCCTGTTATATATCACTAGTGTCCCATGATGTCACTAGTTTTCCTGCCAATATTTATGCCCTCACAGCATTTTCTATATTTCCACTTCCCTCAAGGTCAGTGGTTCAAACTCACTGCTCCTCGAAAACTCAATCCAGGGTCGCTATGAGACAGAACTGACTCAACGACATTTAACAACAGCAACAACAACTTTCTCAGGTATCTAATGCTGCTATAACAGAAATACCACAAGTGAATATTTTAACAAAACCAAATTTGATATCTCATAACTTAGAAGGCTAGAACTCCAAATGTAGGGTATCAGCTGTACAGAAAGACTTTCTCTCTCTGTTGGTGCTGGGGAAATGTCCTTGTCTCCATTCAACATCTGTGGCCCTGACATACATTGGATCTCTCCATGTGTCTTAGCATCAATATTCCCCTGCACCTAGGAGCTTTTCAGCAGAGTGACACTGGGTCCAAAGGACTTCTGGTTCTTTTTCTTGGTGATAGTCTTCTTGCTTGCTTCTCCAACCATTTATCTCTTGTAAGATAAAAAGGTGATGCAAGCAACACCCCAAAAAGACTCCCCTAGTATTGGATCAGGACTGTGCCTGAGTAAGGGTGTTGCATCCCACACTGGTCCCCTTACAACTGAGTGGCTGATTGCATCAGATTGCACCATAGGGGATGATTGTATCATTATACAACTAACAAAACACTGGGAATCATGGCCCAGTCAAGTTGACATATATTTTGAGGAACATAATTTCATCCATGATATCAACTTTCCCCCCACCACCTCCACACAGAGTTTATTCTATGTCTGTGATTTCTCCTTTGACACAGGACTTATTCCTCTGCACAGTTTATCCTCCACACATTACATATTCTTTCATATATTGTTTATCTTCCACACATGACCTAACCGTTGTCACTTGCTACACATGATTTATTTCTCTGCATGTGGTTTATCCCTTTACACACAGTTCGAGTGTTGGCATGGCTCTGTATTGAATAGCCTTACATATATGTCTAACCTTTACTATTATGGTGAACAGCTGATAGGCCGAGCACACAGAGCACATCCACAGTATATCCAACTGTAACCTGAAACACGCCTGATTGTAAGTTGTCAAATCCATAGTAGCACTGTAGATTCAAAGTGCCTTCTGATACCTCCTCATAGAGGGACTGTTCAATTTCCAATCAAATTCTTCATCATCATCTTCTACTCCTTCCTCAGAAACCTCAGACGCACCTATTTCTTCCACAAGTGGTTTCTCATCCCTAGATTTTCTGGGTGCAAGAAGCACAGTCAGCACATTCAACCCCTCAAAATGTTGACCCTCAAATGTTCAATCCCTCAAAATGTGTCTCTTTTGGCAATTGAATAGTAAAAATTCCTCAGAAAAGATGTCTTGGTGTAGAACTTGAAGTCAACTCCCTGGAAATAGATATCAAACTCATAGACTCCAACATAGGGCACCTGGATAACAATGGTGAACAAGTCGGAGTTTTGGCTGAGGTCAAACATGGGGGTCAGCATCACCCTGCCAGAAGCTGATGCCCATGTTGGTTACAATCATGCTGGTGCCTCGTGACATCAAACTTTGCTCTTACTCTTTCTTTTCCACCTGATTACTTTCTCCAGTTTTCTGTACATATATGTTTCCTCATACCAAAGTTATATTACTTATTTGGCATTTAGTACATAGGAAAGTGTAGCAAATTTAAGACAGGCTCCATGAATGTCTCATTGCACCAGTTTTATTTATTCAAACAATTATTTAGGAAGGAACTTAATGAAGAAACCTTTCCAGGGTACACATTGTACAACTAGGCATTGCTCTACATACTGAAACATAAGGAAGAGTGGACTCCTGCTTGGCAGTCCAGTGCATTAACCCACAGCATCACACCAGGAGCCCAGACATAGATGTTATGATAGGAATGTAAGCAAGTCACATAGAAAATACAAAGGAGGGGAATGGTCAATACCATCAGAGAACAAAGGAGACTCAAGAGGTAAGTCTCCAGTAAATCAAAAAAGCCAGTATATTGTTGAGTTGATTGTGCCTTATGGAGACCCATGTGTTATAGAGAAAAGGTGTTCCATACAGGTTTTTTGACTGATGGGCTCCATACAATACACACCAGATTGTGAACCACAAGGTCCACAGTTGAAGCCTGCCAGCAGCATGCTACTCAGGAGAAAGGTAAGCCTTTCTGAACCCACAAATATGTAAAGCCTAAGAAACCCTATACAGGATGGCTATGACTTGGAATCGACTCAATGACACTTAACAACACTAGCAGCATTCTTTACAAAAGCAAATTACCAAACTTGTCTTCCACAGCGCCATTGGATGGGTTCAAATTGCCAACCTTTAGGTGAGTAGTTGAGTCCAAACTAATATTAGGTATTTGAGAATGGAGGAAGCCCCTGGGTAGTACAAATGATTAATACACTTGACTGTTGGAGATTTGAATCCACCTCGAGGAGCCTCAGAAGAAAAGGTTGGTGATCTACTTCTGACAAAATAACCATTGAAAACCCTATGGAGTATAGTTCTACTCTGACATACATGGTCATTTCATGAGCTGGGGTCATTTCAATGGTTAGACAATGGGGAGAGGTGAGGAAGGATGGGAGTGATGGATAGGGAGATCAATTTCAGGAAGAGGGATCAACATACACAAAGCACATGGCACAGACTTGTGCTCATAGAAGGACACATTGTTTGGAACAGAGGAAATAGACACTGAAATGTGGCAGGACTGAGGCAAACTGAGAACAGAGTTAGACAGAAGAAAAGAATGTGAAAGGCTTTTCTATGTGCATCGTAAAGAAAGGCTTAGATCTAATCTCTTAGCACTGGCAGGCCATTGTGATCTTCTAAACTCTAGAGAAACCTCTGAATTGAATTTTATATTGAGGTAAGGAAAGATTTTCAGAGAGTTGCTTGCATGATTTCTGAGTCTCCTAGTAAATTAAAGTCAGATTTTGGACTATGGTTCACATCTTTGCTGGGGAAGGAGAGATTTGTGAGTTTTCACACAGAAGCTCCATTCCAGGACTCACACTGCATCGCTATTAAAGTTTCTCCAAGAAACGTATTCAACTTCTGAGTTGACATATGGAGGGATCCATTTATATTGAATATGTTGGTGTAAGATTGGCATGTGATCCAGAAACTAAGACGGTTGTTGTTGTTGTTGTTAAGTACTGTTGAGTTGGTTCCAATCCATAGAGACACATGTATAGGGTTTCCAAGGAGTGATTGGTGATCTTGAACCTCCAACCTTTACAGTTCAAACTGACTTTGTAGTCCAGTGCATTAATCCACAGTGCCACATTGTATTAATTGCTCCTGAAAATTTCAGGACAATGACATTCTGATTCTTCCTGGATTATAGAACTAAGTCACTGAATGACAATGGGGCTTCTAGATTAATAAAAATGTGTATCTTCTGCTTATGGAGAATATTGGTTAATACGGTAGAATTAAGAGTCCAAAGGCATTATGACTTCTCACTCCTTTTGAATTAAAGATGTTCTTTAAGGAATTTTAGTACTAACTAGTTGCTGTGTGCCCTTAAGTCAATTCCAAGTCATAGTGACTCTATATAACAGAGTAGAACTGCCTTTGTTTTCCTATGTAATCTTTACAGGACCAGATTTCCAGGTCTTTTCTCCTTTGGAATGGCTGGTAGGTTCAAACCTCTGACTCAGTTATCAGCTGAATATTTAACCATTGTGTCACCAGAGTTTCCTTCACATACTAGCAATCAAAATGTATACTGATATTTCATTTGGAAGAAACAATAATGAAGTAAAGGTATAACAAAATCTATAGTAAGCACATCTTTTAAAGTGCATTTTAAAGAGAAATTTGAGAGTGTTCATGTGGAAGTTCCAGTCCAAGACTCACACTGCTTCTCTATAAAAGTTTCACCAAAGAAACTTACTTAAGTTCTGAGTGACATATGGAAGGATCCATTTATATTGAATATGATGGTGTGAGGCTGGCATGTGATCCAGAAATTAAGACTGTAGGTTTGTGTTCATTGCTCCTGGAAGACTGGTAGCCAGCATGATAATCAACATGACAGTTAAGGCAGATAGCCTATCCAGAACCTCTACAACAAAGATCCGAGAAACTAAGTGAAACGAATGACAATCCTGGAACCCAGAATTTCAAAGGAGATGATAAAGAAGTAAATCAAATACCAATTAAAGGAAGAGACTGAAAGAAAACAGTTAACAAGTAGGCATATGGAGCGATGAATTGCCAACAGACCGAGCACAGCATGCCCATTTCAAAATACTGCAAGCAGCAGTCCAGTTGGGACAGGAACCAGACAACTGGCTTTGCTTACCCAGGACTGTACTACATCCACATTAGTTATTAGCAACCTATACCTTACACAACCTCCCAGTGTTGAGATAGATTCCTATCTACCTGCAGCTGGTCTAACCCCATTATTGCCAGTGCTGTGCTGCTTTTTGTTTTGTTTTCCTTTTTCCTATCTTCTTGATTCTGTCTTTCTTTCTTCTCTTATTTCTTTTTTTACTTTCTCTTCATCTTTTTTTTTTTTTCTTCTTTTTGAACCTGCAAAATTAGTTTCCCCAACCTCTCTGCATTCACTTTTGACAGTAATTGCCTCCACTACCTCTTCAGGAAGCACTGTGTAATCTTGTGGACTGGGTGCCCTGCTCCTGCCACCTCTGCAATCTGCAGCACCCACCCCTGCACCTATGTGGTCAGCAGTGCATGCACATATCACATAAGTGCCATGTGCCCACTGCAGCTGTGACTGACCCTTTAGGGTTTCCAAGTCTGTAAATCTTTATAGGAGTAGGCAGCCTCATCTTTTTTCTGTGGAGTGGCTAGTGGGTTTGAACCTCCAACATTGTAGTTAGCAGTCTGATGCTTAACTTACCTCGTGACTAAATGGGGTTCATATCTGATGATCAATTATTGTTGTTGTTGTTGTTAAGTACCATCAAGTTGGCTCTGACTCATAGTAACTCTGTATAGGGTTTCTGAGAAGCAGCTGGTGAATTTGAGCCATTGACCTTACAGTTCAAACTCACCTTGTGGTCCAGTGCATTAGCCCACAGTGCCACACCATGCAATTATAGTTAAATATTTAAAAAGTCATCAACATAATCCATCACACAAGTAAAACAAAGGAAAATAACCACGTGGTCCTACCAATCAATACAGAAAAGGCATTTGACAAAATCCAATACCCATACACAATAAATAACATCATTATAAATGGAGAAAACAATTAATTTGTTAACAACTTCATTTTGCTTGGGTCTACAATCAACGTTTATGTAAGAAGCAGTCAAGAAATCAAACAACATTTTGCATTATGCAAATCTGCTGCAAAATACCTCTCTAAAGTATTAAAGAGGTCCTGGTATGGCACTGCAATAAAATGCAGTAAACCACAAGGTTGGCTTGGACTGTAAGGTAAGTGGTTCAAACTCACCAGTCACTCCTTGGAAACCCTTTACAGGGTCTCTATGAGTTGGAACCGACTCTACAGCACTTAACAACATCAGCAACAACAAAGTGTTAAAAGAGCCAAGTGGTCACTTTGAGAACTAAGGTGCATCTGATCCAAGTCATGGTATTTGCAATTGTCTCATATACCTTCAAAAACTGGACAGTTAACAAGGAAGATCAAAGAATCATTGATGCATTTGAGTTATGGTATGGGCAAAGAAAATTGAATATATTGTGGACTGCCGGAAAAACAAGTTTATCTTGGAAGAAGAACAACCATAATGCTCCTTTGGGAAACAAGGATGGCAAGACTTTGTCTCAAGTACATTGGACATACTGTAAGGAGGCACCATTCCCTTTAAAAGGACATCATGTTAGTCAGGAAGAAGGAAAATAGGAATACCTCCAATGATATGGATTGACACAGTGACTGTAGCAATGGGCTCAAACATAACAATGATTAATTAGGAAGATGGTGAAGAACTGGGTAGTGTTTCATTCTGTTGTATATTGGCTTGCTATGTATCAGAGTCAACTCACTGGTACCCAACAACTACAACAGCATACAAAACCAACAGCCAACAATATTCTTAATGGAGAGAGATTGAAAGAATTCCCCTTGAGTACTAGAGCCAGACAGGGATGCCCTTTACCACCACGTTTATTCAATTTTGTGTCTGAAGTCCTAGTCAGAGAAATATGCTAAGCAAGGGAAATAAAAAGTGTTCGAATTGGTAAGAAGTACAACCATCTCTATTTGCAGATTATATGATCCTACACATAGAAAATCCAAGAGGCTAAGCTAGAAAACTACTGGAACTAGTAGAATAAGTAAGTAAAGTGACAGGGTACAAAATCAACATACAAAAATCAGTTGGATTTGGGGTTTGGGGGTGGGGAAAGCAGAGACAATGAAAACTTCTCTGCCAAAAACCAAATAAAAGCAGAGAAAGAACAGTCTGCAGAAAACCTGCGGCGCTTTGGCTCTTGTTTAAGGTTCCGGGCGCCAGTGCCCTGTGCCCATTGAGAAGAAATCTGCAGGTGGAAGCAAAATATGGTGATTTCTGAATCCACCCAGCTGTGGCAGCATGCAGTCAAAAGTCCTCAGGCCAGAGGGAGGGCTACAGCCAAACAGAGTCAACGATCCAGCTCTAGAAGCCCAGGAACAGCGCCTGAAGGGAGAGGTGTGATGGATTTTTCATATTTCACTTTTCATTTTTCACATATCTCTCCTCTTCACCCTGATCACCCCTTCACTGCACAGCCCAGAGGCCTTCAGGCAGGTGGGAGCACACCCCCAAAAGGGTCCAGCATTGCACCCACTGTTTTCCAAAGGCACAGAAAGGAAATCTGCAGGCTGCTTCTTATGACCCTGGAAACCCGCCCCATAGTTTACATAGGCGGGACCCTTTGCACAGCAAAGGCCAGTGAACAGTTTTATTTTTATTTTTGATTTTAATTTAAATTTTGTTTTTGATTGGTGGTATTTGTCTCTGCTTTTATATTATTTCTGCCTTTGGTCCTTTTAGCCTTACTCTTCTCCCAGGGGAGCTTTCTCCCCCTATCTTACCCAAGAAGAGACAGAAACTGTGCCCATATAGCTGAGCTACAAGCCTACCCTGTAGTACCCCACCATCTGGACAAGAGTCAAAACCAGTTTCTAGGCATTACACATGAAAAGGTAAGACTATCTCCAGATCATACCCACCAGGAGATGCACAGCAAGCTTAACAAAAAGCAGCATACAGCCACTTAAGCATTAAAAACTCACATTACTGTTGAAAATGTCCAAGAAAACACAATTAAAGATCTCAACACATGTCCAAAAACAGGAAAAAGTATCTTAGATAAATGAGCTGGAAGCAGACACAGACTTTCCTTTAAAAGAGCAGACTCTGGTTGTGCCTAAGAAGGAATTCAGAAGAATAATATGGAAACAAATTCAAATGCTCTGAAAACGGGTGGAAGAAAATAAGGAAGAAGTCAGGAAAGTGCTACAGGAGCAATCAAACAAGATAGATACAGCTTTGGAAACAATTCAAAACTTTCAAAAAGAAGTCCAGATGAGTAATAATAAAATATCAGAAATGGACAATACACTGAAAAGGTAAAGAAGCAGAATGGAAGAGATGGAAGCCATGCCAGAGAGCTGGAAGACAAATCTCTCAATACTGCTAAGATAGGAGAGCAAGCAGAAAAAAGGATTTAAAATATGTAGAGAGTCTAAGATTCATGTTGGATAACATGAAGAGGAATAACTTAAGAATTATTGGCATTCCAGAACAGGAAGAATCACAGAAGTCCACAGAAGAGATAGTGGAAGAGCTACTGGAAGAAAATTTCCTAACATCTTGAAGGATGAGATGATAAACATTCAAGAAGCTGAAAGAACCCCAGTAAGTATAGACTCCAGAAGAAAGTGTCCAAGTCATATCATAATCAAGCTCTCCAAAATCAAAGACAAGAAGAGAATCATAAAAGCAGCCAGGGAAAAAAGAAGTGTCACCCACAAAGGCAAGCAAATCAGATTAAGCTCTGACTGCTCAGCAGAAACTATGTAGGCAAGAAGGCATTGGGGAGACATATATAAAACCCTGTAGGAAAAAAAAAAAAAAAATGCCAACCAAGTATTGTCTATCCAGCAAAACTGTCAATCAAATGCGTTGGTGCAATCACAACATTCTAGGATAAACAGAAGCTAAGGGATTTTGTTAAAGCCAATCCAGTGCTTCAAATAATCCTAAAGGGAGTTCTTTGGAATGAAAACCAGCAAGAAGAGACAACAACCAGAGATTGACAGATGTGGCAACACCACCTGGAACTCGGTAGTTGGATAGCAGAATTCAGAATAGAACAAAATTACAGCAATGAATTCAGAGTACCTGTGAGGCCAACCAAAGATCAAAATATTAACAATATTAAAGAAAGGAAAAATACAGGAACAGAGATCCAGGTGGTGAGGAGGTCGAGTAGATGGCAGGATGCAATAGACTGTCTTAAATACAGGGAAAACTTAACAGACTATAGGGTAACCCCAAAGAAAATTAATACTTCACAACTTACTATGAAAATGAAGATCCAAGCAGAGCAAGGAAACATTAAAATTGAGAAGAAACCTACAAGAAATAGCACAAAAAAATTAACGCAACACAAGATGGCATGCAGAACAAAAGAACAAACAGAACCATATAAATTAACATAATTACAGCAGTTAATCCATACCTATCGATAATTACACTGAATGTCAATGGATTAAATGCACCACTAAAGAGACAAAGAGTGACTGATAAGAAAACTAGACCCTTCAATATGCTGCCTGCAAGAGCCACACCTTATAGACAAAGACAAAAACAGACTAAAAGTTAAAGTATGGAAAAATATATACCAAGTTAACAACAACAATAAACAAGCAGGAGTGGCAATATTAATCTCTGATAAAATAAACTTTAAGGCAAAAACCACCAAAAGAGATAAGAAAGGACATTATCTCATGATAAAAGGGTCAAATGAGCAAGATGACATAACCATAATTAACATCTATGCTCCAAATCAAACAGCACCAAGATATATAAAACAAACCCTACTAGAATTGAAGAAAGAAATAGATAAATCTACAATTCTAGTGGGGGATTTTAATACACAACTTTTGAAAAGTGATAAAACAACCAGAAAGAAACTCCACAAAGCTCCAGAGGAACGAAACAGCACAATCAACCAACTTGACCTCATAGACGTGTACAGAGCATTCAACCGAACCACAGTGCAATATACATTCTTTTCCAGTGCACATGGAGCATTCTCCAGAATTGACCATGTGTTGGGTCACAAAGCAAGCTTCCATATATTTACAAACATCAAAATACTACAAAGCATCTATTCAGACCACAATGCCATAAAATTAGAAATCAACAATCAGAAGACCAAGGAAATAAAGTTTAATACAAGGAGACTGAATAACACCCTGCTGAAGAATGATGGATAATAGAAGAAATTAAATGCGAATTCAGGCTCGTGGCTGCCGCCCCCTTATACACGGTCACACTGAGCTAGCACCTGGCCCTGGAATTGGGCTCCAGTCTTCTCAGCCGTGGCCTCCTCGTCCCACCCCCTGTGGACCATGGACCCCCCGCAAACATGGGTGGTAAAATACCATCTGCTACTCAGAAAGCAAAATCAGAAGAGAATACCAAGGAAGAAAAAAAGATAATAAGATTCCAGAAGAAAGCATAAAGACAGATGAACCGTCAAAGAAAGTGACCTAGAAATTGACAGTGAAGGTGTGATTGACCCAGACACAGATGCCCTTCAAGAAATGGGAGATGAAACTGTAGAGATAACTGAAGAGATGATGGATCAGGCAAATGACAAGAAAGTGGCTGCCATTGATGCCCTCAATGATGGTGAACTACAGAAAGCCATTGATTTGTTCACAGATGTCATCAAATTGAATCCTCGATTGGCCATTCTGTATGCCAAGAGAGCCAGTGTGTTCATCAAATTACAGAAGCCAAATGCTGCCATCCGAGACTGTGACTGAGCCATTGAAATTAATCCTGATTCAGCTCAGCCCTACAAGTGGCGAGGCAAAGTACACAGACTTCTGGGCCTTTGGGAAGAAGCAGCACATGACCTTGCTCTTGCTTGTAAACTGGACTATGATGAAGATGCTAGTGCAATGCTGAAAAAAGTTCAATCTAGGGCACAGAAAATTGCAGAACATCGGAGAAAGTATGAGCGAAAACGTGAAGAGCGAGCGATCAAAGATAAAATAGAAAGGGTTAAGAAGGCTCAGGAAGAACATAAAAGAGCCCAGAGGGAGGAAGAAGTCAGAGGACAATCTGGAGCTCAGCATGGCACTTTTCCAGGTGGCTTTCCCAGGGGAATGGCTGGTAATTTTCCTGGGGGCATGACTGGAATGGCAGGTGGCATGCCTGGGCTCAATGAGATTCTTAGTGATTCAGAGGTTCTTGCAGCTATGCAGGATCCAGAAGTTATGGTGGCCTTCCAGGATGTGGCTCAGAACCCAGAAAATATGTCCAGAGTATCAGAGTAACCCTAAGGTCATGAATCTCATCAGTAAATTTCAGTCAAATTTGGAGGTCAAGCCTAAACGTCTTCTGACAAAGCCCTTGCTGAAGGAAGAGCAACGTAGAGCATTCTGTGGATGTTGCAATAATACAAACCAGTGTACCTCCGACCTTCATCAAGAAAGCTGGAGTGCTCTGAGACCACATTTCCCTGCAGCCACAATGCAGCTGAGACATTTTCACTCATTTGCCATTGTGGTATTCATTCAGATAATGTTTTCCTATTAGCAAGTACAAACTTAAAACACTTTTTAAACCTTAAAGTACACAAAACAAAAAGATGTGTTGATTTTTTGTTACTAATCACTTTGTTTGGCTCTTTTGGATTGGTTGGGCAAGGAAGATCCTTAAGTGTAGAAGATTGATCACT
>NW_006408590.1:14331248-14352770 GCF_000296735.1 Chrysochloris asiatica
TGCATTGATCACAATCTCCTCCGTGCGTAATCATTCAACAGTATTTGTTTCTATTCCCTATGTTTTTGTTTGTTTGTTTGGGGATATACTCAAAAACACTCAGGAATATATAATCATTTTAAACAATCAAAGGGCACATTCTGCAAGTCTGCCTCCTGGCCACCAGCACCCAGTCCCTCTCTTTCCATGAGTCTAGAGTCCTAAGCTTCTCTATCTCTCCACATCATCATCTCTGCCTCCATCTCTGGCGCTGCCACTTGTCTGGATAGAGTCACTACTTCTCTGGATAGGGTACCATACAGATTGGTTGTATTTCTTTTCCTGATGGGCATATGTAAAGGACGGTGAGGGAAAGAGCCTGGTAGAATTATATATGATTCAGTTGTGAGTGATTGTTAGCAGGGTTAATTTTAATTGTAAATCTTGGAACTGTAATGTGGGTATTGGTCAATTTTTGTCATCCTGCTGGGTATAAAATGAGCAATTTCAGAGTCAGAAATGGGATATTTATCACTACCACCAAAAAAGAATAACCAGGAGTGAAGCATGTCCTTTGGACCCTTAGAATTCTATGCATTGAGCTTCCTTGATTTGGGAGCAGAAAGAAAACATAAGACAGAGCTGTGGCCTTGCAGGCCAGTAACGCTGAGTGACTTTCAGCAGGAGGCTCACAGGCAGAGTGGGGTGCTTCCAGACATTTAATTGGAGGACTAGATTTGCTGACCCATGGAGCTAGAGTTGAGCACTGTGGGCTGAGGCTTATGGTGTAGTGACATGCCTTTTGGACATTTATCAGCAGCAGTAAAATAGCTTTGTTGCATTGCCCAAGCATGACAGAGGCCAATTGGTCATGTGGTTGAGAAGCCAAATACCAGAGAGGAGGCTGCCTGCCAGCATGGCTGAGAAAGAGCTTTCCTAACTAAAGAACTGTATCCTGAGCATTTCTGATCCTGAATTGTAACCTGTTAGGTTTGCTAGTAAGCCCTATAATTGTGAATATTTTCTATGATTTATGTGTGCATTATGTAGGCATTATGTAATGCCTACAATGAATTATTGAAACCAGCAGAAAAGGAGAAAGTGCCATGGGAGGGATGGTTTATAGAAGATTAAAGGATGGAGACATGTCTGACTTAAGCCTCATAAGAATTAGCTTTGGCTTTGATCTTCCTTCCTTCTTCTGCAGTTGAGGAGGCCAGATGCTGACTCCATGTCTTTTTTTTGGCAGTGGTGTTTCCATCTTTCTAACATTTTCCTGAAGAATTCTGAACTGTTTGATTTACACCACATCAAAAAAAAAAACACTTTTGGTATTCTTTTTTTTTTTTTTAATGTTTATTGTGAATTATGTGATAGTTTACACTAGAGAACATTAGTTTTACATTCATCGTATCGTATATCGTTTCATTGCCATGGTTACAATCCCCTCCATGCATCATCAACCAAGCAAGGGGTATAGCCTACCTCTGGGTCTAAAGCCCCCAGTGGCTCCATCTCTCCACGTCATCTTCTCTGCTTCTGTCTCAAGCATCACTGCTTCTCTGGGTAGGGCCCCGCTCTCTGCTCGTCTCCCTTGATGGTCCCAGGGACCTCTGCTCCTAGATTGCAAAGTTAATCATGCCCCTCCTTGCTACAAAACGTTTACCTTTACATTTCCAACCCTCACAATCAGACCTGATAACAATTATTCACTATCGTATCACAAGAGACCTATTCCCATCTCCTTTCATTAGCCCCACCTAGACAGATTGGATACTACCCAGTGGAGATTCTACCTTCTTCCATGCCCTCTGGAATCTAGGTTCCCTCTTGAAAGCTTGTAAGCCAGTCACTTCTTGCCTTTGTAGTCCCCTCCCCCCCCACCCCCATTTTGGGTAGCTAATGTCCAAGTTGCCCATCCCTGTGTACTCTGTGTATGGAGGGGGTGGGGATGATCCTTGCTGTAAAGATTTGTTCCCTCTTTTGAGCTACTGCATCCATAGGTGTAGGCCAAGTTCATCAAATTGTAACAAATTACTCTTTTTTCCTCTATTTTCTTCTTCTGGTTGAGCTCTGACCATCCAGTCATTGAAGCCAGGTCAAGTGGGTATTATCCGCAAATGTGGGTGTTCTTGTGCATATACCCTCTCTTCTTATCAGCTGGATGCTTCACTCTCCACTCAAGTCCTCTGTGGCTATGTCACTGACTCTGGGCCCAAGAGTCCCCAGGTCTTGCCACACTGCTAGCCAACCAGATATCCACCTGGCTCACAGGAGTCTATTGAACATTGTAGGGCTTAACTCGCAGCTTCATTGCTGTTTTCTCCTCACTTCCCTCTATCGGTGACGAATGTGGTTACCAGTTTTGGTATTCTTAGGAGACAGAAACTGTTTCTTTTAAATGTGCTTTGAGCTTCGGGGACAAAAATGTCAGAAGGGGCAAGATCAGGGCTGTAAGTTGGGTAGGGTCATGTTTCCCAAGACAATTTTTGTTGGATAACCATTGCTACCCCCAAAGAATGAGTAGTTGTGTTGTCAGGATGGAAAAAAATTCCTTTAAGGAAAGTTCAGATGGTGAAACTAACCTGACCTTTTTCTCACCAATGAAGTTTTCCATTTTCTTAAAGCTTCTTAACAAGCCCTAATAATTATCCTATGTCTTTTGAGAAAATCTATCAAGATTACTTCTTCAGATGCCCAAATATGTCATCATAACCTTCTGAGCTGACTGCTCTATCTCAAATTTAACTGCCCCAGTAAATTCACTTGGAAACTACTGTTTTGATTGGACTTTTTTTCTTAAGGCATGCTAATAAAATTAATGTGATATTGTTGTTATTTTGTGCCATAGAGTCAGTTCTGACCCATAGTGACCCCATGTAGGGTTTCTGAGGAGTAGCTGGTGAGCGTGAACCACCAACCTTACAGTTCAAATGGCTTTGTAGTCTAGGGCATTAACCCACAGCACCACATCAGGATGTATTACTGAGAGATCTTGTATTGAGCCATTCACTGATTGTGGAGACATTTAAACACCTTTTGTTTGGAATCAACATGTGCATGTATGAACTGGAAACCTCTTAGCAGTACTTTTTGACTTATTTGTATATATTCATATATAATCCTGGTAGCGTAGTGGTTACGAATCGGGCTGCTAAGTTTAAGGTCAGCAACTCGAAACTACGAGCTGTTCCATGGGAGAAAGATGAGACTTTATGCTCCCGTAAAGATTTGCAGCTTCAGAAACACTATGCAGGGTCAGTATGAGTCAGAACTGATGCCACAGTACTTAACAGTAGAATATCCAGGGGGCAAAGTTATAAAAACTGCTTAGTAAACAAATACCTTGAGGAAATGAGTTGTTGGGCCTGAGAGCTCAGACCCATTGTCTCAAGAAACATCAAGGTAAACTAGCATAACATAGTTCACAAAGACAATGTTCTAAATCCAACTTTGGTGAGTAGCTTATCAACTTGTGAGTGGCCATGTAAGGTGCATCTATTGGTTTTATACAGAATAAATAAGAGTGAAGAAAATCAAAGCCATATGCAAACCATTAGTCCCAAAGGCCAATGGATCACATTAATCTCAGATTCCATGACCCTGAGGTAAGAAGAACTAAATGGTGCCCAGGTACCAATGGTGACCACTCTGAAATGTATCATAATGGGAGGTCCTAGATAGAGTGGGAGAAAAATGTGGAACAGAACTCAAAATTTGAAAAAAGGACAGGCTGACTGGTATTATAGAGATTGGTGGAACCCAGGAGACTGTGGCCCTTAGACTCTTCAGGCCAGGAGCTGAGCTCGTCACTGTGACTCAACTTTCAGTCAAAGGATATCTGATAAGGTGAGCAATAACACCAGAGGGGCATACATTCCTTAGAATAACCAACCTTATGAGGTCAAAACGACAGCATTTGCATAGGGATAAAGCTGAGAAGGCAGGAAGGGATAGGAAAGAAGGATAGATAGAGTGTTGTTACATTATACACATTGTTATCAATGTCAGTGTTGAAAACCAATTTTCTCTGCAAACTTCTACATATATCACAATAAATTTTTTTAAATATTTCTAGTGCCTTCTACCAACCCATGATAAATTCAGTGGGCTCATTCCATTTGGGAGAAAAGTCTGTCCACTGAGCTTTTAACTGCAAGCATTGATGCAGCAATGGAGTAGAGTCCATAAGTGGCCGTAATTTACATCCCTCCATGTTACACATTTTGCAATATGACTTAACATCACCCTCCCCTAAAAATTGGTTTGACCTTATGACTTAATTGGCCAATAGAACGCAGTTGAAATGATCATGTGCTAGTTTGAGACCTAAATTTCACAAGGATTGTTATGCTTCTGCTGTTCTGTATCACCCTGACTCTGCATAAGATCAAACTTAAGCTTACTTGCTGATGGTGAGAAACCATTTGGAGCAGAGACAAATTATCTTAAGTAAAGCATTCTAGACCAGGGAGGCCTCCAGCCGAAATGCCAGTTGACTGAACGCACATGAATAACCCAAATCCCTATGAGCAAAAAACGGTGTTTATTGTATATGTGGCTAAGTTTTGTGGTTGTTTACTGTACAGCATTAGGAAGGTGAAAGGTAACTTCTAAAGGCAATACATAAACCACTTATGGGTCAGGGGCCAAGAATTCTATCAAAATTCTGTAGGACAGGAACAAAGTTAAGTAGAAGCAATAGGTTAGTCCCAAAAGTAGAGGGGTGTCTGGTTCACCCACAGAGCTAAGAGATCCAGGTGGAACCAATAAATCAAGTTGCACATTTCCCTATAGAGAAGTTATTCTGACCACAGTGAGGAAGAATGATAGTTAATACCTTTGATTTTGGACATCAGTTAGTTTCAATTTTGCCATTTACTGCAGCTAATTTAAGCAGAAGTTTTTATGTGCCAAGATAATCGTATTTAATTCAACATCCACAAAATTCCTTCTATGTAAGTCTTATTATTGTCTTCCTTTTACTGATGAGCAAACTAAGGTCAGGTTAAGAACAGTTCTTTAGATCATGTAGCTAGTAACTGGGAGGATGAGGACACAAATCCAGATCTCTGCCACCAAACCACTCTTTCATTAAGGCTTCTATATGCTTCATTTCACTCATGTATAAATTGGAGATAATAATGCTTACTTTCAAGGTTTTGGGCAAAGATTAAATAAGATAATGCATGGAGGCATTTGGTCATTAGTGCTATAATAAGTTTAATTATGATTTTATCCTCAGAGCTTCAGATGTACTTGGCAGGCTGCATTTTCTCTCTGGAATCTTACAGCTGGGTTAATCCTCATGGAGCTTCAGAGTCATACTTTTTATTACAAAGAGCTTCTGGTCTTCCTATAATTTGCAGGGATAGCCACCTTTCTTCCTGATCTGTAACATGGCAGATTGGTCAGGGGTGATGCACTCTTTGCAGTGCATCCTGCAGGGAGAACAGACATTGAGGCAGGATTCCTTGTTAAATGGAAGATTAACGAACTCCTATGGTGATGAATTGCCAGAATTTAAAGAAGTGTTAAGAAAAAATCAACACATAATAAAATGTGATGACTGTCATGTTGTAAACAAGTATTATTTTGCATATATTGGAATTATAGTAATATATTCCTACAGGCTTCTTTGATCATAATTACCTTGATCTGTTTCCTATGAATTGAAAAAGTAGTCTCCACATTATTTTAGGAGACATAAAGTTAACAAGAATTATGAATATTCAGAGTTAACCTGTCCCGGGAGACATTTTCTGGTGGTTATCAGAGTGGGAGTGTTGTTAGTGGTCACTGGACATGTTTATATGGGAATATCGTTGTTAAATGATCCTTCAACCCTTGCTGGAACACTGCAGTTGGTGAAAGCTCATAACGAAGGCTTTCTATTTGTGAAGATCTCTAATGAGTCAGAATCTCCCTTCCTGTAACTTTCTCTCACTGAACTTTAATTTTCTCTTTTGGGACTTGCACTGGACTGGTCTATCCATTATATTTTTCTGACTTTTTGTAATGTATCTATGTCTTCTCCTATTGGTCTGAAAACTACTTACCCGTGATGGTGGTGGTTATATGTCATGGAGTCAGTTCCGACTCAGCGACCTTGTACAGGGTGTCTGAGGCTGTAAATCTTTATGGGAGCAGAAAGCCTCATCCTTCTCCTTCAGAACAGCTGGTAGTTTTGAACTGCCGACCTTGAGGTTAGCAGCCCAATTTGTAACCAGTACGCTACCAGAGCTCCTTATCCATGCTGTCCCACAAAATGTTGTTGTCATTTATGATTAGAATATCTCCGCTGGCCATAGCTAACTAGATAAGTACTAGGAACCTAATCCTAGGTGGGCCTTAAGATTCTGTTTGGAATTGGAACTTTGTTCATTGTTAAATTTATAACGGAAACTTCATAAGATTTACAAAAGAAATTCACTATCAATACTTAAATATCAAGAGTTTTATAGAACACAAACATCCAGAATTTTGGCTGCTGTTTAAAAACTAGAATGTCTGGCAACAACAGTGAAGCATTTCCACATCCTAACAACTGACCGTAACTGAATGTGTGCTTACCTCTCTGCTTGGGTCATTCATTGCCTAGTTTGCTGTTGTTCCCAATCCATGCACAGTTGACTCATTAATATTGTCTGGTAATCCAAGTTTTCATCACTCTTCTGCTTTGAGTGCATTTCTGTATTTGCAACCAATACAGCCGTAAGCAATTTTATATAATTCTGTGATGATAAGCCTTATAACTTTTATAATGTTATAAGTATTTATATCATTTGATGAGCATTCAAAAATAGATTCTTGAGCCATTCGTCATTACTTAGTAAATAAGACTCTTTAGAGTGGCGATAGAGCATTGTTACATTAAACAGTCTCCAGATAAGAACAACCCTGGTTAATAATAACTGATATTATTGACAATAGAAAGCCTGGGATGTATCACTCATTTCCTTCTGAAGTACGAGTTTCATGTGAATGTGCGGGCATTCTCCAAGGGACTCGTCTTTGATTGCCACTTGGAAGCTTTTTAAGATGATTTCAGGTAACAGCTGCCAAAGGCTGGGTGTCGCTGCCCATTTGGCTGTGATTCTGCTTGTTCAGTCTATAAACTGAGCAGCTGGGAAGCAGAAGGACGAGGTGACAACTGAAGTTATGCAGATAGCCAGCCATCCTAAGGTGCATTCTCCTGGGATTCCACCAAAGAGAAGTGATGATGAGAAATCTTAGAACCCATTCCAGGATCAGCCAGCACTGTAATGGCTGAACTCAGCGTAACTGAGAGTTAGGCCCAGGCATATGGCCACATTTTTGCTGAGCTCATTTCCTGACTTATGGGTTTTAGTTTCAAAGACAGTAATTAAACTCTTCTCACAAAGTCAGCTTTAAGTAGTCTCCTAATTCTACTAATTAAAAAGTGTCTACCATGCCAGCTCCAGTAGTAAATCATTTCTGACCCAATGTCTTGCTCTCCTGGACCTGTAAACTGAGAAATGTCTGCTCATCCTATGAGTCCTTGTGCTTCTTTAAATAGTGCATTTTCCTTGGCATTTGTACGGCTACCACACGTCCACACTATTTCCAGATTCATCAAGCTGCTAGTATTGCTTGGCGCTATAATTTTTCTAACATTAACTTAATTTAAGCCTCATCTTCAACTCTACCTATATTTTAAAACAGCACAAATATAAACATTACCATCATGATAATATCTGATGCTTATTAAATATTAACTGTATGTCAGACACTGTTCCTATTTAATCCATAAAAGAGACTATGGTGTAGGTATAATTACAGATGATGCAGGCTGTTGTTGTTGTTGTTATGTGCCATGGAATCAGTCCTGACTCATAGCGACCCTGTACAGGGTTTCTGAGGCTGTAAATCTTTATGGGAGCAGAAAACCTCATCTTTCTCTTACGTAACAGCTAGTAGTTTCGAACTGTTGACCTTGAGATTCTTAGCCCAATTCATAACCACTACATTTCGTTCTGCTGTGCATGGGGTCACTATGAATCAGTTCTGACTTGATGGCACCTGACAACAACAACAACAACAACAACGCTACCAGAGCTCCTTTGATGCAGGTTAGGCACCGAGTTTGTTAGGTGTAAAATCTTCTACGGTTCTCCAATGCCTCAGATTAAAATTTTGCATTCTTAACATCTACCACTCAACTGTCAGTTTGTCCTCCTGGGGACCTGTGTGTAGCTATGATGCTGGATGCTGTGCTATGGGTATTTAAATTCCAGCAGAGTTACTTATAGTGGACAGGTTTCAACTGAGCTCCCAGACCAAGACAGACTAAGAAGAAGGAGAGGCAGAATACTTCTGAATGTTTTAGCAACAGAAAACCTTACAAATAGCAGTGGAACACTATTAGCTCCAGAATATTGACTATAGACACACTAAGAATAGCCCCAGAATACTGTCAGATATAGTGCCATAAGGTGGGCCTCTCAGGTTGGAAGGCACTGAAAATACTACTGGGGAAGAAGTGCCTCCTCAAAGGACAGTTGACCATGATAACACCAATGGAGCCCAGCTTTTGGAACCTTCATTTGTTGATTGCGCACAACTCAAAATGAGGAGAAACTACTGTAAATATCCATTAATAATCAGAACATGAATGTATGAAGTATGATTCTAGGAAAATTGGAAGTTGTCAAAAATGAAATAGAATGCATAAACATTGATATTGTAGGCATTATGATCTAAATGGAGTGGTATTGTCCTTTTGGAATTTGACAAACATATTGTTTACTATGCTGGGAATGACAAATTAAAGAGGAATGGCATCGCATTCATCATCAAAAAGAGCATTTCAAGATCTGTCTTAAAGTACAATGCTGTCTCAGATAGGATAATGTCCATACACCTCCAAGGAAGACCAGTTAAAACAACAATTATTTAAATTTATGCAGCAACCATTGAAGCCAGAGCTGATGAAATTGAAGAATTCTACAAACTTCTTCAGTCTGAAATTCATGAAACATGCAATCAGGATACATTGATCATTACTAGTGATTGAAAGCTGAAAGACAGAAACAAAGAAGAAGAATTAGTAGTTGGAAAATATGACCTTGGTGATAGAAATAAAGTTGGAAATCACAGGATAGAATTTTGCAAGATCAGTGACTTATTTATAGCAAATATCTTTTTTAAACAGCATAAGAGACAACTATACACATGGGCCTCACCAGGTGGACTATACATAAATTAACTACATCTGTGAGAAGAAATGGTGGAAAAACTTAATATTATCAACAAAAACAAGGTCAGAAACAGACTGTGAAACAGACCATCAGTTGCTCAAATGCAAGTGTTCAAGTTGAAGCTGAAGAAAATTAAAACAAGTCCATAAGCATGAAAATATGGTCTTGAACAGAGCTCACTTGAATTTAGAGAGCTTCTGAACAAATCTGATAGATTAGACACTAATGACCCAAATCCAAAGAGCTATGGCAGGACATCACAAACATCATACAGGAAGAAAGCAAAATGTAATTAAGAAGACAAGAAAGCAGGTAGAAACCAAAAGGATGTCAAAAGAGACTGAGATTTCTATCTAACTTAGATGCAAAAGCAAAGGAAAAAATGAAATCAAAGAGTTGAATAGAACATTTCAAAGGGCAGCTTGAGAAGACAAAGTCAAGTATTATAATGAAATGTACCAAAATGTGGAGTTAGAAAAACAAAAGGGAAGGACATGCTCCGAATTTCTCAAGCTTAAAGAACTAAAGGAAAAAAAAAAAATTAAGCCTCAATTTTGAATATTGAATGATTCTATGGGCAAATGGAGTCCTGGTGTGGTACTGTGGGTTAGTGCGCTATACTGTAAGTCAGTTTGAATCAGGAGGTCCACAGAGCAAGCTCACCAGTTGCTTCTTGGAAACCCTGTAGATGGTCACTATGTGTCGGAACCTACTTGATGCCACTTAACAACAACAATGGGCAAAATATTGAATGATGCAGAAAGCATCAAAAGAAGATGGAAAGAATACAAGAGTTATTGTAGCAAAAAGAAATAGTGGATGTTTAACCATTTCAAGAAGTAGCATATGATCAATATCCAATGGTACTTGTACCTGAAAAGTTAGCAGCTCAAACCCACCAGTGGCTCCATGAGAGGAAGACCAGGGTATTTGTGCCCCTGAATATTGCAGCTTAGAAAATCCTACGGGACAGTTCTACTCTGTCACAATGATTTCATAGGTTCACTTTGAATCAGAATCTACTCAGTGGCACATACCAACAAAAGTATATTAAACTTCAGTTTTCAAGGCTCTTCTTCAAGCCTGCTGAGTCAGAAGGTAAGTGCTATACATCTATATTTTGAAAAAACACCTCTGCTTGTTGTATAAAAGCTTGGAGAAGCATTTCTGTAGTCTAAGTTTGTTTCTTTACTATCTGTTACTTTACTACCCTATCCTTCTCCTTTCAAAAATAACCATCGCATTCAGGATGAACATGTTTATCACTTATGTTCTTCATTGGATTACAAAATCCATGAGATTAAGGAATTTACATCGGCTTTGTGCATTCCCATATTTCTAGTATCTAGTCCATTGCCTGGCCTCTGATTTTGTTAATACAAATACTTTATTTTTACTTTCAATAATATTTATAAAGCATTTGCCAGTTTTCAGAAACATAGTAAATCCTTACAATTCGAGGTTAAGTAATATATGGACTTTTGGCTCAAAAGTCTCACAGCCTTATTATTGGAAACATACAAATATAGTGTATTTTAATACAAGGAGACTTCAAAAATGTTGTGGAAAAATTCCTTTCTCTTTCAATTCCTGTTTTCCACAAACTGTTGTTACTGTGTGATGTTGTAAGGATAAATAGGCACGTGTGTACATCTTCAGAACAACAGGGCTGTATGATATAGGGATCGAGACATAGTCTGAATGGTTAAAGGAAAGGAAATAATGTTAAGGTGTCTGACTGTTTTGTGAATATTGATTCCCCATGCCTACTATTGTAATATAGACATTTAAGTGGGATAGAAAGGAATATTAGGAAATATGATTACAGAAGTCTTGTAAGCCTCGCTTCAGCCTATAACTGATTGGATTATCTAAAAGGATACTATAATGTGATCAGGGTGATAGGCTTCTTATTAAGCCTTTGTGGAGTATGGGGCCTTATGTGGAATGCTGAGCTCTCTCAAAACCTTTGAAGGTAGACATTCCCAATTGAAAAGACATGTAGATCAACCTGGACCCACTAGAGCAACAGAAGATACTTCTTGAATGAAAGACCAGAGGGGGGTGTAATGAGGGAAGCAAGCTGTTTGTCTGTGATAGTATCAAGCAAGCTGTTTGCCGTGGAGCCATCAAGGCAAGAGAAGTAAGCCCATCAGGATAAACCCCTTTGTAAGATGGAAAGTCAAAGGGAACACACTAGCAGTCCTGTGTGCTTGCTGGTGACTACCCGGGTCAACTTGTGAGTGGAGGTGGAAGAAATGTAGCAATAAAGGCAAGGGCTGAGTTTGGTTATGTTCCATAGACAGCTGGTATCCTTGAGACGAGAGAAAGAAGTAGGCCTGGCTGGACTGAAGTTCAGGGAGACATGTAAGTAAACTCTTAAGCCCAAAGACATTGACCTAACCACTGGGGGCTAGAGTTCAGAGTGAAGTGGCCAGTGAAGACATGTGAAAACTCCCAAACTTGCAGATAATACCCGTTTGACCTAGATTGGATGGCTTGCTGACCAGAATTCAGTCGAAGATAAAGAAGTTTGATACAGGGAGCAAGCATAAATTGCTACAACTTGATGAACTAGACCTGTGCATATGGATGAAGATGCCTGAAATTCCAACTGAAAGGGAAGGATTCTTCATAGCAAGGCTCAAGCTTGCTTCCTCAGTACACTGGGTTGATAGAGACGGGCAACTTTGGCTGTCATAATTGGGGGGCTAGAAAAGGCACAAAGGGACTGCCAAAAGAACCAACAGATCTGAGTTGGAAGAAGTGCAGCCAGAGTTCTCCTTGGAGGCCAGGATGGTCAAACTTCGTCTCTCATACTTTGGACATATTGTCAGGAGGGACCAGTAGCTGGAGAAGGATATCATGATTGCTAAGGTGAAGGGTCAAAGAAAAAGAGGAAGACCCCCAGTGAGATGAATTGACACCACTTTTTTGGTTAGGATCCTTTGCTCCTCTTATGATCTTCCCTCTTTATGGTTCTAGGGTCCTTTGTTTCTGAAATGACAGAGTAATTGCTCCCCTCTTTTAGTTACACCTCTTCTATATTTACAATTGTGACAATCGCCATTAGTCCTGATAACAATTACTCACAATTGAATCATAAAATCCTATCCCCATCATCACCAGATCGATGTGGACAAGAGGAACATGATTCAGTGCGGATTCTATCTTGCCCCCCTCATTCTGACCCTAAGCATCCTCATGAAAGCTTGTAAACCAACCACTTTGTGCCTTTGATGTTGTTGTTATTATTGTTGTTAGGTGTCATCGAGTTGGTACTGACTCGTAACAACCTTATGCACAGCAGAAAGAAACACTGTCTGATCCTGAGTGAACTTCACTATTGTTGCCACGCTTGAACCCATTGATGCTGTCACTTTGCCAATCCATCTCTCTGGGAATTTTCCTCTTTTTCTCTGACCTTCACCCTACCAATGATACTACCTGCATGTCTTCCTGGAGTCCACACTGATCTGTTTATTCTTTTGAAAGCCCATGGTAATACCAATATTCTCCTCCAATACAATAACTCAAATTCTTACTCACTGTCTAGCTTTCACATGCATATGAGGCTATTGAAAATACCATGGCTTGGGTTAGGCATACCTTATTCCTCAAGCTGACATCTTTGCTCTTTAACACTTTAAAAAGGTCTTGTGCAGCAGATTTGCCTAATGCAATACATCGTTTGAGTTCTTGAGTGCTGCTTCCATGAGTGTTGATAGTTGATTCAAGAAGAATGAAGTCCTTTTCAACTATTTCTCCATTGATAAGAATGTTGTTTATTGGTCCAGTGGTGACGACATTGAGATGCAATCCATACTAAAGGCTGTGGTCTTTGATCTTCATCAGTAAGTATTTTAAGTCCTCTTCACTTTCAGCAAGCAAGGTTGTATCATCTGAATATTGCAGGTTGTTAATGAGTCTTACTCCAATCCTAATGCCATGTTTCTCCTCATATTACCCAGCTTCTTGGATTATTTGCTCAGTTTACAGGTTGAATAGGTATGGTAAAACAATACAACCCTGTCGCATACTTTTCTTAATTTGAAACCATTCAGTGTTCCCATGTTCTGTTCGAACAACTGCCTCTTGATCTGTGTACAGATTCATGAGCACAATTAAGTGTTCAGGAATACTCATACTTCACAATATTGTCCATAGCTTGTCATAATCCACACAATTTAAAGCCTTTGTGTAGTCAATAAAGCACAGGTAAACATCTTTCTGGTATTCTTTGCTTTCAGCTAAGATCCATAGGTCATCAACAATGATATCCCTCTTTCCATATCCTCTTATGAATCTGGCTTGGACCTTTGTAAGTTCTCTTTCAATGTTTGTTTGCAGCCATTTTTGTATTAACTTTAGTAAAATGTTACTCACATGGTATATCAAAGATAATATCCGATGTTTATAATCTCATAAACCCTATATAGGGTTGCTATGAGTTGGAATTGACTTGATGGCAGTGGATTTGGCTTTGATAATATTTACTGTTATACTTATCAAAAACGTTCTTCAAATCAATTCCAATTCAAAGCAACCTGTAAATTGTTATGGTAGCAGATAGTCTTTTCTTTCTTCACAGGAGAGAGAAGAAGCTAGTGGGTTTAAGCTGCTGACCTTGCAGTTAGTAGTTCAATACTATACCATGAGGGTTTCTGTGATGAGTCCAGTTATGGGCTATTCCATAGAGAAGGAGACCTGGAGGAGATAAAGTTGGATAAAGCAGGCTGTCTCAGAGGAGGCCCCACGACTTAACCATCTCACCTTCCTCCTGGGCTGGGTCAGAGTTTCCCTTGCTAAGATATCTCCAGATCTCCACTCTCACCCCTAAAAGCCCTGTTAATGAGCCTAGAGCCTGCTTTTCCCTCCTGGCCAGACAATGAGATTCAGGGATCGCTGGAAGTCTGACCGTGAACCAGGCCCCACCAAGGTAGAGGCTTCAGGCTCAGTTCTGCTTACTTTGGGATATCATTAAACTTACATTTTTTCAAACACCTCTCTGAGATTGCTTTTCTTCCTCCTTTCTCACCTCCAGCAATTATGAGCTTCAGGTCTTGAGGCCAGAATAGGTGCTCATTGTCCTGATACTACATGCATGTCTTCCTGGAGGCCACAGCTATGGTGGAGGCTAGCCCATCATGACAGCTGGATGGCCCACTTCAGGGAAGCTCAGAGACACTTCCTAAGGGAGAGGATGATCTGAAGCCTTAGAGCCAGGCATGCATTATCATCAATGTGAAAAATAGTCAGGTAGTAGATATTTTATTCTAATGTTGTGTTCTTGTTAGGTGCCATCGAGTCAGTACCCACTCATAGTGACCCTATGCACAACAGAATAAAACACTGCCCAATCCTGGGTCTACCTCACAATCATTGCCATGCTTGAGCCCATTGATTCTGTCACTTTGCAAATCCATCTCACTGGGGTTTTCCTCTTTTTCTCTGCCCCTTCACCATTCTCTGCTTTCAGCCAAGACACATCGGACATCAGCAAAAATAGTCCTCATTCCATGGCCTAGTCTGAATCTGGCTTGAAACTCTGGAAGTCTCTGTCAATGTATGCTTGCAGTCATTTCTGTATTATTATTAGTAAAACTTTACTCACATGGGCTATCAAAGATACTGTCCAATGGTTTCCACATTCCTTTGGGTCACCTCTCTTTGGAATGGGCACAAACACAGATCTCTTCCAGTCAGTTGGCCAGATAGTTGTCTTCCAAATATCTTGGCATAGATGAGTGAGTGCCTCCTGTACTGCCTCACTTTCTTGAAAGATTTCATTTTTTATTCCATCAATTCCTGGTGCCTCATTCTTTGCCAATTCCTTCAATCCACCTTGGACTTCTTCATTCTGTATCATTGCTCTTGATCATATGCTACCTTTTGAAAAGGTTTTTAGTAACTAAATATTTGGAAGTAGTTCATCACCTCTTCTTCCTACTCTGTCTTCACTTGGAAGCTCATCTGAAACCTGTCCACCATGGGTGGTTCCACTGGTATTTAAAATACCGGTGGCATAGCTTCCAGAATCACAGCTACTCACAAGCCACCACAGTATGACAAACTAATAGACGAGTGGTGTTTTATACTTTTACTGAATGTGAAATGTCAGATAATGAGACAGTAAAGAAGTGAGTTGTTGTTGTTATGTGCCGTGGAGTTGGTTCCAACTCATAGCAACCCTACATAGGGTTTTCGAGGCTGTAAATATTTATGGGAGCAGAGTTTCTCATTTTCCTCCTGTGGAACAGCTGGTAGTTTTGAACTGCTGACCATGAGACCGATTCATAACTACTATGCTATCAGACAGGTAAGTATGATTTCCATAGATCCAGCTCATCTTCTTCATTCATAAAGCTAAAGAAGTCTTAGTAATATGAGAAGGTGGTATCAGGTGCCCCATTCTCTCTCTCCTAAACATCCAACATGATGTTGGTAGTATCAGGGTACCCCATTCCCTCTCTCCTAAACATCCAACATCCAACTTGTTTGAAGGACAATATTGAAAGGAAAACAATAGCCTTGACAGGCAAGGGTTAGAAGGAAGGGCGAGTCTTGACTTAGTTATTGAAAAGAATAGAGAAAATCTTATATATAATACAATCTGTTAAATATTAAATGTTTAGTGTTAAAACAAGGAAGCTTGACATTTAGTTGAAGAATCTTGAAAGAGCTGCAAATTAAAAGAACTCTGATACATCCTTAGTAAAGCACTAAGGAAAATAAAAATTCTCACCACTGGACCAATAAACAACATTCCTATCAATGGAGAAAAGATTGAGGTTGTCAAGGACTTCATTCTTCTTGGATCAACCATCAATACTTATGGAAGCAGCAGTCAAGAGATCAGACGACGTATTGCATTGGGCAAATCTGCTGCACAGGAACTTTTTAAAGTATTGAAGAGCAGAGATGTCAGCTTGAGGACTAAGGTGTGCCTGACCCAAGCCATGATATTTTCAATAACCTCATATGGATGCGAAAGCTGGACAGTGAATAAGGAAGATAGTAGAAGAATTGATGTCTTTGAGTTGTGGTGTTGGAGGAGAATACTGAAAGTGCCATGGGCTGCCAAAAGAACCAATAGATCTGTTTTGGAAGAAGTTCAGCCAGAGTGCTCCTTGGAGGCCAGGATGGCTAAGCTTTGTCTCTCATACTTTGGACAAAATGTCAGGAGAGAACAGTCACTGGAGAAGGATGTCATGCTGGGTAAGGTGGAGGGTCAGAGGAAAAGAGGAAGACCCCCAATGAGATGGATCAGCCAGGTGGCATCATTGATGGAATCAAGTGTGACAGCGGTAGTTAGGTTGGCCCAGGATTGGACATTGTTTCGTTCTGCTGTGCATGGGGTCCCTATGAGTCAGTTCCGACTCGATGGCACCTGACAACAACAACAACACAACAGTTAAGCACTTCAGGGATGTCACCAATTAAATTTACTAATCTGTAATATTAGCTAATATTCAGATAGCAGATTATCCATAGTAAATTTTAAATCAAATTACTGTTTTCCATCTATGAAGGGAATTTCTTTCTAACCTGTTTCCTCATCAACATTTTTGTTATTGTTAGGTGCGATTCAGTGAGTTTCAACTCATAGTGAACCTATGCACAACAGAACAAAATACTGCCCAATCATGAGCCATCCTCAGACTTGTTTTTATGTTTCAGGCCTTTGTTGCTGTGACTGTTATTAATCCATCTTGTTTGGTGTTAGGGGGTCCTTCCTCTTTTTCATTGATCCTCCACTTTACTAAGCATGATATACTTTTCCAGGGACTGGTTCCATCTAACAATAAGACCAAAGTACAAGAGACAAAGTCTCACCATCCTTGCTTCTAAGAAGGATTCTAGCTGTACTTCTAACATAGATTTGTATGTTCTTCTGGCACTTTCAGTAGTTTTTCACAACACCATAACTCAAATGTATCAATTCTAGAACATTTACATAATGGAGTAAATAATACCCCATGTTCTCCTACTGAGAGAACCAATTAAGATCACGTAGAAAGAAATGTGGAGGAGATCTGGTGGTTAAAATATTTAGTTACTAACCCAAAGTCAGCAGTTAGAACCTACCAGCCACTCCATGGGATGTGAGGCTGGCCCTATAGGACAGAGCATGTGACTGCTATGAGTTAGAATGGACTCAACAACAGTAGGTTTGTTTTGCTTTGAAAAGGATTTGTAAAACAATTTAATTTTTTTTTTTGAAGAGAGGGGAATGGATAGAAAGGAAATATCAAAGACTATTTCACTTAGATTAAATAAATGTTGATAGGTGCTGTCAAAACAGTTTTGACTCATAGCAACACTTTGCACAATAGAACAAAACACTGCATGGTCCTGAACCATCCTTACAGTTGTTACATTTGAGCCCATTGCTGCTACCTCTACGTCAGTCCATCTCATTGTTTCCACTGTCTCTCTGCTTTGCCAAGCAAGATGTCCTTCTCCAGGGACTGGTCCCTCCTGATAACTTGTCCAAAGTATGAGAGAGGAAGTCTTGCCATACTGACTTCTGGCTGTACTTCTTCCAACACAGATTTGTTTATTCTTTTGGTAGTTCATGGTGCTTTTCATATTCTTCTCCAACACCATAATTCAAATGCATTGATTCTTCCATGGTCTTCCTTAGTCCTCAAAATGACATCTTTGCTTTTTAATACTTAAAATAGATTTTTTTTGGAGCAGATTTGCCTAATGTAATAAATATGTTATTTTATTTCCTGACTGCTGCTTCTTTGAGTGTTGATTGTGGATCCAAGCAAAATGAAGTCTTTGATAACTTCAACCTTTTCTTCATTTATCATGATGTTACTTACTAGTCCAGTGATGAGGGGTTTTTGTTTTCTTTGCATTGAGGTGAAACCATTACTGAATAGCAGTGGAACATTTTCATATTAAATAAATGCAGGACACTGAAAACAAAACAAAACAAAACAAAACAAAGCAAGTCTCAGAAACTAAGCCTCAGATAAGGATTAGTTCATGATCTTGGCAGTGTAAATGTGTGGATTTTGTTCCTAGATTGTTTCAATTAAGAATACCTGACTGCTAACTCCTTATAGACTCTGTGGCTGTCTCATGTGCATTCTAATTTTAGGAGAGCCATAGCCAGCACTGGACTGCTAATCACAAGATTGGCAATTCAAACCCACCAGTCACTATTGGAAACCCAGTATAGGGTGCTTATGAGTCGGAACTGACTTGAAGGCACACAAGAACAAGAGTCTGATTCTCCCACATTGAATAAGGATGTCACCATGGGACCAACCAGCCACAGGGTACGGTAGTTCAGTGAAGCTTCTAGAATTTAACATCTTTGATAGAGGGATTTATTTAAAGCCAGATGTAATCCCAATCACAGCTAGTAAAATCAAAGGCAGGAAACACAGCTATAACAGAATCTTCACAGAGGGATCTAAAATAGGAAGACCACTGCTTCCACGGCATTCATGCCTTATGCTGGACATGCTTTAAAGTTTTTAGTTTGCCAGCCAATATTCTTTTGATGTAATCTATTGACTGCATGGTCAGCACATAGATGCATTTTAAAATTTGATCTCTGTTTATAAACCCATATTAATAGTACTTGCCAAAGGTGAGATAAAAGAAAAATTGCATAAATTGACTGCTCAGCATAATAAGTTATCTCAAATATGCTGAAGATAATAGCAAGGAAAGGGGAGTTAATGAATCAGCACAATATAAAAATCATGATTGTTTTTAAATATGGATTTGGGTTATCTTTTGAGATTGCAAGTTCCTGGAAGTCTTAAAAACTAACTTAGCACTTTGCATGCAAACATCTGCTAATAAGAAAGGAAATGTATTCATGCTACAGTATAGTAATTAGCAGTGCTGGTTTGGGACTAAGGTGCACCTGACTCAAGTCATGGTATTTTCAATAACTGCATATGTATGTGAAAGCTGAACAGTGAATAAGTAAGACCATCGATGAATTGGTGCATTTGAATTATGGTGTTGGAGAAGAATATTGAAAGTACGATGGGCTTCCAAAAGAACAAACCAAAATGTGTTGGTAGAAGTATAGCCAGAATGTTCCTTGGAAATCAGTATGGCCAGACTTCATCTCTCATATTTCACACATATCATCAGAAGGGACGAGTCCCTGGAGAAGGACGTCATTCTTGGTAAAGTGGAGGCTTGGAGAGGAAGAGGAAAGCCCCCACCCACCAATGAGATAGACTGGCACAGTGGCAGCAGCAATGGGCTCAATCGTACCAACGATTGTGAGGCTGGGGCAAGACCTGGCAGTGTTTCACTCTGTTGCATATAGGGTTGCTATGAGTCAGTACCAACTCAGCACCTAACAACAACAGAGCATGTTCAACTTATAACTTTTTTAACTTATTAAATGCATGACCCTCAAGTGTCCTACTAGTACACATATCTTTACATGTGCAACTAGATTGATTATACTGTATACTAAGGTCTTGAGGATGACATTTTGTTAGGTGCCTTTGAGATGGCTTTGACTCACAGTGACTTTATATATGAAGAACGAAACACTGCACAGTCCTGTACTAGCTTCAGAATCATGGTGATGTTTCAGTCGATTGTTTCGGCAACTCTATCAATATATTTATTTGAAGAGCTCCCTCTTTTCCTCTGACCATCTACCTTACCAAACATAATGTTCTTCTCCAGTGACTGGTCATAATTAGGGTGCTTGGTTCATTGTTGGGCATCTAGAAAAATCTTAACACATGTCAGGTTTTATTGTTATTGTGATTACCATTGTCTTTAAGCTATTCCTAATTCTATTAATTTAAAGGTATGGTATGACAAATTCTCTAAAACAAGTCAAAATTAATCAGTTTTATTTGGGCAAAAAGGGTCATTATTGTTAAGTGCTTAGAGTTGGTTTGAACTCAACCCTGGATTGGGTTCCCCAGGAGAGTCTGATGGATTCAAACTGCTGACCTGGTGGCAAAAAATAAATAGCTTCCCTACTTCTAAAAGCAGAGAACAAAATAATTTTCCAGTTTTTATGAATCTTATAAATCATCTGATCCAGCCACCTCAGTTAGTAAATGAAGAAACTGAGGCACTAATCATTGAGTGGCTTATCCATGAGATCACGTATGTTTCATTGAGCTCAGATGAGGGCTGTGGAGAACAGGAGGGCAGTGCTGGCAGTCCTCCATTCTTTTTCAGGAAAGCTCAGGTTCAACTCTGCCTCCAGCTGTCACTTCATCCTAGGGCGTAATCTTCCCAGGGGGACTACATCCAACAACTAATCATGGAAAGGGATTGTTGTTGTTGTTAAATGTTGTCCAGTGAACTCCAACTCATAGCGATCCTGTATAGGGTTTCTGAGGAGTTACTGGTGAGTTTGAACTGCCAACCTCACAGGTTAAACAGACCTTGTGGTCCAGTGCTTATCTTTCATCACCATACCAGGTAGGGGATGATATTGTTTTTATTGTTAAGTACCCTCAAGTTGGTTTGACGAGTGGCCAGCAATTTTAAGCTCAAAGTGAGTCGACACTGAAGAACCTCGATTCCTAGAATGCCCTACTGGGTTGACCGAGGTTATGTTAGGCTTACATAACAGTTCAGTTTTTTTCCTCTGTCCAAACCTGTTTCCTTCCCACAGGTGTTGGTTCCTTATAAATATTCTGCACACCAAACTCCCTTTTAGTATCCTATTTCAGAGAATGTAGTCTGTGACAAGGATCACAGAACAAAACCCAAACACTCTTATTTTCTATTCTATTTAAAACGCATGTGATTTTGCAGCTCCCAAGTTTCTATTGGAAACCAGACTGCAGACAAGGAGTGTAAGTATTTTAATTCCAAAAACTAAAGTTTCTGAGGAATATTCAATGAAATAGGATCAGGAACCAGGTTTGAAATCTTCTATGTCAACTAGAAACCCACCTTTTTTCCTCTACTCAAAATCATTTTGTAATTGTTTCACATTATTTAGACTTTCTTATCACTTAGGGAATTTGTTAGTTGTTTTATATTTCCCCTTGCATTTCCTTTATTGTTCCTTGCCACTTTCCCATATTCTTCAACTCCCTTCCTGAACTTCAGAAAAAAATCCAGAATTTAGATATAAAAAATATCTATGGCTTGCCCTCTAGTTGGAAAAATGATAATTGTGTGGATTTTAAACATTTAATTGACTGCTTGATTGGAAATTGGGTACAGACACAGGCCTTGTGGTGAAAGCGGTTAATGTGCTTGACTGCTAAACTGAAAGGTTGGAAATTGATGTTAACCCAGAACCACCTTGAAAAAAGGTCTAACAATATAGTTCTTAAAAAGTCACCCATTG
>NW_006408590.1:14379784-14381111 GCF_000296735.1 Chrysochloris asiatica
ATTCCAACAACATTCTTCAAAGATATAGAAAAAAAAAACAATTACAAACTTTTTATGGAAAGGGAAGAGACCCAGGATTAGCAAAGCACTGCTTAAGAAGAAGAATAAGGTTGGAAACTTCTTACTACCTGATTTCAAAATTTATTACACAGCTACAGTGGTCAAAACAGGTTGGTACTTGTACAATTAAAGATGTATTGATCAATGGAACAGAATTGAGAATCCAGAAATTAATCCATCCACATACAGCCAACTGTTTTCGACAAAGTGCCTAAATATATCACATGGCAAGGTGATAGTCTCTTCAACAGATGGTGTTGGAAGAACTAGAATGCTATATGGAAAAGATTGAAACAAGACCTTCACCTCATGCCATATACAAACATCAACTCAGCATGGATTAAAGACCTAAATGTGAATCCCAGAATTATAAAAATAGAACCCATGGAATGGGAAAAAGTCTTTTGCAATGACACACAAGACAAGGGACTAATTTCTAAAATGTATAGGAAACTCCAACACTTCTGCAAGAAAAAGACAAATAACTCAATTAAAAAATGGGTACAGGACATGAACAGACACTTCACCAAAGAAGGAATTCAGGCAGCCAACAAACACGTATGAAGCAATGTTCACAATCACTAGCCATTGTTGTTGTTGTTAGGTGCCATCGAGTTGGCACAAACCCATAGCAACTGTATGCACAGTACAACGAAAAACTGCCCGATCCTGGGCCAACCTCACTACTGTTGACACATGTGAGTCCATCAATGCTACCACTTGGCCAATCCATCTTGTTGAGGGGTCTCCCTCTTTTTCTCTGACCCTCCACCTTACGAGACATGATATCGTTCTCCAGAGACTGGTCCTTCCTTACAATATGTCCAAAGTATGAGAAATGAAGTTTGGCCATTTTTGTCTCCAAGGAGCACTCTGGGTGGACTTCCAAAATGGATCTATTGGTTCTTTTGGCAGCCATGGCACTTTCAATATTCTCTTCCAACACCATAACTCAAAAGCATCAATTCTTCTACGGTCTTCCTTATTCACTGTCCAACTTTCACATGCATATGAGGTTGTTGAAAATACGATGGCTTTAAAAATACTTTGAAAAGGTCTTGTGCAGCAGATTTGCCTAATGCAATACGTCTTTTGATTTCTTGATTGCTGCTTCCATGAATGTTGGTTGTTGATCCAAAAAGAATGAAGTCCTTGACAACTTCAATCTTATCTCCATTGATAAGAATGTTGTTTATTGGTCCAGTGGTGAGGATTTTTGTTTTCTTGACATTGAGATGTAATCCATACTGAAGGCTGAGATCTTTGA
>NW_006408590.1:14382756-14399775 GCF_000296735.1 Chrysochloris asiatica
CTACTGATCCTTCTTCGCTCCTAACCTTTGCATTCATATCACTAGTAAGGATCAATACATCTTGATTGCATGTTTGATCAATTTCAGATTGAAGAAGTTGATAGAATTCTTCTATTTCATCCTCACTGGTTTTAGTGGTTGGTGATAAATTTGAATAATAGTGGTATTAACTGGGTTTCCCTGTAGACACATGGATATTATCCTATCACAGACAGCGTTGTACCTCATGACTGATCTTAATATGTTCTTTTTGACAATGAATGCAATGCCATTCTTCTTCAATTTGTCATTCCCAGCATAGTAAACCATATAGTTGTCAGATTCAAAATGGAAAATACCAGTCCATTTCAGCTCACTAATGCCTAAGATATTGATGTTTATGCATTTCATTTTGGACAGTTTCCAATTTTCCCAGATTCAGACTTTGTACATTCCATGTTCCGATTTTCAATGGATGTTTACAGCTGTTTCTTTTCATTTTGAGTTGTGCCCCATTAGCAAATGAATGTCCCACTGGCTTTTCTCCCACAGCTTTACTCTGTTCATGTCATCACGGTCAAGATGCAAATCAATACAAAAATGAGATATCATCTCACACCAGCAATAACAATAAAGATCAAAATAGTAGAGGTCAATAAATGCTGGCAAGGATGCGGAGAGACTGGGTCCTTCCTACATTACTGGTGAGATTGCAAAATGTTCCAACCACCACACTGGGAAACAATATGGTGCTTCCTCAGAAGACTGGAAATAGAAAAACCTTATGATCCAGCAATTCCTCTACTTGGAATTAATCCACAAGAAATATAAGCCATCACAGAGTGGATATATGCACACCAATATTCATAGCACCACTATTTACCATAGCAAAAAGATGGAGACAGCTTAAGTGCCCATCAATGTAAGAATGAATAAACAAACTTTGGTACATACGCACAATGGAATATTATGCTACCTTGAAGAATAACAAGGAAGCTGCAAGCCACCACATAGCATCAATGAACCTTGAGCACATTATGCTGAGTGAAATTATTCAGTCACAGAAATAGAAATACTGCATAGGACCATTATTGTAAAAGCTTAAGAAAAAGCACCCACACTAAAAGGGAAAAAAGAAATTTAAGTTTGTTACCAGGGTTTAGGGGGTGGGGCAAGTGGAAGAAATGAAAGGTTGAGCATAAGGTAGGGAATAGACACAGGATAGTTTGGGTGCTGGGGTGGGATGGGGGTGGGTGCAATACTCAAGAAGGGGGAGGAGAATGGAAGAACCAGGAAGACGGGTGAACATTTAGTGGGACAGAGGTAAATACTGCTGTATGCAAAACTTTGGAACAATAGGGCTCTGGGATACACAGATTGAAGCATAGTTTGAATGGGTGTAAGAGGGGATATAATGTTAAGATGCTTGGCTGTCTTTTGAATCTTGGTTTCCCTTGCATGCCATTGTAAAATAGACTCTTGAGGGGGAGAGAAAGAATAGCCAGAAACATCACAATAGAAAACTTGTAAGTCCGTCTTCAGCCTACAACTAATTGGAATACAAGCACATCAGCCTGGAGTGGTTAGAAGAACAGAAGATACTTCTTGAAAGAAAGACCAGCAGGAAAAAAAAAAGTAATATTGGCAGTCCAATTGACTACTACAAGAACAAGCAAGTTGTTTGCCAGGGAGCCATCAAGGCTACTGGTTGGGTCCCCTCAGGGCAGACCCCCTTCTAAGACTGAGACTCAAGGGAATACAGGAGCAGGCATGTGGTCTTGCTGGTGACCACGTTGGTGTACCGATAAGGAAAAGTGGAGGGAAATCAGCAATGAAATTGTGAGCTAAATCTGACCACGTTTGATAGACTCTTGTCCACCTGGATTGAGACGTGGTTGGCCAGCAGTATGGTGAGACTTGGGGACTCCTGGGCCCAGGGACAGGGACATGGCCACAGAGGACTAGAGTGGAGAGTGAAGTGTCCAGTTGATATGAAGTGAGGGGAGATGCACAAGAACACCCATACTTGCAGATAGTACCCATTTGACCTGGCTTCAATGACTAATGGCTGGATGATGAGAACAGTGGCTAATGGCTGGATGAGGAAGAACGAAGAGGAAAAAAGAGTAATCTGCTACAATTTGACGGACTTGACCTATGCTTATAGATGTAGTAGCTCAAAACAGGGAACAAATCTTTACAACAAGGATCATCCCCACCCCCTCGGTACACAGGGTTGACAGGATGGGCAAGTTAGACATTGGCTACCCGAAATGGAGGGTGGTGGGAGCTACAAAGGCAAGAAGTCACTAGCTTGCAAGCTTCCCAGAGGTAGCCTAGTTCAGAGGGTGTTGGGAAAGGTAGACTCTCCCCTGAGTAGTTTCCAACCTGTTTGGTTGGGGCTGGTGAAAGGAGGTGGAGATAAGACTCTTGTAATTGAATATTGAATAATTACTATCAGGACTCATTGTGAGTATTGCAAATGTAAATGTAGATGTTTTGTAACAAAAGGAGGAGAGTGGTTGATCTTGCCGTCCAGAAGCAGAGGACCTTGGGACCATCAAGGAAGATAGCAGAGTGCGGGACCTTATCCAGAGAAGCAGTGATGCCAGAGATGGAGGAGAGATGATGACATGGAGAGATGGAGTGACTGGAGACTCTGGACTCAGCGAGGGAGAGGGGTTATATGTTGATGGCTGGGGCAGGCTTTCAGGGTGTACCCTTTGGTTGTTTGAATGTTTATATATTCCTGAGTGCTTTGGTGTACAACCAAACCAAAACAAAACAGAGGGAATGGAAGCAAATGCCATTGAATGATGATGCATAGAGGGGATTGTAATCATTGCAATGAAATGAAATACAATAGGATTAATGTAAAGCTGGTGTTCTCCCATATAAACTAGCACTCAATTCACAATAAAAACTAAACCCCCCCACACACACACAAAAAAAAAACAACAAAAATACCAAATACCATGTCTTGTGTCAGGCTCACTATAATCCTCAAAGTGAAAACTTTACTCTTGAAAAGTTTAAATAGATCTTTGGGAGCAGATTTGTCCAGTGCAATGTCATTTTATTTCTCAATGCTGTTTCTATGAGTGTTGATTGTAAATCCACATAAAATAAAATGTTTGACAACTTCAATATTTTCTCAGTTTGTCGTGATGCTGTTTATTGATCCAGTTGTGAGGCTTTTTGTTTTCTTCCCATTGAGCTATAATCCATACTGAAAGGTGTATGCTTTGGTCTTTACCAGCAGTGCTTCCCGTCTTCTTAGCTTTCAGCAAGCAAGGTTGTGTCGTCTACATCTCACACACTGTTAATGAATGTTCAGCTTCTCAGAATATTTACACAGCAGATAGATTAAGTAAGTATGGTGAAAGGATACAATCTGGACACATACAGCTCTCTGGACTGTAAACCATATGGTCTCCCTTGTTCTGCTATTTGACCACCTATCTACAGGGTCTGCATGAGCATACGTAAGTGTTCTGTAATTCCCTTTTTTCCTTATGCATTTCATTTCTGACAACGTCCAATTTTCCTAGATCCATACTTTGAACATTTCATGTTCTAATTATTAATGGATATTTATAGTTTTTTCTCCTCGGTTTGAGTTGTGTTCCATCATCAAATGAAGATCTTGAAAGTTTTGTCCCATCCATGTCAATAAGGTAGACTGTATTTTGAGGAGGTAGCTCTTTCCCACTTGTATTTTGAGTGCTTTCCAACTTCAGGGACACATTCTCTGCCACGATATCAGATGTGTTCCACTGCTATTGATAAGGTTTTCAGTGGTGAATCCCTCAGAAGTGTACTATCTATATTTTCTTCCTAGTCTATCTGAATCTAGATGCTCCTCTGAAACCTGTCCACCATGGGAAGCCCAGCAGATATTTAAAATACAGATGGTATAGCTTCTAGCATTATTACAATATTCAAACCATCACAGTATAACATACTTACAGAAAAGTCATCAGTATTGGGCATGTTGTTGTTGCTGTTAAGTGCCATCCAGTCTATTCCAACCCATAGTGACTGTATATAGAGTTTCTGAGGAGCATCTGGTGAGCTTGAACCATTGACATTGCAGTTCAAACCAACTTTGCAGTCTAGCGCATTAACCCACAGCGCCACACCAGGCCTCCAGTATTATGGGTAGAAGTCACTATAAGGAACCTGGTTACTGGATCCTTAAGGCGTTAAGCCAGAAACTAGGTCTAGTAGACTGCTCTTCATCTTTAGCTTTGTATATGCTTTCCAGAACAGAACATAGAAGGGAGTGGGGAGTGATGATCAAAAGTCATGTGATAACTGAGTCTGCTTTTGTTGTTGTTGTTAAAATAATAATTGTCTAATTAAAAAGCTTGTCAATAGATTTTTTTGTAACTCTCAGTGGCCAAACTTGTTGCAAAGATGTCTAAGGTATTGAGCATTTTTAACAGGATCATTATGAATAAAACGGACTCCTAGGTGTAGTGCTGTAGGATTAAAGCACTGGACCACAAGGTCAGTTTGAACTGCAATGTTAATGGTCACTGAAACTGATACGTGATTTTTTGCTCACCATATTTTTTGTTTATAAATGGAAATGTAACTCACTTATGGTAACTGTTGATGTTATTCTATAAATGAATAAATCATTGTGTATGTGGTCATTTGCTCACTTTCCCCCCACAATTCCAAACAGTTCTATAATCACTGTTACTATATGTGTCTCCTACTAGATATTTCTTTAGGGTATATTTTTAGAAGCAGAATTACTGGGATATAGATTATACTCATCTTTAACTTTACTAAATAGTTCCAAATTACTTTCCAAATTATATGTAGTTCCATCACAATATATGAGTTGTTTCTCATCATCTTCGTTGTCTTTCATGTTACCAGACATTAATTTTTTCTTTGTAATGGGTCTGAAATAGTATCAACAAGCTCTTTTAAAATCTGAGTTTTAAAAGAGATGGAATGCTTATTTTTTAATATGTTGGTGATTTCAGCTTTCCTTTACACATATTATTTTATAACTTTATAATTTCTGAATGGGAAGATAAATCAAGCACTAATATTTTTAAAACTTATATATTTAGTCTGTTTCATTGGTAATACTAGGATAAGCCAAGATTATTGCTTCTAGGGTTCCAGTGTATACATGTGTGTGTTATTTCTGTACAAAATGTGTTTAATCATGTCTTTGTGGTCTGTAGATAGCTGAAGACAAATTAACTCAGTAATACACTTATTTTAGTCTCATTATAGTATCTTCAAAAAGATGAATGCTTTTTTGGAAAAATAATTTTAGGAGAGGGATAATAAAAAGATAATATGGAAAAAAAGCCTCAAATGAACACCTTCCCAAATCATTGAAGCTTTGAAACCAGTTTACAGGAATGCTGCCCCACATAAAACATCAATTTTTAGATGAATAAAACATTTTAATGAAGGTTGAGAAGACATTAAAGATGATTAAGATCGTCAACTTCAATGAATGAAGAAATTGTGGTTGAAGTCTAGAAACTCGTGTAATAAAACCATGAGATTACCGCTGATATGATAACTACTGAAGTCCGCATCTCCCTTGGTTTGTTATTTTCAATTTTAAGCAAACATTTTTTGCCTCAGCAAGTTTTCAGTTGGATAGATGCAGAAAGGACTGTGTAAAGAACAACTAGCTCATAGAATGTTTTAAGCAAGATTGAAACTGAAGATGATTTTCTGGAACAAATCATGGCCAGAGATGAGTCTTGAATATACTACTATGGTTCAGAGTGCAAAATCCAATAAAAAAAGTGGCTTCCAAGAGGATGTGCTGGACCAGTTAAATTCAAGGCAGATAGATCAGCTCTGAAGGTTATCAAGACTGTATTTTGGGATTCTATAGGGTTATGTTGAAATTTCTTGAAGGCACAGCTTAGTCATGGGGTTTATTATGAAATTTTAAGAAAATTTTAAACTGCATTAGAGAGAAAAAGACCAGTAAAGTTACTTTGAGGAATATTTTCCCATCACAGTGCACATGCTCATTCTTTGAGGGCATCAAGAACTGTCCTGTGATTTTCATTGGGAAACATTATCCCATATGCCCTTAGCCCTTCTGACTTCTTTTTGTTCTAAAACTCCCCCAGAATTTCAAAGGGGCATGATTTAAGTACTTCCAGGATACCAAAATTATTATTTTGATGCGGTATAAATAAAAGAGCAGAGTTCTTTGGAGAAAGGTTAGCGAAATGGTAATATTGCTTTCACAAGTGTAGAGGCCTAAATGGAGGACTTATTGAGAAACAATAGATTCACATTTTATATTTTTGCTTAATAAAAGTTTGTATGATTTTGTAGAAAAACCTTTGATTTACTTCTTATGTCCTACAACTTTGCCAAAAATCTTAATTCTCTATCAGAATGCTTGTTTTGATTGCTCACTTATTTAAATCTTAATCCTAGGGATTTCATCTGTGCCTTTGAGCACAGCAAGGCCTTTTATTTTGTTTTATTAGCCTAGGAAAATAATTGGGATTAGAGCTGTACTTTGGGTGAGTTTATAGAAAATCCCCATCAGTGGATTTAAATCTTTGAAAAGCTCTTGTCCATCTGATGGAGTATTTCTCTAAGGTAGGATATTATGCGTCTGCCTTGAAGTCACATTTATTAATCAAAATGTATCAGATAGGATCGTATGACCAAAAAAGCCTGACATACTTTATCTACTTCAGGCAAATCTGTGCTTTGAATTTAAGCAAAAAGAATATATAAAAAACAACTCTCTATATTTACAAAATTTTCTTTACTCTGAATCAAAACTGACCCCTTTTTCCTTCTTTTTTTGTCACCTTTTCTCATTAATACAGTAAATCCAATTATGCCCTAATTTCAAGGTCTTTAGATACCACCACTGTTAACTTGCAATGAAGAAACCATGGTTTGTTCACTTAGATCCTCTAAATCTGTTTTGTTATTACTCAACCATATGCTTTTACTGTTAGCTCCATTGAGCTGGCCCATTCAATACATGGTGACCCTTGCACAATGAAACAAAATTCTGTCTGTTCACAATTTTTCAGAGAGGGATTGAAGATAGATGTTCTACCTCTAAGATTAGTTGTGGAACAGACTGTTGCAATCCATAGGGTTTATATTGAATGGTTTTTCTGAAGAAGATTGTTAGATCATTCTTCTTAGTCTGTCATAGTCTGAAAACTGTACGGAAACATTTTTAGCATCATAGCAACATGCAGACAGATGAATGGTGTCTGCACATCAGGCTCATTGGATGGGAATTGAAGCCTGGAATTCCTGAGCCACTAATGTCCCTCAACTGTCTGTAGAAACTTCAAACATAGAAGTTGTTCACACAGATGTAAACTAAGGGGTAGGAATCACATTCTCTGATACTTCAGTCATCTTAACCTGATTCACTGCAACAGACACAATGCAAAGTTACAATTCTACTTCTTTATGAAAGACTATATTCATCCCACCATGGGAAGGAAAACAAAATGTGTGATTTAGAATTGTTGACTGGCACATTTCAAAAGAAGGAGATTGTTTTGGATTGCAAAGGCCTCATTAGTACAAAAAACAAACAAACAAACAAAACCCAGATTATTATTTTATTACCACGTTCTTATCACAAATTTCAACAGGAGTAGATTTTATAGTCAAATACTTCTGGTTTGTAATATTTCAATTTCTATCTGAATAAGTCATTTGTGAAGATATATCATGAAAAACAGAAGCACTATTTTCTTTGTGGCTCTTTACAGAAACTTAAACAGCATATACCAGACCCACTGGGAATGCTTAATTCAAGGAACCATATGGAGACAGATGATAGATTATGTATATAATTCCTTGGAAATTGCCATGTCTGAAGGCTGTCACTACTTCCCATGTTATCAAGATGACAGGTTTATGCAACCTATGTTAAACTGCATTCTGTTGTTCTTAGCTGATCCTTTTGTCTTTACCTTCAGGTATCTGAGACAATCAATCTATCTGTAAATATAAATATCTATCTATCTACCTATCTGTCTATATGCACGCTGAAATACAGACAACATGCAACTATATATGAGGAAGCTTCAAAATGTTTGTAAGAAAAGGAATTGAATGATTATGAAATTTTCCATGAAGCCTCCTTGCATACTGAGTCATGTCTGATTTACAGAAATCCATGTGCGCAGAGTAGAACTGCTTCTTAGGGTTTTAAAGGTTGTGACCTTTCACAAGCAGATTGTAAGACCTGTCTTCTGAGGTGCCTCTGAGTGGGTTTGAACCACTACTCCTTCAATTAAGAATTGAATGTTTAACTGTTTGCACCTTCCAGAGACTCCTTATACATGCATACATACATCATCAAACAATATCATTAATATCACATGTAAGTAAAATTTTGTTGAAGATAATTTAAACATGATAGAAGCAGTACATCAACAGGGAGCTAGAAAAAATTCAAGCTGTATTCAGAAGAGGATATCAAATGAGGGATATCATTGCTGACATCAGATGAATCTTAGCTGAAAGCAGAGAATACCAGAAAGATGCTTACTTATAATTTATTGCCTTTGCAAAAGTATTTAACTGTGTGGATCATAGAAACCATTGGGAATAATGAATATTCCAGAACACTTAATTGTGCTTATAAGGATCCTGTACATAGACCAAGAGTCAGCCATTCAAACAGAACCATGGAACACTGAATTGTTAAAAATCAGGAAAGGTGTGCATAGGGTAGTATCCTTTCAACATACTTACTCAGTCTGTATGCTGAACAAATCATCTGAGGAAGCTGAATTACGTGAAGAAGAACATGGCTTTGGATTGGAGGAAGTGTCATTAATAGCCTGCAACATGCAAATGACACATCTTTGCTTGCTGAAAGTGAAGAGGACGGGAAATATTTACTGATGAAGATCAAAGACAACAACCTTCAGTATGGATTACATCTCAATATAAAGAAAACCAAAATCCTCACAACTAGGTCAATAAATATTATGATAAATGGAGAGAAGACTGGAGTTGTTCAAAAATCAAATCTACAAGCAGTGCTTATGGAGGCAGCAACCAAGAAATTAAAATATAGCATTAGGAAACTTTGCTGCAAAAGACATTTTTAAAGTATTTGAGAGTAAAACTTTCAGTGTGATGACAAAGGTGAGCCTGAGCCAACTCAAAGCTTGTAAAAGTTGGACAATGAATGAGGATGACTATAGAAGAAGCAATACATTTGAATTATGGTGTTGGAGAAGAATATTGAAAGTACCATGGACTGCCAGAAGAACAAACAAATCTGCATTGTAAAATGTACAGCCAGACTGCTCGATAGAAGTGTGGATGGCTAGAGTTCATTTCTTTTACTTTGGACTTATTATCAGGAGAAACCAAAAGGACATTATCATTGGAAAATTGGAGTGTTAGCAAAAATGAGGAAGATCCCCAGTGGCAGCAGAGCCACAATCAGGTGTAGGGCTTTTGCACAGGCAGTGTTTTGTTCTGTTGTGCATAGGGTCTCTGTTAGTCAGAACTGATCAAGGACATGCAACAACAACATACATACGTACAATTGTTGTTTTTGTTAAGTGCTGTCCAGTCAGTTCTGACTCATAGCAACCTTGTATAGGGTTTCTGAATCTGTACATCTTTGTAGGCACAGACAGACTCATCTTTCTCCTACAAAGTCCCTGGGGAGCTCGAATTAATGAGCTTGTGGTTAGTAATTCAGTGCTAATCGTTTGAAGACTCTGAGCTTTCCTATATATACATATATGGTGCCCTGGGGTGGCATTGTAGGATAAATACTAGAATGCAAGGTCACTTTGAAGCTCAGGTGATGGTTCAAACTCACCAATTCCTCCTCAGAAACCCTATGCAACAATGGGCTCAAACTACAAGGTAAACAGTTCTAACCCACTAGTCACTCTTGGAAACCCTATACAGGGTTGCTATGAGTCAGAACCAACTTGATGGCACTTAACAACAACAACAACAGCAATATGTATATTTACATATATAAATATATACATGAAGGTGCTTTAAAAAAAATTCATAGAAAATATCTATTATCATTTAAATCCATTTTCACAAACTTTTGAAGTCCACTCCTGTGTGTACATGAATATATCCATGTATGCTTGTATAATTATATATAATATACATATAGGAGCTCTGGTAGCGTAGTGGTTACGAATCTGGCTGCGAACGTTAAGGTCAGCGGTTCAAAACTACCAGCCGCTCCGCGGGAGAAAGATGAAGCTTTCTACTCCCGTAAAGATTTACACCCTCGGAAATCCTGTACAGGGTCGCTATGGGTCGGAACCGACTCGACGGCACTTAACAACAACAACAACAACATGTATGTATGTATATGTATATGTCATCCTGGTGTGGTACTGTTGGATAAGCACTGGACTACTAACCTCAATGACAGTGGTTCAAACTCATCAGCCACTCTTCAGAAACTCTAAACAGGGTTTCTATGAGTCAGAACCCACTGAACAATAATGTATATATATGCTGATATAATACATAGGAGTCCTGGTGTAGTGCTGTGGGTTAATGTGCTGGACTAAAATGTTGGATTGAACTGCAAGGTCAGTGGTTCAAAGTCACCAGATGATTCTTGGAAAGCCTGTACAGGGTCACTATGGGTCGGAACCGACTCGAAAGCACTTAACAAATATATATTGTTGCTAAGTGCCATCAAGCTGGTACCAACTCATAGCAACTCAGTATAGGGTTTCCAAGAGTGACTAGTGGGTTTGAACTGCCAACCTTGTGGTTACCAGTCCAATACTTATGTTACAATGCCACACCAGGGCTCACGCTTATGTATGTATTTATATTTAAATCAGTTGCTGTTAAGTATCACAGTAGAACTGAAATTCATAGTGTTTTCAATGGTTGTGAGTTCTTGGAAGCAGATCACCAGGCATTTCTTCTAAGGTACTTCTGGGTGGTTTGAACTGACAACTTTGAAGTTAGTAGTTGAACACTATATATTGCACATATTTGTTGTTGTCAAGTGCTGTCGAGTTGGTTCCGACCCATGATGACCCTGTATAGGATTCTGGGGAGCAGCTAGGGAACTTGAACTGTTGACCTTGAGATTCAAACTGATTTTGCAGTCCAACTTATTAACCCAAAACACCATACCAGGACTCCATATATACGCACATATATATATGAATCCTGCTATGGTGTTAGAGGAGTAAGCACTGACTGCTAACCACAAATTTGGCTACTCGAACCCATCAGCCACTCTTGAAAACCCTATCCAGAGTCACTGTAAGTCTGAATCGACTCGACAGCACCAAGCACCAAACAACAACATTTACACAAAGGGAAAATATATGATGTAACGGTGATACTTAAAATGTTTAAAATCTGTTCAGAATTGTCATTCCTGCTGAGCCCCAAACAATTTAGTTGATGCGTTCTGCATGTAGAATCTGAGTCGAAGCTCTTCAGATACTGCTGTTTGTAGGTAAATCCCATTATAGGGTTTTAAGAAGAATAACATGGGCTCACTTCATTGTATGCTGCATGTTGTTGTTATTTAGTGCCATTGAGTTGCTTCTGATTCATAGCAACACTGTGTAGGGTTTTCAAGAGTGACTAGTGGGTTAGAACAGTTGACCTTGTGGTTTACCATCCAGTAGCTATCCTACAGTGCCATACCAAACTTCATATGCTGCATAAACCTGCATAATTTATTTAAAATAGGAAATATTGGTATTTTCAAGGAACGGGGCAAACCACTTATCAAATGATGTAAACCTATTTCCATCTATGAAGTCCTGGTGTGGTGCTGTGGTTAATTAACTAGACTGCAAAGCTGTTTGAATTGCAAGATCGATGGTTCAATCTCACTAGTTGCTCCTTGGAAACTCTAAATAGAGTCACTATGGAGTCCTGGTGTGGTGTTTTGGGCTAATGCGTCTGACTGCAAAGTCAGTTTGAACTGCAAGATCGGTGGTTCAAACTCACCAGTTGCTCCTTGGAAACCCTACACAGGGTCGCTATGGGTCGGAATAGACTCAACAGCACTTAACAACAACAGTGGGTCAGAACCAACTCAACAGCACATAATAACAACAATTTCCATCTATGGAATGTTAAAACTATACAATTTTCATCTCATGGACTTTGTAATTGTAGAGCCTTTATTCCCCAGTGACCCTAAGTCATAATGTTCAATTTCTTGTTCTATAGGACAAGAAGCAGCTGTATTCCTTATTTTTAGATTTATATGGATTGTGACTGGGAAATTTGAAAAAAGTTGTCAATTACTAGAGAGAAGAAAGACAGATGTGTTACCTCTTAGATTTCAGATAGTGTCAGTGGTTCATGTATTATTATTATTATATTATTATTTTTAAAATGTTTTATTGTGAATTATGTGATAGTTTACATGGGAGAACATTAGCTTTGCATTCATCCTATTGTATATCCTTACATTGCCATGGTTACAATCCCCTCCATGCATCATCAGCCAATCAAAGGGTACACCCCACAAGCCTGTCCCTTGGTCATCAGCACACAGCACCTCTCCCTTTCTGGGTCTAGAGTTCCCAGCTGCTCCATCTCTCCACATCATTGTCTCTGCCTCCATCCCTGACTTCACTGTTTCTTTGGGTAGGGTCCTGTACTCCGCTCTTCTCACTTGATGGTCACAGGGACCTCCATTCAACGATGCACAATCAAGCATTCCCCTCCTTTTGCTACAAAACATCTACCTTTACATTTCCAACTCTCACAGTCAATCGTGATAGCAATTATTCACTATTGTACCACAAAAGACCTATCCCCATCTCCTTTCATCAGCCCTGCCTAGACAGATTGGATATTATTCAGTGGAGATTGTATTTTCCTCTGAGCCCTCTGGATATAGGCTCTCTTTTGAAAGCTTGTAAGCCAGTCACTTCTTGCCTTTGTAGCTCCCCTTCCCCATTTTTGGGTAGCCAATGTTCAAGTTGCCCATCCCTTGTCTACCCTGTGTATCGAGGGGGTGGGAATGATCCTTGCTGTAAAGATTTGTTCACTCTTTTGAGCTACTGGATCCATAGATATTGGTCAAGTTCATCAAATTGTATCCGATCACTCTTTTTTTCCCTCTTCTTTTTACTTCTAGTTGAGTTCTGTTCATCCAGTCATTGAAGCCAGGTCAAGTGGGTATTATCTGCAAGTGTGGGTGTTCTTATGCATATGTCCTCTCTTCTTATCAGCTGGATGCTTCACTCTCCACTCTAGTCCTCTGTGGCTATGTCACTGACTCTGGGCCCACGAGTCCCCAGTTCTTGCCATACTGCTGGCCAACCAGGTCTCCAGCCAGGTTCACAGGAGTCTATTGAATGTTGTAGGGCTTAGCTTGCAGGTTCATTGCTGTTTTTTTCCTCACTTCCCCTTATCAGTGACTAACATGGTCACCAGTCTGAGCACATGTCTGCTCATGTATTCCCCTTGAGTCTTACTCTTGGCAGGGGGTTTTCCCTGAGGGGACTCGACCTCTTGCCTTGATGTCTCCTGTGTAAGCAACTTGCTGTTCTTGTAGTAAGTAATCAGTCGGACTGCCATTATTGTTTTGCATTTTTCCTTGTTGGTCTTTCTTCAAGAAGTATTTTCTGTTCTTCTATCCACTCCAGGCTGGTCTGCTTGTCCTTTCAAGTGGAATTTTCCCACCTCATAAGATTCTGGGTGCTGTTCAGGATTCCACCTATAGTCTTATGTAATGCAGAGGCTCCACAGGAAGCCTCCTTCACTGGGCACGTTGTAGCCCCATTTTAGGTATTCCAATCAGTTATAGGCAGAAGATGGACTTAAAAGCTTTTTATGGTGATATTTCTGGCTATTCCTTTCTATCCCCCACAAGTGTCTATTTTATAATGGTATGCAAGGGAAATCAAGATTCAAAGGCAGCCAAGCATCTTAACATTATTTCCCCACCTTTCCCCATTCTAACCATGTCTGAATTCCTGTATCCCAGAGCCCTGTTTTTCCAAGGTTTTGCATACATCATTATTTACCTCTGTCCTACTTTGCCCATGCAAGCCTGCCTAATTGCTCTCCCATCTGCCATGTTCTTCCATTCCCCTCCCCCTTCTTGTGTATTGCCCCCCACCCAGCACCTACATTATCTTGTATTTATTCCCTATCCTGTGCTCCACCTTTCCCACCCTCCTCCCCTCACTCCACCCCTGACATTCGGGTAACCAGCAAAGAACTCCACCTCTTTAGTATGGGTTCTTTTTCTTAGTCTTTTACAGTAGTGGTCTTATGCAGTATTTCTCCTTTTGTGACGGACTAATTTCACTCAACATAATGTCCTCAAAGTTCATCCATGTTATTTGTTAGCTTACAGTTTCCTTGTTGTTCTTTAAGGTAGCATAATATTCCATTGTATATATGTACTACAGTTTATTTGTCCATTCTTCAGTTGATGGGCCCTTAGGCTGTCTCCATCTTTTTGCTATTGTAAATAGTGCTGCTATAAGCATTGGTGTGCATATATCTACTCATGTTATGGCTTGTATTTCTTACGGTAAATACCAATTAGAGGGATTGCTGGATCATAAGGTATTTGTATTTCCACCCTTCTGAGGAAGCGCCATATTGCTTTCCAGAGAGGTTGGACAATTTTGCAATCCATCAGCAATGCAGGTGCATCCCTGTCTCTCCACATCCTTGCCAGCACTTGTTGTCCTCTACTTTTTAGACCATTTGTTCAAACTGACTTTGCAGTCCAGTGCATTAACCAACAGTGCCACATCAAGACTCCAGGTGAAAAGAATAGGGTGGCTTTAATGTAACTCTGGATAGAGAAAGCAGTCTAAAAAGGTTATATAAGCAGGAATACATAGTTTCTGTTCTGGAAAATAGTATCATTTCAATATAACCCAGAGTAGAATTTTAATAATCTGTAATTTATATAATATACTGGACACCATAGTCTAGTGAAAAGACCACTAAGTTTGGAATCATAAGGAATGGTTCAATTCCTCATTTTGTTAATTATTAGTTGGAGGCAAATCAGTTAATTTTTGTGAGATATTCTATTTTCTAGGTTGACTTAATTTTTGTGAGATGTTCTGTTTTCTAGGTTGGAATGACAACTAAATTTTTCTTAGATACTTTTAGTTAAAACATTCTCTAATTGAAAAATTATATCAATGATTAACAGAGTACTAGTGAAAAAAGTACTAATGAGGAGGCATTTAAAAAGTATACAAGTTGAGTAAACATGACATGATCTTGGGTCAAATTCTCAGGTTGGAAGGAACATCAGAAACAGATACACTTGAAATGATGACATATTAGTCAGTGGTATGTCATCAATAGCAATAGAAGGAATTGTAGGAGGAAGATTGGATGGTGATTCTAGACTAGGTGTTTTGAGCATTGTTGTTGTTAAGTGCTGTGAAGTCAGTTCCAACTTACAGCAACCCTGGATAGGGTTTCCGAAGGGTACCTGGTGAGTTTGTCCTGCTGACCCTGGGGTTCAGTGCTATATCCCACAGCACTACACCAGTATTCTTTTTGTCATTAGCTCTTGTTGTTGTTGTTGTTGTTGTTAAGTATCAGAATTGGTTCTGACTTGTAGTGACCCTGTATAGGGTTTCCAAGGAGAGGCTGATTTAAACTAACAACCTTGTAGTTAATAGTCCAACGCTTATCCTACAGCGCCACACCAGGACTCCCACTAGATCCTAGTGAAGCTTAATACAGCTATACTCTCAATATTTAGTTTATCCCATGATATTCTCAAAGACTATTATCCTTGTTTTGCAAGTTTGTGTGATTCAATGCATAGTTAAAGTAGGAATTTTTACTTTACTTTTAATAACATGTATATGCAAAGTCAGTTTGAACCACAAGGTTGGTGGTTCAAGCTCACCAGCCACTCCTCAGACAGCACTTGGCAACAACAATAAATCTGGCTACAGGATAATATAGGCCCATTCCTGAAACTTGAAAAATACAGAAGCATACTAAGAAGGAAATAAAAACTGCTCAGAGCTTCACAAAACAGAAATAATGACTGCACATATTTTAGTTCTAATTTTTACTTTTGTTTTTATAAGGCTGTAGGCTTTATCAATGATCTCTGGAAAAATCATAACCAAGAAATATATATAGGGCAAGGGAATGCTCTTTAAAGCGGGCCCACCTGGGCCAACACTGTTTTTATTAGAGGAGAAGTTAGCACAATATTCTCTTTCTAGGATTTTAATTTTAGAAGGATTTATTTAGTTCAGGTACAACGGGAGAGACAATAAGCTGTCTTTCTAAAATATTATTACACAACTTCTTGTTGTTGTTAAGTGCCTTTGAGTTGATTATAGTGACCCTGTATAGGATTTTGAAGGTTTGGGGTTTTTTTTAAACATATTTGTGGGAGCAGAAAACCTCATCTTTTTCCAGCAGAGTAGCTGGTGGACTTGAACCATTGACCTTGTGGTTTTCAGTCTAGAGCTTATCTTATGGAACCACTGCACTCCCCATTAGACTGCTTAGCTTCTATATTCTCCGTATTGATTTTAGTTCCCATTCTTATATATTAAATATGATGAATACCAATGAGACTGCCTCCTTTAATTAAAGTTGGTTCTAAAATTTAATAGAACTGATTGGATATTACCCAATATCTAAAGGGACCAAACAGACTGAATTTGCAAATTACTTTGTGCAAAGTGTTAGTAGCCTATTCCATGTTGTAAAAAGCTGGGACGTAGAAGTCAAAGGTAAAGCAGTAGGTAATGGAACCAGTAATGACAAGTAATGACTCCAATAACATGCCCAATACATGTGAAATGATTACACTGGGCTCACACTTGAGATCTGGAGACTTCATGTGCTAGCTAAACTATGACTTTTTGATGGGAAATATAGCCAAGACTGTCACAACAGCTTGAGATAATGTAGTGTTTAAGAACACGATTTCTAGCATTAGCTGGTATGGAGTTGGAATCCTTACTCTGACATTTAATTGTGTAATTTTGAACAAATTGTGCTTTTTCCTTGACTTCAGTGATAGAACTGGGATAA
>NW_006408590.1:14402041-14402977 GCF_000296735.1 Chrysochloris asiatica
GCTCAACTCAGATAATGTTTGTGAAAGGTCTAACACAGGTTAGACAAATACCCATATTCAGTAAGTTTTAGTGACTGCAGCAATGGTACCATGTGACAAACTACAGTTCAGCACGACCAAGAATTGGTATAACTTATATGAACAGTATTAAAAACCAGCATTCGTTCTAGTATTCATAGTTGACTAATTGTACTCTTTGAGATTGCTATGGAAAGGGTTTCAAACTACGACTTTTGAGAAAGGGCTGATGGATCTGGAATTAACTCACCTGATCAATAGTATGTTTTTGAATCACAGGCTCATCTCAAATGGAGGTCCTGCAAAAAATGCTAAAAGAAGTTCTTTAGGAAGAGGGAAATGGATAGAGATCTGAAGCTTGGGCATACAAGTATATATAAAAAAAAGGAGCATCAGAAAGAATATTTAGAAATGAAAATAGTTTTTTCTTAGTACATATTGATATAAAAGATAACTATTTAATAAACTAATAGTATAATGTCGAACATATGTATAAGTGAAATGCATCACAGCAATGTCACAAGGAATAGGAACGAGGAACTGGGACAATTGTCTTATACCATATGTGATGGAGTCCTGGTGTGGTGCTGTGAGTTAACAAGCCAGACTGCAAAGCCATTTAAACTACTAGCTCATTGGTTCAAGCTCACCTTGGAAATACTATGCAGGGTCGCTATGGGTCGGAATCGACTCTACAGCACTTCACAACACAACAATATGTGATGTGAAGGTGGACTTAGAAGAAATAAAAATGTGAATTATAAATTTTAGGGAAATCATTCAAAACATTTCTAAGAGATGTATATTTGATATGCTAAGAGACGCTAAAGCAAATGGAAGAATTGAAGAGGTCCAAGAGCTGAACAGAAAATTTCAAAGATCACCTCGAGAAGATAAAGCCAAATACTATAATAAAAT
>NW_006408590.1:14404727-14407282 GCF_000296735.1 Chrysochloris asiatica
ATGGCACCTGACAACAAAAACAAGAGAAGAGAGAAAGCTAAATAATGTGAAATGCCAAATCCAAACCTGAGAAACCAGAAATAGGTGGGGAGGGAAAGGAGAAAATATGAAGATGTGTTAAGCAGAGATATATATTTAGAAAAAAATAAAGCACAGTAAGGTGGAGCAAGAGAGAACAACACAAATATTGAAGTAAAGGAAAGAGCATTGTGGTACTGATATGAAATTCTAAATTTTAGTAATCTAGTGTTTTCTATCAGTGCAATTTGGTACAAGCTAAGTTTTTAAGTCTTAATTTTTTAAATCTCTAAATGGATATCGTAATATGTACATTACAGGTCTAACATCTTCAACTTTGTAGCAGTTTTGAATATTGTGTCATAAGTCTTTTAACTTGGTAACTTTCAGCACTCTAGACATCAATTAGAAAATAAGATTTTAAAGTGAGGGCAAAATATCATACATGCCTTATAACTGGGGATTCCAACAACTTTTTTACAAATAAGTTTTACTCAAGGGATCAACTAGATATTCAATAAAAAAGCCAATTTTTATTGCAGTATTTCAAACTACTATTTTATTACTAATTTAGTAGATCTTTTGACAGTGTGAGTGGACTTGTATATTTAGTTATTATACCCTTCTGTAGGAAAGTTCAGTTAAGAAAATGACACATTTTCATTTCAGATTGAACTTTTTGTTGCATAATAGGTGGGATAAAACTAAAGAATCTTAGAGAAAACATAAGGAAAGCCAATGAGTTCATTTTTCCTTGCCTAGACTTGTCAAATGCAACAGTCTTAGGCACTGAGGCATGTCAGCAGTATTTCTATAGGAACTTCAGTTCACAGCTATCCCAGGAGCCTGAATCTGTTATGAATATGATCCTTGTGTCAAAAAACAGAGGTTAGTGAGTCACTTAACCCTACTGTCTTAGAAAGACCTGGCTGAAGGGAAGAGACTCCTGGAAGCATATTTTCTTAACATGCATAACAACCTTTGCCCTTGCAAATATCTGAGGTCTTCTAGAATGAAAGATGGAAATTTACTTAAAGAAATGTTGTTGTTGTTGTTGTTGTTAATTATTGGAAATAGCATATATAGCCTTAAACAAAAAAAAACCCTTCCATTTATTCGGGAAAAGAGGGCACCTTCTCCCTTGGTTCATTTGGCATCCAATTAAATCCATATTCTCCTGCTGTGAGACTGGGATGGTGCCATGTATTAAATTAACTGGAAAATTTGGCAACTCCCCAGTTTAGCACATCAGAGCCAAGAAGGTGGCCTATCTCTGTTGAATAGCATCAGTGGAGCCCTTTTAAAATTCTGTTGTTTCAAAAAATGCAAATAATCTAAACATTCAACTAAAGTAGAGTGGCCAAGCATTATGTTTCACTCATTTGATGAAATACAATGAATTCACTGAAAATAATGTTAAATTTCCATATCCCTACTTATTACAATGAGGCTAAGCAGCAGAGTACAGAGAGATGCCTATGTATAAATTTAACAAAAATTCCTTTAAATAAACATCCTCCAAAACGATTGGTTGTTACTAGGTGCTGCTGAGTCAGTTCTAAGTTGTAACCCCATGTGCTCCAAGCAGAACTGTTGCACTGAGTTTTCAAGGACATGAACGTTTGGAAGCAGATTGCCAGAATTATTTCTCAAGGTAACTGAGTGGGTTCAAATGGTCAAATTTTCAGCTCCCAGTAAAGTTTCTGTTTCCACATTTGTGCCATCCAAGGCCTACCATAAACACAAGAAAGAAGATTAAGTGCCAAAATGTTGACCTGTTTGATTATGGAAAGTTGTGGGTTTTTTCCTCTTTTTCTCTACTTTTTTTCATTTTTCTATTGTCTATTACATATGCATAAAGTTCCTAAATTAAAATATAACCCTTCTTTGAACACTGTAGCTTGAAAAACGTAGCTGACAAATGTTAATTGAGTGTACATGAAAAATAGGGGATTGGAATACAAACTGATCCAGAAAGGCTTACAATCTGGAGGAGAAAGCAGAGTTAAATAATCAAAACACCAAGAGTGAATGTGTCAAAGAAACATACAAGTACAGAGGGAGTTCTGAGAAACGCTGATCTTCTGGGAGAGAGAGGAAGGTCAGGGAAGCTGTTTCCTTACTGTCCATCCATTTAATAATTCAGCAGTGTGTACTGAGTGTGAGTATGTGCCAAGCCTTATTCTTTGTGTTAGGAATACAACAGTGAGCAAACTAGACAGGTCTCTCTGTTTGCCAGTAATATAAACTCTCTTAGAGGAAGCTACATTTAAGAGTTAGGGTTCTGTGTCAACTTGACTAGGCCAGGATTACAGGGGTTTAGCAGATGAGATGTATGTACCTATGTACCATGGTGATGTAACATAATACAGGCATAGTTAACTCTATGATGAATGACTATGAGCAATCAATCAATTGAAAGGATATTTCCTTGAGGATGTGGCCTGCTCCCTGTATAATGGACGCATGGGAAAGGTTTTTTCTCTTTAGCTAGGAATCTAGGATTCTACAACTGCAAGCCATTTCCTTGATAATAA
>NW_006408590.1:14407667-14413422 GCF_000296735.1 Chrysochloris asiatica
ATATATTCCCCCCCCCCACCACCACTGGTTTTGCTTTTCTAGAAAATGCAGCATTAGCCAACACAATATAAATTCACGTAAACAGGCAAATTAAAAAGCATATGATTAGTGGTATGGAAACCAACATTAAGCAGGGCAAGGGAAATCAGGAGGTATGTGGAGATAAACTGGAATTTTGAATAGAATTTTCAGGGAAGATCTCACTGAAAAAATTAACTTGAGCAAAGCCATGAAGGTTTTGAGAACATTTGCAATGCTGATACTTGGGAACAAATAGATATAGCAAAGGCTCCTATCATTGCAAATGCCTAAATATGGACTCCTTGTGTGGGGCTGTGGATCAACACCAGACTGCAATCTAAAAGGTCAGCAGTTCAAACCCACCAGTCACTACTTAGAAACCCTATACAGGATAACTAAGAGCGTAACTTGTATGATTAAGGTAAAGCTGGACTTCAGTGGTATAAGTGATGGGAAGAGTAGTAGGAGATGAGTAGAGAGTCAAAGTCATAAATAGAATCTTAGGTCATTGTACTTACTTTGCCTTTGACTTTGTATAAGCTCGTGAGCCACTGAAACATTTTAATAAACTAAAAGATGTGATCTGACTTCTACTTTATTATCAGCCTTTGGACTATTGTGTTGCACATACACTCTAAGGACAAACATACAATAAAGGAGGCAAATTAAGAGGCTGTGACAATAATCCCAGTGATGGCTCAATCAATAATAGTTGCAAGTAGAAGAGTGAGAAGTGATCACACTCTACATATATTTTAAAAGTATATCCAACATCATATTTTTTAAGGAGCTCTGGTAGCATAGTAGTTATAAATTGGGCTGCGAGCCTTAAGGTCAGCAGTTAGAAACTACCAGCTGTTCCGCAGGAGAAAGATGAGGCTTTCTGTTCCTGTTAGGATTTACAGCCTCGGAAACCCTATACAGGGTTGCTATGAATCAGAACCAACTTGACGACACTTAACAACAACAACAACAACATATTTTCGACTCATCCAACTAAGAGAAAATGATATATCAAGAATATCGCTAAGGAGTTTTAGCTGAGGGCACCAAGACACTGAATATAGATATAAGAGAGTAGAAGACCACACACTAAATCCTTATGGTAATGTAACATTAAAAGGGTGGGGACCAAGGAAGAATAAGATAGAGAAATGGGGAAGGACACATGTGTGGGAAGAGGAACCACCTAGGAACGACTGTTACGGTGTCCGGATAGTCACTGAAGACTAATCATTAAGGAAGAGGGAGTGAGAAACTGTGCCAAATGCCTTTAATCACTGTGAAGTCTCTGGGGAACTTGACATGAGCAATTCAGTGAAGTGATTGAATTAATAAACTCAATACCATGGGCATAAAGTGAATGAAAGACAAATAATTTAAAAAGTAACTATAGTTATTTCTTCTTCTTCTTCTTTTTTTTTATCAGATGACACTTTTTTCCTCTTCTTTCTTCTTTGGGTTGACCTCTGATCATCCAGTCATTGAAGCCAGGTCAAGTGGGTATTATCTGCAAGTGTGGGTGTGTATCAGCATTTGTTTTAAAGAATTCTTTTGAAAGGCTTCCTAAAGTGACCCTGTAAGACAGAGGTTCCAAAGGTTTCCAAAGCTACAGTCTTTATGGATGCAGATTATCCCTCTTTCTTCCTTGGACCTCTGACACACTTTAGTTAGCAGCCAAGCTCTTAACCATTGCATCACCGGGGCTCCTCGGAGGGAACCTGCTGAAGAAGTGTCTTCCAGTGAGTGAGAGCCATAGGGACTTGTACTCAAGTAGAAGCATCAGGTTTATATGGTGGCATCATTGCTTACATTTTTTTCCAGTCAAGCAGGAAGTAAGGTCATAAGCAGAAAATGAGGTTGTAAAAGAAGATGTTGAGGATTTGAAGAGAGAAGCAAATTAAATAGGAGACTTAGAGAGTGAATGGACCAGGGCAAGATAGTGTAATTACCTGGCAGCATCAAGCACCCCGCTGAGGTTCATTGTCATTAAGTTAAAACAAAACCTGTTTGTGAGGTAAAATGCTTTTCTTCAGTTTTATTCAACTTTATGGGTACAGTTGGGGAGCAGGCAGGGTTCACTCAACCTGTGGTTTTGCTGAGATTTTTTGATGAGGCAAGAGGCTCAAGAGAGTTAAAGGTGCATGCGAAGGGAACCACTGAAGCCAGTGATGATGCAATTGAAGAATTCTACAAACATCTTCAGTCTGAAGTTGATCAACCATGCAATAAAGATGTGTTGATAATTATTAGTGATTGGAATGCAAAGGTTGGAAACAAGGGGGAAGCGTCAGTAGTTGGAATAGATGACCAATGTGAGAGAAATAATGCTGGAGACAATACTATAGCATTTTGCAATACCAAAGACTTCTTCTATGCATATACTTTTTTGTAACAGCATAAAAAACAACTATAAACATGTTAACTCACCCGATGGAATAGAGAGAAATCAAACTGATGGCATCTGTAGGAAGATACAGTGGAAAACCTTTTTTACTTCACCAAAACAAGTCTGGGGCCAGACTGTGAAACAATCAATTGCTTATACAGGTTCAGGATGAAACTGAAGAAAATTTAAACAAGTCAAAAACCAAAATATGACATTGAACATATAGCACCTGAATTCAAAGATCATCTCAAGGAAAGATTTGATGCATTGGACACTAATGACTGAAGAGCAGATGAGTTGTGGAATGACATCAAGAACATTATACAAGAAGAAAGCAAAAGATCATTAAAAAGATGAGAAAGAAGGAAGTTACAAAAATGGATGTCAGAAGAGACTCTAAAACTTATTTTTCAGCATAGAGATGCTAAAGAGAATGGAAGACATGAGGAAGTAAAAGAGCTGAACAGAAAATTTGAAAAGGCAGCTCAAGAAGACAAAGTCAATTATTGTAAAGAAATACACAAAACCCTGGAGATAGAAAACCAAAATGGAAGAACATGCTCAGTATTTCTCAAGCTGAAAGAACTGAAGATAAAATTAAAGCCTCAACTTGCAATTTTAGAAGATCCTGCAGGCAAAATTCCAAATGAAGCTTGAAAAGACAAAGAAGAATATTATAATGAAATGTGCAAAGATCTGGAGTTGGAAAACCAAAAGGGAAGAACACACTCAGCATTTCTCAAGCTGAGGAAACTGAAGAAAAAAAATCAAACCTCAACTAGAAATCTGAAGGATTCTCTTGGCAAAATAAAGTGAATGATGCAGATAGCATCAAATGAAGATTTAAGGAAAACATAGAGTCACTATACCAAAAAGAAATGGTCGATATTCAAACATTTCAAGAGGTAGTATATTATCAAGAGCCAATGATACTGAAGGAAGAAGTCCAAGGTGCATTGAAGGAATTGGCAAAAAACAAAGCCTGGGAATCTATGAAATATAAATTGAAATATTTCAACAAACTGATGCAGTACTGGAGGCACTCACTTATCTATGCCAAGAAATTTGGAAGGAAGCCACTTGCCCAACTGACTGAAAGAGATCCATATTTATGCCCATTTCAAAGAGGGGTGACCCAATGAAATGTGGAAATTATAGGTCAATATCATTAATATTGCATGAAAGTAAAATATTTCTAAGTATAATACAAAAACAGCTGCAACCAAACACTGACAGAGAACTTCCCAATGTTCAAGCCAGATACAGAAGAGGATGTGGACAAGGGATATCATTGCTGATGTCAGATGGATCTTGGCTGAAAGCAGAAAATACCAGAAAGATGTTTACCTGTGCTTTATTGACTACACAAAGGCCTTTGAGTGTGTGGATCATGACAAGCTATTGGTAACATTGAGGAGAATGAATATTCTGGAACACTTAATTAATGCTCAGAGGAACTATACACAGATCAAGAGGCAGTTGTTTGAACAGAATAAGAGAACACTGAATGGTTTAAAATTAGGAAAGTTGTGTGTCAGGGGTGTTTTTTCACCATACATATTTAATTTGTATGCTGTGCATTTAATCTGAGAAGTTGAATTATGAAGAAAACTGTGGCATCATGATGGGAGGAAGACTCATTAACAACCTGCGATATGCAGATGATATAACTTTGCATTTGAAAGCGAAGAGAAGTTAAAATACTTAGTGATAAAGATCAAAGACCACAGCCTTTGGTATGGGTTGCACCTCAATCTAAAGAAAACAAAAGTCTTCACCACTGGACCAATAAACAACATCCAAAAAAAAAGGAGAAAAAATAGAAGCTGTCAAAGATCCAGTTTACTCAGATCAACCATTAACAGTCATGGAAACAGCAGTCAAGAAATCAAATGACATATAGCATTAGGCAAATCTGCATTAGGCAAATCAGCAGTGTAAGACCTCTTCAAAATATTGAAGAGCAAAGATGTCAGTTTGAGTACTAAAATACACCTGACTCTAGCCGTGGTATTTTCAGTGACCTCATGTGCATGTGAAAATTGTACAATGAATAAAAAAGATGTCCAAGTTCACAAAAGACATTGACAAAGAACAAGACTCCAGGAATTGATGGACTAACCAACTATTGTAGCACTGTAAGTAATGGATCATCTCTGCCAAGAAATTTGGAAGACAGCTACCTGGCCAACTGATTGGAAGAGATCTGTGTTTGTGCCTATTCCAAAGAGAGGTGAACCCAAGAGAAAGTGGAACTCATCAGACAGTATTATTAATATCACATGCAAGTTAAATTTTGTTAAGGAATAATTCAAAAATGACTACAGCAGTACATTGAAAAGACATTGCCAGAAGTTCAAGCTGGATTTAGACAAGATGTAGAACAAGGGATATCATTGCTGATGTCGTATGGATCTTGGCTAAAAGCAGTGACATCAGAAAGATTTTTGCCTGTACTTCATTGACTATGCAAAGGCTTTTGGCTGTGTGGATCATGGCAAGTTAGGGAATGTGAAGAATGGATATTCCACAATGCTTAAATATGCTCATAAGGAACCTGTACATAGAACAAGAGGCAGTTGTTCTAATAGAACAAGAGGGCAATGAATGGTAGAAAATCAGGAAAAGTGTGCTTCAGGGTTGTATTATTTCACAATATTTATTCAATCTGTATGTTGAGCAAATGATCTGGGAGACTGGACTGCACATTGGCAGCAGTAATGGGCTCAAGAATCAGAACAATTGTGAGGATGGCCCAGACTGGGCAGTGCCTTACTGTGTTTTGTATAGGAGCACTATGAGTTGGAACTGACCCGAAGGCACCTAAAAATAAAAAGTGAGTTGGAACCAATAATATAAATCTTATATACCAGTTTATTGTCTTTTTTCTTCTCTTATACATTAGTAACTAGATAAAATTTGATATAAAATAAATATTATAATTTTCTAATTATAGACGAAAATACAGAGAATTACAAAGAAGATTAAAAAAATCTTTAATTCCACCATTCAGAGATGATTAGCATTGCCATGTAACTATCCATGTATCTATATTTAAATGTATATGTTTGCCTGTATAGGTAAATATATTGTTATTGTTAAGTACCATCAAGTCAGTTCCAACTCATAGTAACCCTGCATAGGGTTTCCAAAGAGTGACTGGTGAATTTTAACCTCTGATCTTGCAGTGTAAACCTACCTTGCAGTCCAGTGCTTATCCTATAGAACCACATCTGTGCATACATATTCTTGTTAAATGCCTTCAAGTTGGTTCCAACTCATAGCAACCATGTATATGGTTCCAAGTAGTGTCTGATGGATTTGAATCACCAACTAGGAGTCCTG
>NW_006408590.1:14415240-14416398 GCF_000296735.1 Chrysochloris asiatica
GGATCAGTGTTTCATTCTTTTGTGCATTGAGTTGCTATGAGTTGGAATTGACTGGACAACATCTCACTTACTTCCTGTTATCCAGTTCTTTTTTCACTTAACATTCCAACTAAACAATCTATTGCTATTGGGTTGATTCTGACTCATAGTGATCCTGCATAGTGATTTTGAGGATGTAAATCTTTTGTGAGCAGAAAGCCTCAGCTTTCTCCTTAATAACAGTTGGTGTGTTTGAACCACCAACCTAGTGGTTAGAAGTCTGGTGTTTATCGCACAATGCCATACCACGACCCCTCACTTATCATTATTGTTGTTATGTGCCATTGAGTCCGTTCCAACCCATAACAATCCTGTATAGCTTTTCCATGGAGCAGCTGCTGAGCTTGAACCGCTGACCTTGTGGTTCAAACCAATTTTGCAGTCCAGCACATTAACCCACAGATTCTATTTCATCACAATATATCTTTGCATATCCTGCACTGCTAATTAGCCACATGACCTAGTGAGGTAACATTTTTAGGTAATAGTTTTCTCATGTGTTACTTGAGGTAATTGCACCAGGTAATTACTAAGGTCATGATCATCTGCTAACTACTGTTATCTTCTTAGTTCCTCCTATTATGTTACAGTGTGTCTGAATTACTTCATTTTAGAAAGCCATTAGCTTTCTGTAAAATCTGTGACAATACTTATGTGATAATCCAAAATCAATGATCCATCAATATTAATTAGAAAGAAAGGTATTAGTGCCTTTGTTTTCCTGTTATATTTTCATCATAAATTAAAAACACAAAAAATTATACTAACTTCAGAATATCAGTCTATGCATTTGCTCAAAGAATTTTAATGATCAAAGAATTGAAAGATGTTTTCTTATTGATAAAGTAATTTTGACATTTCTTGATTTTTAGTATAATGGGTAATTGCTGAGACATGTAAAAAATATCTTCAAATGATTCAAATCTCGATATTTTCTGCCATTCAATCATATTGACAGACCCTTGATTTATCCAGTTAGGTAAACCATTAGGCTGGTATTTGGGAAAAGTGAGCCCCCACTCATATTTGCCCCTGACTTTCCTCCTCTAGCCCCACCCCTAACAGATTTGGTTTTATTTATAATTAAAGAGATTACATTAACCAGAACTTTACCTTTTG
>NW_006408590.1:14429785-14431040 GCF_000296735.1 Chrysochloris asiatica
CTTAAGCTGACATCTTTGCTCTTCAACACTTTAAACAGGTCTTGCGCAGCAGATTTGCCTAATGCAATATGTCATTTGATTTCTTGACTGCTGCTTCTGTGAGTGTTGGTAGTTGAGCCAAGAAGAATGGAGTCCTTGACAACTTCAATCTGTTCTCCATTGATAAGAATGTTGTTTATTGGTCCAGTGGTGAGGATTTTTGTTTTTTTTACATTGAGATGCAATCCATACTGAAGGCTGTGGTCTTTGATCTTCATCAGTAAATATTTTAAGTCTGTTAGACCTTAGTTACTTATTTCCTTCATGTTCTGTAACAGGCATTGAAAAAGTGACCTTAAAGATTTTGGGGGCCAACCCTCCTTTTAGAGATGAGGATACTCTGACCCAGAGAGATAATTTTGCCACATAATTCTTTTTCATTCTTTCTCTCTCTCTGTCTTTCTTTCTTTTCCAACCATTGAAAAGCGTGAAATAACCTCTGGGCTGGCAAACCATACAAAAACAGTAGTATGCTGGATTTGGGCCCTGAGCATTAGTTTGCTGAGTCATGCTGTTCATTTTAAAACATTCTTTAAAATAAATAGTGAGTGGAAGATTAAGTGAGTGAGAAAGGGATGGGTTAATAACAAGTGAATGAATTAAATGCAATTAATGCTGTATGACTTGAATAGTAAGTGGATGATTATTCAAAAATTAAACTTTAATCATATCAGACCTAGTTAGGTTTTGGTTAATTAATGTCTTAATTCTAACACCATTAGGGTGCAGAAAGTGTTTCAAATAAAGTTGTTAGGTTTGTTGTTGGTGGTGGTTTTTTGTTTTATAAAATTAATGCTTAATTATTTTGGAAAATTTAGTGTAGAAAGATTAGAATATTAGTCTTATATATCATATAGTTGTTATTATTTTTCAGTGACTTTGAGTCTGTACCGACTCAGAAACAGATTCACAATAGAAGGAAACGTAGCCTGGTCCTGTGCCAATCTCTAAATCTTTGCTATGTTTGAACCCATTGCTGCTGCCACTGTGCCCTTCCATTTTGTTGGGGGTCTTCATCTTTTTCACTGACCCTCCACTTTACCTAGCATGATGTCCTTCTCCAGGGATTGGTCCCTCCTGATGATATGTCCAAAGTATGAAAGATGAAATTTGGCATACTTTCTAAAGAGCATTCTGGCTGTACTTCTTCCAACATATATTAGTTTGTTCTTTTGGCAGTCCATGGTACTTCTAATATTCTCTTCTAACACCATGA
>NW_006408590.1:14433270-14441441 GCF_000296735.1 Chrysochloris asiatica
ATGGCACCTGACAACAACAACAACATTTTCAGCAAGCAAGTTTGTGTCATCTGCACATTACAGGTTGTTAATGAGTCTTCTTCAAATTCTTATGCCATATTCTACTTCATATAATCCTACTTCTCAAGTTATTTGCTCAGCACATCGATTGAATAATTAAGAAATCAACCACGGCACATACCTTTCTTAATTTTAAACCATTCAGTGTCCCACTGTTCTATTCAAATGCCTGCCTCTTGGTCTACGTACAGATTCCTCATTAGCACAATTATGTCTTCCAGAACACTCATTCTCTGTAATATTGTCCATAGTTTGTCGTGAATTACACAATCTAAAGTCTTTGCATAGTTAATAAAAGCACATCTAGACATATTTGTGGTTTTCTATGCTTTCAATAAAAATCTCTCTACTTAGCAAGGATTTCCCACATTCAATTAACATCCCCTTTGAATCTGGCCTGAACCTGTGGTAGCTCCTTGTCAATGTATTGTTATGGTAATTTTTGAATAATCTTTAGCAAAATCTTACTTGTATAAGATATTAATGATACTGTCTAATGATTTATGCATACCTATGTGTCACCTCTCTTTGGAATGAACACAAATGTAAATATCTTCCCATCTACCCAGTTGTCTGGGTAGCTGCCTTCCAAATTTCTTTGCATAGATCAGTGAAAGCCTCTAGTTTTGCCTCAGTTTGATGAAAGGTTACAATTTGTATTTCATTTAATTCCTGGAGTCTTATTCTTTGGCTCTTGATAATATGCTATCTCTTGAAAGGGCTGAACATTAACCATTACTTTTTTTAAATTGACTCTGTATATTCCTGCCATCTTCATTTGATGCTTTCTGTATCATTCAATATTTTGCCCATCGAAACCTTCAGTATTGAAAGTTAAGAGACCACCACCACCACCATCAATTTTACAATATATTTTCTTTTAGTCTTTTAGTATTTTTATAGAATTGTCATCAAACTATGCATTTAATGTGTCTAACTGAAAACTTTAATGTAACAACTGTTCATGCTATAAGATTATATTAGCATTATTTTAAATTATGGCTTGGAGATTAATGATGTTCTGTTCTGTATTGACTTCTTTAAGCATGAATCATTTCTTCAATTTGTATTGAGATTGTAAGTATTCAAAAAATTAGTTCTATTTTCAACTTGGTCAGAACACATATAGGTATACGTAAACATCTTTATGGTTGTAAATAGGGACAGCTCTCAGAACCATCTTCTCCAGAGGTTCTTTCTCATATTTTCTCCTTTCCTTCCCTTCTTGTACCATACTTTTTCCCCCATAATCCCAAGCATGCTCATTCCATGTGTAGGGGACCTGAAAGGTGTTGAGCCCTACTCTGATTGACTATAACTCTGTAGCTACACGCTGGCTTAAGCCATCTCTGACCCATGGTAGTGACCCATTTTGCAAAACCCATTCCTATTTTCTGCCTTCAGCCCATTCAAATGTGTATTCCATTGATAATTTGATCTAAGTTAGTTGATATGAGTAAGTAATTTAATGGAACAAACAGTTTTGTGAGGATGTGTGAGTATGTTCCTGGATTCTCTGAGGAAATAGTGCTTCCAGCACTAGTATGATGCTTCCCTAAGCAACTAGCTACTCACATGGGAGTGTTATATAAATAGCCAGCAGTAAAAGCAGGGTCTCTCTCCTGGAACATGATCCATGGTATGTCCAGCTGTGCCTATATAAGCATGATTCCCCATGAGATTCTGAGAAAATGAGGAATCCAACTGTTTCCTGCAGCTGAAAAATAGCCATTAGTTCCAGTTTGTAGCAAGTGATGCTTTCCCAAGCCCTTCACCGGGCAACAGACCCCAGCATATAACTTTACCTTCCTTGACAGTTCTTTTGCCCCAAGACCAAGGTTATCTGGTCTATTACAAATCTGTCAACAAAAAGTATCCTGTGACTTATTCTTCATCCTGTCTGGCCCTGCATGTTTAGTCAAGGCAGCACAGCTAAATAAATAGCTGAACAAAACTTGGTCCTGCTCCCTAGTCCCGCGGAGTCCTATGGTCCCTCTTCTACTACTAGACTTACTGTGGCTTTTCAGAAGCAACTGGATGCAGTTTTGCTTTGTAAGGGCAGAGGGCTCGCTGTGAAGCTGCTTAAGTACTATTCTGCAGAGACAGATTTACTCTGCAGATTACACAGCCATTAAACCCACAGCAAATTTACTACCCAGAGTGAGTCTCAGAGCCCCTCTTTCGAGAAACCACCAATTTTTATATTTTTATTAATTTATATTCCTTCCATCTACCTAACTCATTCCCCCTGTCCAAAGAATCATCCTTTTTGAGTAGGTGGAGGGCAGATTATAGGCATTGCTCTCACAGCTAACATTTCTTCCAAATCATTTGTTTCTGCCTCCAGTCCTGTCTTTTCCCCGAAGGGTATAGACTTTTGGAAATCAAGTACATTTTCTCTGCTTTCCACTGTATCACCTCTTCCCTGGGGCACTACATAACACACAAAGGAAGAGCAGTTTTAACTGGGGCAATGCAGGAGTGGAGGGAAGAAAGCCAACTATCTAGAGAAAAGGAGATTGGTTCATATTTTTAAGATATTATCCTTCCACATTTGTTTAATAGACTTTATTTTCTTAACTTGTTTATCAGGGAACCTTAACCTATTTAGAATAAATTAATCCCATGAAAGTTTGTGGTCTGTGGAACACACTTTGAGCTTTGCTACTTTAAAGCATTAATCTTTTCAAAGTCCTCTTATATGTATAATTTCATTTTGTTTTCTTTTCCCTGTAAATAGTGCATTAAATAGTATTATTACCTGTTTTTTTCATTTACTCCAAGTGACCTATAGATGGTAAATAATAAAACAGTTCAGACACGGCACAGATTAAACATTTATTAATTATCACAGTTTAGGAAGCTTCTAATACACAACCATTAAATCGGTGTGTATTGATTGAGCATGATAATGTACCAGGCACCATGCTAGACTCAAACCCATTTAGACCAGAATCTTGGACAAAAGAGATCCCATTCTGGAGTCCTGGTGTGGTGCTGTAGGATAAGCACTGAACTGTTAACCACAAGGTTGGCTGTTCAAACCTACCAGATACTCCCTGGAAATCCTATATAGGATTGCTATCAGTTGAAACTGACTCCACAGCACTTAGCAACAACAACATTCTGTCAAACGAATCATTCTGTTTCTCAGAACTTTGGTAGTACTTTCCTTTTTAATCATTGATCCCGGACCTCTAATAACATTGCTATCCTGATATGGTGCTATAGGGTAAACATTGGATTACTAATTACAAGGTCGGTGGTTTAAACCCACCAGTTGATCCTTGGAAACTTTATTTAGGGTCACTATGAGTCGGAACCAACTTGATGGCACTTAACAAAAAACAAAAATCCCAAATCCAATAGAAATTTTTCTGATGATGGAAATGTTATATTTCCACTATCCTAATTAGTAGCCATTAGATACATGTGGTGGTTCAGCAGTGCAACTGAGAACCTGAATACTTTTTCAAAATTAAATTTGAATAGCCATATGAGCTATATGTGGGTATGAGCACTTAATTGGACAACATAACTTTAGAATCTTTTTGGGACTTATCAAGAAAACTGCTCCATTCATTCTGTATCAAATAGCTGGTATTTTAAGAATTTCCTTGTTTTGAGAAGCAGAAAATAACTTTGAATCAACTAAGCAAAAAAAACCAAACCAAAACAACAACAAACAATCGGAAAGTATCAGTGTGCTAATGGAATTAAAAAGAGGCAGAATTTGGGATTGTGTAATAGAGAGAATCCTGGTGTGGCGCTGTGGGTTAATGCGCCAGACTGCAAAGCCAGGTAAACTGCAACGTTGGTGGTTCAAGCTCACCAGCGTCTCCTTAGAAATCCTATACAGGGTTGCTATAGGTCGGAATCAACTCAGCACTTAACAACAACAACAGAGAGAGATCAGAAAACCTACAGAAAGTAGAAAGAAGTTGCCTAAGAGGTGGTGTTATTGATGCAAAAATACATTTTGGATGGCTACTATTTCTTTTGTCATGTATGACAGGGCTCAAGGGTCGAAGTCCAGAGACTGTGCTTGATTAGCTGAGTGCAGTAATGTGCTATCACTTGGTATCAGGCGAGCATTCCTTCTGCAGTGAGAATAAGGCACCTTCTTCACACAGTTGACTTTGCAATCCCACCTACCCTTCACACAGTGATCTAGAGACAACTCCTCACAAGGAAATGAGGGCTCCACAAGCAAGACAATAAATGTTGGGTAGCTCTCAATTCACCAAATGCCTCTAGATCTTTTTGAGTTAATAAAACAGTTTCATCCAAATTAATACAAAGTGTTTAACTGATTAAATAATTCCATATTCCTTTGCCTTTGATAATTCTGTGAAATTACTGAATTACTATAATAATTACCATTATCCTTGATTCTGAGATAATGAACCTCATTTTAGGGATGACAAGCTTTTGGTATTTATGTTTGTTGTTGTTGTTAAGCACCATCAACTTGATTCTGACTCATATCGACACCTATAGGGTTTCCAAGGAGCAGTTGTTGGGTTTGCACTGCTAACCATGTGATTTTCATTCAAGTTTTGATCCTACAGTGCCACATCATACACACACACACACACACACACAAAAAAAAAAAGTTTTGAAAAAATTATACATCCTTACTATATAGAAGGAGACTGTAACAAAGATTCAGAGTTTGCGCTTAGTGAATTTCAGTGTGATCTAAATTGTATATTCCAGCAAATTGGGCTTGGTTTAGGTGTATGAATTATATTTCACATGTTGGTAGATAAGAACTACTGCTACTAAGGTTGTGAGAGAGAAAGATGAGGCTTTTGCTCCCATAAAGATTTACAGCCTTGGAAACTCTATACAGGGTCGCCATAAGTCAGAATCAACCCCATGACACATATGTACCACCACTAGAGTTTTAATTCATATATGCACAGACATATTCTAAATAAAGCAGGTTTAAACATGTTGCTCTGATCTGTAGATAGCTGCACACAAATTCTCTTAGTAATACGCTTATCTTGATACGCTCTACTTTTGGACATATCATCAAAAGGAACCAGTCCCTGGAGAATGAAATCATGCTTGGTAAAGTAAAGGGTCAGTGAAACAGAGGAAGACTCCCAATGAGATGGATTGATATTTTGCCTGCAATCATGGGCCCCAGCAGAGTAATTGTTGTGTGGCATACAATTAGGCAGTGTTTTATTCTGTTGGGCATAGGGTCGCTAAGTCAGAAACAACTCACTTGCATCTAGCAACAATGGTCTCCATGTTGATTCCTTCAAGTTGATTCTGACTCATAGCAACCTTCTCTAGGGTTTCCAAGGAGCATCTGATGGGTTTGAACCACTGATCTTTGGGTTCAAACAATCTTATAGTCCAGTGTTTATCCTACAGCACCATGCCAGGACTCCATAGGTGTTTAAAAAAAAACCCACAAAAACAAAAATTAAAAAAAAATAATTCTTTTTTTCACCATGGAGAAAAAACAATTTTGAGGTCTGGGCTAATATCAAATTTTAAACAAAACTCAACTGGACATCTTCCCAAATAATTGAAGCTTTAAAGCAAGCATATGAGAATGCTGCCCCTTATAAAATCATCATTTTTAGATGGGTCAAAAATGTAAGGAAGGTTGGGAAGACATCAAAAGTAAAACCAAAGATCTGTTTCAATGAATGAAGAAATTGGCTGAACTTCAGAAACTAATCCAAGAACACCATAAAATTACCACTGTTGCCATAGCTACTGGTTTAAATCTCATGTGGTTTGGTATTTTCAATTTTAAAGGCATATCTTGACTTCAGAGAGCTTTTAGTAAGATGGGTGCCAAAAGGGTTAGGAGAACATCAGCTAACTCAAACACCTAATTTTACAACAGTCTCTTAGTAAGATTGAAGCTAATGAAGACAATTTTTTATGGAGGGAAAAAACAAACAAACAAACAAACAAACAAACAAACAAAAAAAAACAGGGGAAGAGGCTTGGATTTATCACTATGCACCAGAGAGCAAGGTCCCATCAAACAGTGACTTACACGGGGATTTTCTAGACAAGTTCAATCCAAGGTTGAGAAGTCAGTTCAGATGGTTATAGCCACCATCTTTTGGAATTCCTAAGGAAATTCTTAAGGTATAATCGTGATAGATTTTCTCCAAGGACACAAGATGGTCACGGGGACTTATTAAGAAGAGGTTTTAAGAAAATTGAAAACAGTATTAGTGAGAAAAAAAAATGAGGACTATTAGATCAAGGAAGTTTTTTTTTTTTTCCCCCACTACAGCAAGTCACTTGCTTGATCTTCAAGGGTAGCAAGGGCTTTCCTTTGAGAATTACCTTTAGAAAATCACTTCATCCATGCTACAGCCCTGACATTACCTCTTCAGACATCTTTTTGTTCCTAAGACTCAAAAAACATCTTAAAGGAACACAATATGAATCCCTCAAGGATACCAAAACTGCCGTTTCAATATAGTATAAATCAAAGAGTGCAGACTTCTTCAGGGGAAGGGTTAGACATTTATAGACCTAGATGGAGGATGTGTTGAAAATCAATAGCTTCACATTTTGATATTTTTGTTTAAGAATTCTTTCTGTGATTTTGTACAATGCTTTTTTTACTTGCCTGCGTACTTTGTTCAGAACATGTACTTACAATGGGAGAAATATTTTTCCTCAAAGGACAATTTATTTCCTAGGATATGATAATATCTCTACACTCTTTCTTTTTTGTAAAAAGCATAGATATACATTCAGCTCATATGCAGCAGATATGGAAGCTTCAAAAGCTCATGAAAAGATGGAATGTAAAGATCATGGTGTTTTCCATTAACATTTTAAAGCCCCAGTCATTTATGTGATGTTAGCTTTCCCTAGTGGTAGGGCCAACTGAGGGGGTGTGTGGTGGTGGGGAAGGTAGGAGAGCTGGGGGGGGGAGGGGGATGGAGGTGTATCTAAAAATGCTCCTTAAAGGAATAATAATCAAAATAGGTTGAGAAACACTGTTTTAGAATTTGGTATGTAGATAAGTACCAAAGTTTAAAATGCCAAAGAATGCAGCCCAAAGTCAAAGATTTTCCTCCTCATTACCATTCTCTAATGATTCTCTATAGGTCTGATGTCTCTACAGAGCAATTTGTAGTCTTTAAAATATATATGTGAATTTTCTTTTTTTCTGGGATACAATTTACAGTTGAAGAAAAAGGTCTTCTCTCTAGCTATGTACCTAAGAATTCAGTGTTGTTTGACCATGGGTTTCAGGGTTCCTTGAAACATCTTTCAATGGGTTTCCCTCTTTCTCCTCTGGAGCCTGACCTCCAGCTTGAGGAGTAAGAGTCCTACTAGTAACTTCCTACTATGTAGACACAGTGGTAGTAAAAGTCTCTGAATCAGAGTTTAGAAGATTTATAGTCCCATCTAGCAGTAGAACCTCATAGAATTCCAATTTTTATTTGGTACCATGTGGGGTTTGCATCAGATAATGTTTATGGCTATGTCCTCCTTTAAAAAGTCTGCCAATTTGATCAAAGATCTTTCTCAGAAACTTTTACTCACTGAAGATGCTTCACCTTAGATAAAGCTTATCAACTTTGTATGTGAACTAAGTTATGTCAATTGATAATTGATTTCATAGACATCCTAGAGGCTCCTGAAAGAATATCTCAAGGACACTTTTTCAGGAGTATTTCCAGGATATTAGAGTACTTATCTGAGGATGTAAAATATTTAGGTCTAAAACTGAGGTACAATAACTATTCTCATTCTATTTCTGAAAATCAACCAATGAGAAGTAAGTATATTATAGTTTTGTTTTTGTGTAGTGTACATATACATGAAGGAGTCCTGGTGTGGCGCTGTGGGTTAATGCGCCAGATTGCAGAGCCATTTGAACTGCAAGGTTGATGGTTCAAGCTCACCAGCTGCTCCTTGAAAACCCTATATAGGGTCGCTATTTGTAGGAATCGACTTGATGGCACTTCACAACAACAACACATACATGAAAGGATCCATGGTATCATCGTGGATTATGAGCTGGACTGCTAACCACAAGATCAGCAGTCTGAATCTATCAGTCACTCCTTGAGAGAAAGATGAGGCTTTCTGCTCCCATAAAGTTC
>NW_006408590.1:14441802-14443942 GCF_000296735.1 Chrysochloris asiatica
TGACTGGTTGCAATCCATAGAGTTTCCAGAAGTAGATTTCTAGGCTTTTTATCCTAGTCTGCCTTGTCGGCATTCGTTTGGAAGCCCAGCTGAAACCTATTCAGCATCATAGCAACACACAAGCCTCCACAGACTAGTGGGTGGTAGTTATGCACTGGCTGAGGACCAAACCTAGACTCTTGAGTGAAAGGCGAGAAATCTACCACTGAACCACCCCTGTCCCCACAAAATACATATGTGTTGTTGTTGAGAGCCATCCAGTCAGTTCCAACTCATAGAGATCCTTTATAGGGTTTCTAAGGAGTGGCTGGTGAGTTTGAACCTCTCACTTTTTGGTTCAAACTGACCTTGTGGTCCAATGCTTTATCTCACAGCATCACGACAGGATGGAAATTCATAGCAAAAGTCTGAAAAAGATGTCCACCACTTGAAGTAGTTATTTCTGGTGCATATAACTATGAAGAGATGCAACTAGCTTTCACTATTTTATTCTATGTCCTTCTAGACTGATATCATTGCTTAAAACACCCTTGTGTGTATCCGTTATATTGCCACTGAAAAAAGATCACCTCATTTTTCAAGCTGGATCAGTTTTGAATAGCAGCTGAAAAGTTTTCAGTGTTAAGCAAATGGCACTATAACAGGCATGATCATGGATCATGGAAAGCCTGGCTATGATTTCCAATCTACCCCTTGCTTGTGGAAATTGAAGAAAACCTGGGCTGTACAATATTTGTGCTCATTAATTTGAGCGTGTTTGATACTGTGATGTCTTCCTGAATGAACTGAAGATATTGTTTAGGATGAAGGAGAAACTGTAAGACAAACTTTAATTTACTAGTGATCTACCCTTTTTGGGTTCGATGATGTTCGAGGTTCAACCAATCCCGTAAAGGTCCTGAGAAAATCTAGTTGCAAATGTCTCACTTCTAAATGGTTATCATGTGCATAGTGCCTCATATGACCCTGTCTGACTAGAATTAATAGAGAAGGAGCTCGCCATTGGCTTGTTCTGTGATCCTAGACAAGTCATCTGAATTCACTTGTTCTTTTTTAATTGGAAAAGAAAATAAGAAAAAGAATATCAGTTTCCTACATACCTCAGTGAAAAATTAAGGGCCTGTCATAATTACAATGACCCTATAACTAACAAAGTATTTAGGAACAGGCATTTTGATATATTAACTCAAAAAGACCAAATTTGTAATCTTCGACAAATTAGAATGTTCTGCTTTTGAAGTGAGGTAACAATGTTCAGTTGCATGAGTCTTGTAACTCTGCAAAGGGTAAATAGGGTTTATCTTTGACATCAAAACAATATTGAGGGTAGACAGGAAATCAAAATTTAGAAGGCTCCAAAGTATATAATAATAGTATAAAGGGGATTGTCATTCACTTTTTTCACAGTTCAAGTTTTTTTTTAACCTGTTTTAGATATGATCCCTCTTCTTAAATGCCAAGGACTTTCCTGTTATTACTCTACAAGATGTATATGTTCCAAATAATTTTCTTGTGATGACAAGTGTGAAGGGGAAAACAGAAAAATCTGGTACAAACAGAGCTTACTCCTTCTGGGATGTTAACAGGTGAGATGCTGTAAGCTGATGGAAGATGTCTATAGCAGTGCTCTAGACACATGTGGTTAGGAAGTTTGCTGTTGTTAGCTGCTGTCAAGGCAACCCCTGACTCACAGCAACCCCATCAGGAGGTGTTGAAGAGGAGAACTGCTCCATATGGTTTTCTTGACTGTGATCTTCACAGAAGCAATTCCCCCAAAATTTTCTTTCACAGAGTCTCAGAGTAGGTTTGAACCACTACCCTTTGTGTTAGCAACTAATAACAAGCAAGCCACTTGCACCATCCAGGATTCTTCTGATAGGAAATTGACCTTTGAGTAAATAAGGGTGGTTGGTAAACAATGATAGCCTAGATGGACCACAAGCTCTACAATCATGTCTCAAAGTGAATTTCTATAATTGTCAATGTGTCTTCTACATTTTGGATGTCTCTCCTTGTAAATTCCCTCAGTCCCCAAACTTATCAGAAGAGCTCTATTAGCATTGTTTAACTCTGTGCTTCTCTTGTTCTTTTAAAGATGTGAATTGAAAAGTGGAAGAGAGAGAGTTGTAAGGGAATTGTT
>NW_006408590.1:14446007-14449361 GCF_000296735.1 Chrysochloris asiatica
TCCCACCCCTTCATCCATTTTAGGAGCTAGAATCATGTTGGCATTCAGCTACTAACTTAAAAGTTGGAGGTTCAAACCCACAACCAACTCCATGAGAGAAAGATGAAGTATTCTGTTACTGTAACGATTTACAGCTTTGGAAACCCTATGGGACAGTACTACTATATCATATAGGGTTGCTATATGTTGGAATTATCTTGATGGAAACTGGTTTGAATTTTTGGTTTTGACATTTTAAGAGGATCAAAGGCAGCATTAAAGTTTACCTTTTAAGTCTATATGAAAAGCCTCTCTTACTTAGAAACAAAACAAAGCACTGCCATAGGATAAGGCCTGAACTGCTAAATACACAGTTGGTGGTTCAAACTTACCACCGGTTCCTTCGAAATACTATGCAGGGTAGCTATGAGTCATAACTGAGTTGACAGCACAGAACAGAAACAATAGTTAGATTCTAACTAGATAAATAAACAATTCTTATGTCTTCTATGCTATTTCTATATTTTGATACTAATGTTCCTAACAAAAAAGAAAACTGCCTTGAAATATCATAGTTAACAAGATTGTTAAACTTTGATGTTGTTGTATGGTACAGTCGAGTCCAATGACATCTCAGTCATTCTGTATTGTTATTTTCAGGGTCAGAATTTGTCCCTAGTTAGCGTACTTTACTCAGTTACTCAGTAGGACATTTTTCTGGATGAGATTCGAGTTAAAAATGGCATATGACCCAGTTTTTGACATTGTAACTCAAGGAGACACATTCTGTGAGCTTTGAGAGTGAAGATTTTTTACCCTTCTTCATGAACTCCCAAGAGACATGCTCTCCTCTGCTGCCTGTTAATGAACAATGATAGGCCTTGCTGGCAGCCATCCTGGATGAAGAGATGTCCTAAGAAACAGAAAGTAGAGAAAAAGAATACAATTCATTCTGTGGTGATACTATTGAAGTCAAATCTCTTTTGTTAGTATGTTCACATGTGAACCAATACATTCTCATTGGCAAGTCTTTTGATTTCAGTTTTCTGCTCCATCAAATTAAAAAAAAACCCAAAAAACCCACAAAAAAACTGTTTTCTGAGTATCTGAATATGTAATGTAGTTATTGGTATTTGTTCTTGAGGCAGTTCTGACTCATAGCCACACTATGTATAAGATAATGAAAGGCTGCTTGGTTCTACACCATCCAAACACATAATAGCTGCTCATTAAATGTAGTATTATATTTTGAGTCAAATGGCAAAGTGTTTTCAATTCACCAGGAAATTATTTAAAACATCAATGAATTTTTAAAATCAGATATTCATTCTGGTATACTCTGGTATATAGCCTATAAGTGTTCACTTTAATGCTTAATAAGTCTCCTGGAATAGGATATACAAGGAGAAGACCTGGAGGGGGAAAAGACATGAATTTATATTCTTTAATTTACCATATGAATTAAAAATTTACATATCTAGGTTTAATCTTAGTAATATTTGACTAGCTTGTCTTCCCTGCTACCTTTTATTTCACTCTAGCTTGCTCTCTTTTCGGGTCCCTAGAAAATGCTTATAAATCCCTCAATCTGTCAGGTTTCACAAGCATGTGATTTTACTTCAGCTAAATTCTAAACAGCAGTACAAGGTGAATTTGACACAGGAACTGTGAAAGAGTCTTATCTACAGTGACACAACTGATACCACCCTAATATCTATTAAGTAGCACAGAATTATAGTGTAACAACTCTGAAATTGCTTGTGACAGCTGCATGAATACCAAATAGATTCGTTATGCTCAGACCTACTACAAAAAGCACTTACTAAATTTCAAGTGATTAAGACTCTTACAAACGAATAGCTACCGAATGAGTTTACTTTCTAATGTCCATGTATTATTTAGATATCTCAGTTCAGTGAAACTTAGGTAAGTGCAAATAATATTGCCACTTTCAAGAAAGTGTCAGTTAGAACAATAGTGCTAATTTCAAATGCCTTTAAAATGGCATTATTTTAAGAAAAGTCTACCCTCCCTTTAAGTACTACATGTCATTCTCCCCACCTCCCCGGAGATGAAGTAAAAGGGAGAAAAAAAAAAAAAAAAGAAAAAGAATAAAGTGATAAATGTCCTTATTATGCAGAGTTTGCCTTTTCGAAATCCCATTCCCCATTGCACTAGCTGGAATTTTATAGAGATATAAATCACAAAGAAATAAGAAGCTGGTAATGAGATAGAAGTATATTTGAAATATGGATGCAAATTCTTACCACCTGCTGAGTGGAAGTAGTCTGCAGAGACTGTCCTGGAAACCTGGATACCATTAGTATCTTGTAAGCTCTACATTTGCAGAGAAGAATAGAGGAATGATGTCTGCAAAATGCCAACAACCTTTCTGATTTATCTCTCAGCAGAATGTTTCAGCCACATCTACATAAATATTTTAACTGCAATTTAATTTTCATTTTAGTCATGCAATAAATCTTTTTAGTACACACCGTCATTTTGTGCTAAATGAGTTGCCTTTTTCATGCAATTTGTGTTCATTCTTCATTTGTATTTGATAAATATAGTTTTAATATACAAAAGAGCAATGGTTTGATTTACACAAGAGGCTTGCCGTGGGCTGCCTAATTTTAGCCACAAATTCTGTTTATTTGAATGCAATGTACGCAGCAGCTGTAAGCTGGCTTGTATAGACCCTCACCAATTTTTTCGTAGGTTCTTAGTGAAATGGGGGCAGTGAGGTAGTGTGGAGTTCAAGTACTGTTGTATGTGGATGTTCTGATAGACTATGGGTTTATCTCAGTTATCCAGTGTTGCTGTACCAAGAATACACAAATAGTGGTATTTTTTTTAAAATACATTTTCAAATTGTATTTTCTCAAATAAATTTATTTTTAATTTTTTTCCCTCAAATACATTTATTTGAAAACTCATTTTCAGAACGCTAACAGTCTGCATTAGCGTAGTGGTTACGAATCGGGCTGCGAACCGCAAGGTCAGCAGTTAGAAACTGCCAGCTGCTCCGTGGGAGAACGATGAGGTTTTCTGCTCCTGTAAAGATTTACAGCCTCAGAAACCCTGTACAGGGTCGCTATGTGTCGGAACCGACTCCACGGCACATAACAACGACAACAATAGTCTGCATACAGGGTGTGGCTCTTGGGAAAGGGTCTTCTTTGTCTATTGTAACTTCTATTAGCTGGTGAGCCATACAGTTTGTGGGCTGCTCAGTTCATAACATCTGCCTTGCCCAGTGTCTGTGTGTCTGTATGTGGTTCTGTTGGTTAATGCTCTGAACTGAAAAATCTGTTTGAATTGCATGGCCGGTGGTTCAAGCTCACCAAATTCTCCTCGGAATCCCTGTACAGGGTA
>NW_006408590.1:14449461-14452537 GCF_000296735.1 Chrysochloris asiatica
GGGATTTTAAGATATTTACATTAAGAAGGCCTTTTCCTACTTTTGACAGTGTTCAAGAGACACAGTAAATGTTTAAATTGTTGGCATTTTGGAAAGTTGAATGATACTATCTACTGTGGTATATACTCACTCGGTTGCATGGCTCAGATTCCTCTTCTGGAATGAAGGACGTATTTTTCCAGTTACTTGGTGGGCTATTGATTAATTTTCCTCAGCTTTCAGCTCTAACCAGATGTTGGTGGTGTTAAATGCCATCTAGTTGGTTTAGACTAATAGCAACCCTGTATAGAGTTTCTGAGGCTGTAAATCTTTATGGGAGTAGAAAGATCCTCTTCAGATGAGCAGGTGGTGCTGTTGACAATAATGATTCAAAAGAATCTAGCAGCTATTTCTCCACTATCTTAATTATCTGCCCATATGTTTCCATTCCAAGTTTTTAATTCCATTTCCTCCCATTCAATGCCCTCACTTTAACATCAGACAATACTCAAGATTGGGAATTCAGTTGTTGTTGTAATTCAACAATTCTTACAATAAAACTCTGGGAGTGTTTTTAGGCACTATTGTCTCTATTACTAAATGAAATAAGACTTAACTTTAAGGGCACAAGTGGAAATCTTGAGGTCTTTCATGCATTGTGTGAGTTGTAACTCTGACGCCCTGAGCTGGTCTCTTTGCTTTAGCACTTGATCTGTTGTCAGGACAAAGCAACTAGCTTCCTTACACTTCTCTTCATGACAAAATTGCAGAAAAGCATCTAACACAATTACCTATAATCTCGTTTATCACCAATACTTAATCTACAAGTGGTGATACTTGTCATATTAACATTGCCACCTCATGCCATGCATTAGCATAACTCAAGGTTGTCAGTTTGAAACTACCAGCTGTTCCGTGGGAGATAGATGAGATTTAAGGAACTCTGCTAACGTAGTGGTTATGAATCGGGCTGCGAGCCACAAGGTCAACAGTTCGAAACTACCAGCTGTTCCACGGGAGAAAGATGAGGTTTTCTGCTCCTGTAAAGATTTACAGCCTCGGAAACCCTATGCAAGGTCGCTATACGTCGGAACCGACTCCACGGCACATAACAACAACAACAAGTTACTAAAAGAAGAAAGTTACCTGTGGCTTTAAAACTAGTCAGATTTGAGAAACAATTCAGGAAACCAATCCTTATTACTTTATTTCTCTTAGAACCACTCCCAGTGCCGAATACCTTAGGCTGAGTTCTCTAGAGAAGCAAAACCAGTGAAGCTTATATATGTGTGTATAAAGAGAGATTTATACAAATGAAATGGGTAGGCATCATTATAGAGGTGGTCTCTTCCAACTCTGTGGGTTAGATGTCAGGCTGGAAGCAGGACTGATGAGCCAATATTGGCAAGTCAGACAGAAGTAGCAGGCAGGCAAGTTTGGTAGGCAGGTACAACAGGTTAGAAGGCAGGCTACTGATGACGCCCAGGATTGGCAAGTAACAAAGCAGACCACTGGTTCAAGTCCAAAGAACTAGAGATTTAAGATGAGCCAGACACAGGCCCTGCAGCCCAAACAAGCAAGCAAGCAAGTTTTGCCATGTGTTTAGTGCAGTCAAGTTGGTTCTAGCTCATACAGAACCTATGCATGACAGAAGGAAACACTGCCTGGTCATGTGCCATCCTCATAATTGTGTCATGCTTCAGTCCATTGCTGCTGCCACTGTGCCAATCCATCTTGTTGGAGGTCTTCCTCTTTTTTGTTGATCTTCCACCTTACCAAGTATAATGTACTTCTGCAGAACCTGGTCCCTCCTGACAATAGTCTGAAGTATGAAAGACTAAGCATCACCATCTTTGCTTCTCAGGAGTATTCTGGCTGTACTTCCAACACAGATCTGTGTGCTTTTGTAGCAGTCCATGGAATTTTCAATATTCTTCTCCAACACCATAACTCAAATTCATTAATTATTCTATGGTTTCCCTTTTTAATTGTCCAACTTTCACATGCATATGGGACAAGTGAAAATACCATGGTTTGGACAGGTGTGCCTTAGTCCTCAAACTGATATCTTTGCTCTTCAACACTTTGAAGAGGTCTTGTGCAGTAGATTTACCTAGTGAAATACATAATTTTGGTTTTTGACATGAGTGTAGATTATGGATCCAAGCAAAAATGAAGCCTGGAACAATGTCAATTTTTCCCTATTTATCATGATGTTATTTATTGGTCCAGTTGTGAGAATATTTGTTTCCTTTACATTGAGTAGCATTCCATACCAAAGGTTGTGGTCTTTTCTCCTCATCAGTAAGCAATTTAAGACCTCTTTACTTTCAGGCAGCAAAGTTGTATCATCTGCATATCACAGGTTATTAATGAATCTTCCTCCAATTCTGATGCCATTTTCTTCTTCATAAAATCCAGCTTCTTAGATTATTTGCTCAGCATACAGATTGAATATATATGGTGAAAGAATACAATTTTGGCACAAAACTTTGCTGATTTTAAACCATTCAGTGTCCCTTTGTTCTGTTCAAATGACTGTCTCTTGGTCTATGTACAGGTACCTCATGAGCACCTAGGTGTACATAGTGTTCTGGAATACTCATTCTTCACAATGATATTCATAGCTTCTCATGATGCACACTGTAATAAGTATTTGCAAAGTCAATAAAGCACAAGTAAACATTTCTCTATTATTCTCTTCTTTCAGCCAAGATCCATCTAACATCAGCCATGATAGCCCTAATTTCATATCCTCTTATGAATCCAGCTTGAGTGCATGTTAGTTTCCTGCCGATGTACTGTTGCTGTTATTAGTAAATTATCTTCAGAAAAAAATTACTTGTATGTCATATTAATGGTATTACTTGATCTCCTCATTCTGTTGGGTCACCTCACTTTGTAGTAGGCACAAATATGGATCTCTTCCAGAGTTGGCACATTTCTTGGCATAGATGAGTGTGTCTCTCCAGTGCTTCATCAGTTTGTTCGAAGAGTTTAATTTGTATTCTGTCAATTCTGGGACCCTTATTTTTGCCAATACCTTCTGTGCAGCTTGAACTTCTTCCTTCAATACCATCAGTTCTTGATCATATGT
>NW_006408590.1:14457837-14459245 GCF_000296735.1 Chrysochloris asiatica
GAACAGCTGGTAGTTTCGAACTGCTGACCTTGCGGTTCGCAGCCTGATTCGTAACCACTACGCTACCACTCTCGCTACCACTCTCTCTCTCTCTCTCTCTCTCTATCTATCTATCTATCTATCTATCTATATATACATTGAGTCAGTTACGACTTACAGCAATGCTGTACAGGATTTCCGAGGAGTGACTGGTGAGTTTGAACCACTGACCTTGCAGTTCAAATGGACCTTGTGGTCCAGAGCTTATCCTACAGTGCTACACCAGGACTCCATACAGATAGATTTATATTTCTAAAAACTTCCAATCATAACTACCTCAAATTGTAACCCAAAATGTTTCCAAATTTTGCCAAATGTCCTACATGGGGCATAATTATCCCCAACCAATAGGAATAAATGAATGGGTTCCCATTTAGTAAGCTCAAAGTATGTTCAAACACTGAGAGTAGAGATTTACATTTAATTCTTGTAGCATCCCTGAGAAGTAGATATGAGAAGTTTCAGTTTTACAGATGAAGAAATGAGAATCCAGAGAGGTTAAGTAATTTTCCTAAGGTTACACAGATAGTAAATGATCAATTTTCCTTCTTCATACTTAAAGAATTGCTGATCTTGCATTCTCACTTGTAAAAAAAATGGACAAATTATGAAGAAGGAAAAGGAATAAAAGCATTTTCAGAACATTCCAGTTTAGAATATAGAAAAATGTAATGAACACTATGAAGTATAAAATGAGAATAAGTATGAAACCTCTAAGATATCATCACTAATTAATATTTAGCTCATTTCTGGACTCTAATTTTGATAATAATTCCTTTTAAGATGCCAAATTTCCTTTCATAAGTAGTACATGCATCACATAGCGCATGCTAAGGCAAAAATAAGCTTTCTTCAATGGAAGCAACATTTGTTTGTCTGCCCTACTTTGTCAGGCATTATATTAAACACATTTTAAAAACTAAAGGTCCATTTGGACCATTTGATTCAAGTGTCTACTGAAAATGACTACCTGCAATGGTGGGGCACCATTGGATAAGCATTGAACTGCTAACTGCAGGTTGGTGGTTCAAATCCACCAGCCACTCCTTGGAAACACTATACAGGGTCACTGTGAGTCAGAACTGACTTGACAGGATACTGCCACAACAATGGTGAAACTTTATAATATTGTCAAATGCATTCATTGAGAATGATAGAATTAACCAATATATTATAACAAGGCACCAGGAATTGATGGAATAAAAAATGAAATCTTTCAAGAAAGTGAGGCAGCACAAGAGGCACTGACCCATCTATGCCAAGAAATTTGGAGGACAACTATCTGGCTGACTGATTGGAAGAGATCAATATTTGTGCCCATTCCAAAGAGAGGTGACCCAACAGAATGCGGAAATCATCGGACAATCTC
>NW_006408590.1:14461050-14473765 GCF_000296735.1 Chrysochloris asiatica
GGTGCTTTTGGCAGCCCAGGGCACTTTCAATATTCTCCTTCAACAACATATTTCAAAAGCATCAATTCTTCTATGGTCTTCCTTATTCACTGTCCAGCTTCTGCATGCATATGAGGTTATTGAAAATACCATGGCTTGGGTCAGGTGCACCTTAGTCCTCAAGCTGACACCTTTGCTCCTCAACACTTTCAAAAGGTCATGTGCAGCAGATTTGCCTAATGCAATATGTCATTTGATTTCTTTACTGCTTCTTCCATGAGTGATGATAGTTGATCCAAGAAGAATGAAATCCTTGACAACTTCAATCTTTTCTCCATTGATAAGAATGTTGTTTATTTTATAGTCTTACTTCAAGCATTATACCAGTAAGTTCCAAATAACTTGAAATTTTTAATATCAAAATCAAGCACTAAAAGTATCAGAAATAATATTAGTAACTATTTCTGGTATTGGATCAGTACTTTGAACAATGGCATCAAAGATAGAAGCTTGGAAGATCTTCTGGGAGACTGGAAGATCTGCAGTACATCTGCAACAGAAATTTAAAGTGACTGTTCTAACATTTCCTTCTTTTTGGAGAGCTGAGCCCAATACCAAAGAGATAAATTCATGAAAATATGTTTGTACCCATAGGGTTTCTGGGACTGCTTTCTTTATTTAAGCAGACTGCCACATCTTTCTCTTACACGGCAGCTGAACTAACTTCCAAGATGGGAGGCAAACTGAGAAGATGAAGGAGAGGTACAGTGTGAATGATGAGAATGCCAAGAACAGAGACAAGAAGACTGAAGGGACAGGAATGAAAGAGGAGGGAATCCCAAAAGGGAATGAGACTCAAGCTGTGGTGGAGACCACCGAGGTGAAGGAGAGAAAGGGGGAGAAGCTGGAGAAGGATGCCCAGGACACTATGAATAAGACTGAAGAGAAGGAGGGTGACAAAGACACAGATGTGGCCAAGGAACAAGAGCCGAAGGTAGAGTCCTACAAGACAGAGGGGGCAATAGAGGCCAACCTGGAATCCCAGAAGAATACAGAGCAAAAGCAAGCTGTGACTTCAATCCCTGCTGCCAGGGAGACGCCCCTAAAGCAACCGAGGCCAGTGCCAATGCCAAGGCAGAAACCACTGCGCTCACTAAGGAGGAAGGGGAACCCCAAAAGACTGAAGCTCCTGAAGCTCCTATATCGCTTCCATTCTGTGTCACAAACACTAAAACATCATTTACTGGAAAATAAGTACAAATAAATAAATAAGTTTAAAAAAATAAAATATGTTTGTATTAAGTGATTCGATTTTTCTTTAACTTCCATCTCCACTAGGTGATTGCACCAGGAGTGAAAACTTGGTCACTGGGATTGTGAACTTGATACAAGAAATAAACACACAATTAGGGCATGCATGATTTGTGGGCAGGTGTGACTCTGTAGCAAAAGCACTGCTAACTGCAAGGTTGGCAGTTCAAACCCACCAGTAACTCCTTGGAAACCCTAGACAGGGTTATTATAAATCAGAACCAACTCAACAGCACACAAGAACAATATTATGTCTACAAGGATCACGGTGGCTCTTTCGGATAAGCAGTAGATTGCTAATCATAAGGTTGGTGGTTTGAGCACACCACCTACTCTGTGGAAGAAAGGTGAGGCCTCAGAAAACATAACAATTTCATTTCTCTATGAGTCCTGGTGTGGTGCTGTGGGCTAATGCATCAGACTGCAAAGTCATTTGAATTGCAAGTCAGTGGTTCAAGCTCACCAGCTGTTCCTAGGAAACTCTGGACAAGGTTGCTATGGGTCGGAATTGACTCGATGGCACTTAACAACAGGAGCCAGATAACAACTAGATCTGTGTTGGAAGAAGTACAGCCAGAGTGCTCCTTGGAAGCCAGGATGGCCAGAATTATTCTCTCATACTTCGGACATGTTGTCAGCATGGACTAGTCACTGGAGAGAGATATCATGTTTGGAAAAGTGGAGGGTCAGAGAAAAAGAGGAAGAATCCCAATGAGATGGATTGACAAAGTGGCATCATCAATGGGCTCAAGTGTAGCAAAGATTGTGGGGTTGGCCCAGGACCCGGCAGTGTTTGGTTCTGTTCTGCGTAGGGTCACTGTGAGTCAGTAATGACTTTTAAGTCAAATAAGTCAGAACCAACTTAGCAAAACTTAACAACAGCAACAACATCATGTCTAAAGGAGACCTGGTGGTGCAACAGTTAAGTACTCCATTGCGATCCCAAAGATTGGTGGTTCAAACCCACCTTTGGCTACTCAGGAGAAAGTTCTAGTGATCTTCTCACATAAGAATGCAGCCAAGAAAACTCTACGGGGCAATTCCACTCTGTCACACAGATTCTCTATGAGTCCAAATTGACTCTACTGCACCTACCAACAAATAACAAATCATGAGTCTTCTTCAAGCAGAGTCAAAAGAGCTGAAGAAAGAGAAAGAAGCATGTAGATGAGAGAAGCAGTGTATGTGGATATGTGATAGGTAGAGAGAGAGAAGGGAGAGATAAAGAAATGGAGAAAATGATTGCTTTTGTGCAGAACTGCCTTCCAATCCTGGAAGGAAAGTTGATAAAATCACTTATGATTCTTTTCCTTGACTTATGCATGATGTTGCTGTATCCATTCCTCTTCTTTTATTAGCAGCTTGATTATATTTTATATTATATATTTGTTTTAGGTATAACTAAATTGTTTCTATAAAGCTATCTCTCTGTTGTCGTTAAGTGCCATCAAGTTGGTTCCAACTCATTGTTGTTGTTAAGTGTTATTACGTCTGTTCTAACCCATAATGACCCTATATATAGGGTTTCCAAGGAGATGCTGGTGGGGTTTTGCTGCCAACCTTTCAGTTGGCAGTCCAGTGCTAATGCTGTTGTGCTACACCAGGATTCCAACTCATAGAGACCTTGCAAATCTTTGTGGGAGGAGAAAGTTTCATTTTTCTCCTACACAGCAACTCTTTGACTGGAACCATTAACCTTGTGGTTAGCAGTACAGTGCTTGTCCTTCAGAGCCACAGAGCTCCCTAGCTATTTTTCAAGATACCCTAAAGTGTGTTTCTAGACCAAGCAGGCCTGGAGGATGCTACTTATCAGTCAACATTCTTCAATATTTTTTAAAAAGGTACTGTTTGATGTTGTTTTTAAGTGCCATCAAGTCAGTTCCAAATCATAGTGACCCTGTGTAGGGTTTCCTAAGAATGGCTGGTAAATTTGAACCACCAACCTTGTGGTTCAAACAAACTTTGCAGTCCAGCGCTTTATCCCACAGTATCACATTTGAAATCCTGCACACGATAATTTTATATTTCCACTTTCTGAGAGGATGCTTTTTAGGATACCAAAAAAGCACGATGACTAAATTGCATTGCATCTTTTTGATTATGCTTTCACTCACTTATTTAATTTTATCTTATTGTTTGCTGTTTTTGCTGTTGTTAAATACTGTCAAATGGATTCTGACTCATAGTGAACATATATAAGTGGTGGGCTTGAACTGCTGACTTTGTGATTCACAGTCCAGTTTTATCTTATAGCGACATACCAGGAGTCCACTTACTGTTTATAGGATACCCAATTTTGTAGTCAACTTAAATTCTTCTTGAACTTTAGTGAGAATCCTGATAAAATCTGTAATTTATTTCATAGTACCAATGTTAATTGTAGTGTGATAATTGTAGTGTAGTGTGGTTATGCAAGATTTTAACATTAGTGGAAGTTAGGTGAAGATTATACAAGAACTCTGTATATTTTTTGAAATTTTCTGTAAGTCTAACCTGATTTCCACATTAAAAGTACAAAGAGCACAGACAGTGAAATACATTAATAACAAAAAAAGATTTTATAACTTTCAGGAAATCTCAATTACTATTGTTATTCTATCACTTCCCACCTGTGTTTTAACCTTGAGCAAAATAATACAATCTGTAAATGTAAGATGTTTCAACTATGAAATAAAATGTGATAATAATATCTAACCAATTCACAGGCATGGAACTAGATGATGTACCTTGTAAATTTTCTTTTAGTATAAGAAATTGTATATTTATCTGACTGCCTTATCTCTCTCTTTCTAACGGTCTCTCTATCATCTATCTATGATCTGTCTACCTATCATGTATCTATCCATCTAAATCCACACATGCATGCTTGTCCACATATATAGTCACAGAACTTTCCATTTAAAAAATTCAAATAGAAGAATTTTGGTTTTAAACTATAAAATATGAAATATTTGTTTCAAGAGAAATGAAAATTGAGTTTCATTGGCTAAGGGGATTTGGTATTGCATTATTCAGCCATCACACTAATGTGGGCTTCTTTGGCAGATGAAAGATTATAGGAGGTTGTGCTCATAATGAAGGTGAGACATGTACCTAATGTTCTAGAACTACCATTAGGAAATGCAAGTATATCACTGCTTAATTTGGCAGAGATATTTTCTCTTGTAACCATGTAGGAAACGTAGATGAAAATGAACTTAATTTGAAATATTTTATATTTCTTCCTTATTTCTATTCCAAAAGTTTCCAGTATCTGCTCCCAAACGTTTGCATAATAATCACACCTTCTATGGGGTCAGCACAATACTGGGGGCACTTCCTAGATCAGTGTATTTATTTACTGTCTGAAAGACAATTTAAATGATTTTTTTAAAAAGTAGTCTTTTGTTGTTGCTGAGTGACAGGGAGTCCATTCTGACTCACAGCGACCTCTGAGGAGCATCGGGTGGATTTGAACTGCTGATTTTGTGATTTACAACACACAGTTGTTCTTATAGTGCCACACTGGGTGCACTACCTAGATCAATTTATTTACTGTGTGAAAGGAAGTTTCAGTAATAAAAAGGCAGGCTTTAGGTACCTTAAAACATGGTGGTTGCTTTTAAATAATAGTGGGGAGCAATGCAGAACTAACAAAATTCCTAGGGAAAGCTCTTATTAAGATCTGACTGTATTTTCCATATTACCATATTGCAAATGTATAGTTTAAGAGCTGTGGATTTTACTTTACATTGAGTCTGATACCTTTATTTTAACTTCCTTGGGAAATTACAAAGCAGCAGCCCAGATATGGATGAGAGAATGAACAGTTGAGGCTTCCTTTGCAACTCCAGAGGGGTAGATTTCCATGAGAATTATTGATGTTGTTAAGTGCCCTCAAGTTGGTTCCAACCCACAGCGACCCTGTATAGGGTTTGTGATTCCATTTGCATTTGTAACTGTGATACTCTAGCCAATGAAAATCTTTATATTCCACAAAAATATTGCTAATGGCTGTGGTTCCTGAAATTTCAAGCAGTTTCATATTGATGAAGTTAGCAGTTTCAACACTTAGCCCAACAAGGCAAACTTAAGAAATGACTTTTTTAAAGTGACTATGTAGTGCAATAGTAATCGTTTACTTGTTAATTTACTATTGGAGTTCTTGAGCTCATTACTTGTTATCCTTGGCAAAGACACTCCTTTTTGCTTTTTAGCTCTGAAAAAAATTATTTTCTTATGGTTCATATGCTCCCTTTCTTCTGTAAATTTCTCTTTGGTATGATTCTAATGTTATTCCTTCATGTGAAGCCAGACATTTTACTTTTTATAGCGAATCAGGAGAAAAAAGAATCAAACTCATTTACAGAGGCCTGGTGTAGCACTGTGGGTTAGTGCACAGGACTGCAAAGTTGGTCTGAACCACAGATCAGCAGTTTAAGCTCATTGGCTGCTCCTCAGAAACCCTATACAGGATCGCTTTGGGTCAGAATCGACTCGACAGCACTTAGCAATAACAACAACAAATACTAATTTAGGAAAAGAGTACATCCAGTGGACTTGTCATTCCCTTCTCAATTTTTACAATAAAGTGAATCTATAATCCTCTCCCCTCACACCAAGCTAATTCTTAGTCAATTTTATTTGTGAGATTTAAATTGAGAAAGAAGAAATTCCTGAGTTGTCACAGGAGCCTACCCTCCTTCTGGCCTTCAATCTTATAAAAGTCTCAGTTAATTAAACCAAACACCAAATGCAATGGCCCAAACCTGCACTTCCACAATAATGCAATCAAGGTGCTATTTTGTTTTTCCCAAATTGTCAACTGGATGGAAAGGCTTTTTAGGGAAGACATGGAGCAATTATATTTTAAAGTATTGGGGAGGAAGCAGTCTAGAATTAGTGAAGGAATCTTCAAAAACAAGGATCTTGTGTTGGTGCAAGCTATAAAGAAATTCTCAAAGTTAGTCACTTACTTAAGGCACAGTAACAGCTGAAATCTTCTGCAGTGGTTATTCTGAGGTAGACTCTAAGATAGAATAGAGGGATTTGGAAGATGAGTCTCAAAGAGAAAAGGGAAGTTCTTTCCTTTGTTGGGCTTTGATTCAAAGGATTTATGATATATATGTTCAAAGGTGAGCTTAGTTGTAAGCGAAAGATAGTTTCTGCCAAGGTTGCTGAGAGCTGGATCTAGTGAATCTTGGGAATCTTGGAAGGAGTTAAATAAATTATCACATCAGTTAATCAAACTTATCTCTGGATTTGTTTCTGTAACACTACACCATTAGTAAAGTTGGCTCAAATCTAAAAGCTTTGTCACATATGATGCTAAGACTAAAGGAAAGATGAATTTCTGTTCATGTATATAAAAGTAAATCCTACAGGATAAGACGAGGGCTATAAGTTTCAGCTAGCCCTTGACAACTGAAAATGTCATGCTTGGAAGACAGTGACTTGATTTTGTCCAAGATAGCCATAGGTTTTCTTATAGTAAATACCTTCAGAGAGATTAGAAACTCTTAACACTGGCCAGTTGCCATTGAGACAATTACAACTCATGGTGAGTGACCCCATGCGTGCCAAAGTAGAAGTATGTTCCATCAAATTTTCTATGGCCATGATTTTTTTTGAAGTAGAACTCCAGAACTTTCTTATGAGGCACATCTGGATGAATTCAAACTGCCAACCTTATAGTTCGTAGCTGTGTATTTAACTATTTGCTCCACCCAGGAACTCCTAGAAATTCTTAATATTTGTTGGGGGAGAAATTCTCACTTCTCAGACAACAAACCATGCTGATCAACTCCCTATAATTTATTATCAATTATAATTCTGTTCTCCTTTATTCAACATCTGTTCTGACACCAGCTGCTCATTCAGTATTTCTTCCTTTGACCTTAACCACCTCAGACCTCATAGACTGCCAAGTCTTCCTGAGATGCCAGATGAAATCTTGGGGTCCCCATGACACCCTTACTTCTGACCTGCTAACTCCTACTATGTTCTCAGATTTGATAATTTGCTTGAATGACTCACAGAACTCATGAAAAATAATATACTAATGATTTTAGTTTTATTGTAGAAAAAAAGAATATAAATGAAAAGATGCATAGGGTGATCTCTGGGAAGTCTGCAATTTGAAGCTTCCGTTTTCAAACATAATACAGAATTCATGCATGTGCACTAATGTCAATCTGAAAGTCAATGAAAATCACATGTCCAGAACCTTATCGGGGACTCCTTAAGTGGTCATGACTGATTGAATCTACCTTCTTAATGTCAGCTGATATCATGAGGTAGTCTTTGTGGCATGGCTAGAACCCTCGTGAGCCATTTTATTAGTATAAGTCCTCACATGTGATCTTGGTGGCCTCATCAAAGTCACTTCACTAACAAGTGAAATTCCAAGACTGTAGAAGTTATTTTTCAGGAACCAAGGTTAAAGCCTGAATGCTTTGGGTAAAGTTAAATTCTATACTCCACAGAACTGAACACGAGGTCAATTAAACACTAGTTCCGCCATCCCGTACCTTCTCAGTACATACTGAAAGGACTGTTCTGGGTTTTGATGAGTTATGACTTGATTCCATCAGCTCCTCTCAATTATTTAGATTTCATTCTCACAGCTAGTTCTTTAATTTCTTATTAGTATAGGTGATGCGTTAGGTTCTTAGATTATAGGCAGAAGTTATTTTAATTAGGATAATTAAAGTTTTTCTTTCATCCTAAATTTTATTCAGAGACTTAATTGGTGTCTTATCTCTGCTCGCTCCCTATTTGTATTGGAAAACACTAAACCAAAGACAAAATAAAGACACATTTATTATTTTCCCCTCATATTTATTTCTTTGTCTTCTGATACCCAAAAAGCACTTAGAGAGACAAAACGTAGTACAAAAGAATGACATATATTGTTTGCCATTTTTTCAGGGGCATTGGTAGCATAGTGGTTACGAATCGGGTTGCTAACCTCAGGGTCAGCAGTTCAAAACTACTAACTGTTCGGCCGGAGAAAGATGAGGCCTTCTGCTCCTATAAAGATTTACAGCATGGGAAACCCTTCACAGGGTCGCTGAGTCGGAATCGACTCCATGACACATAACTACAACAACAGTAGGGTTAATTGTTAAATATTCAGGAATTTCACAAGCTAGAAGCTCTGGCAGCGTAGTGGTTACGAATCGGGCTGCGAACCGTAAGGTCAGCGGTTCGAAACTACCAGCCGCTCCGTGGGAGAAAGATGAGGCTTTCTACTCCCGTAAAGATTTACACCCTCAGAAACCCTGTACAGGGTCGCTATGGGTCGGAACCGACTCGATGGCACTTAACAACAACAACAACAAGGTGTTAAACCATTGTTGTTGTTGTTGAGTACAGTGGAGTCGGTTCCGACTCATAGTGACCCTGAATAGGGTTTCCAAGGCTGTAAATCTTTACGGGAGCAGAAAGCCTTATCTTTCTCCCGAGGAACAGCTGGTAGTTTCAAAATGCTTCCCTTGAGGTTAGCAGCCCAATTCATAACCATTATGCCACCAGAGGACATTGGTAAATGCTGTAAACTGTAAATCAGAGCTCATAATCCTGTGGCTTTTTCTTTTTCCACAGAGATGATCTACCAGCACATCATTGAATTTGGGTTGTTGATTATAGATGCAGCATAAAAATTATTTTCTTATATTTTATACAGGATTGATTTTCAAGAGAGTGGGCAATTGCTAGAGGAGAAAATCTTGGCTGGTGTAGTTCAAGGAAAGGGTTTTTTCTTTTTTCATTAGTTTTGTTTTTAGAATTTCATGTTTTTTAAAAAGTTCTCTGAGAGGAAAGGGGTTCCTTCCAGGAAGCAATATAAGAGGAACAAAACTATAGGGCAGGTGCGGTGCTGTGCGTTAATGCGCCAGACTGCAAAGCCATTTGAACTGCAAGGTCAGTGGTTCAAGCTCACCAGCTGCTCCTTGGAAACCCTATACAGAGTCGCTATGGGTCGGAACCAACTTGACGGCACTTCACAACAGCAACAACGATTCATTAAATGAGAGGAGTATCTCTAGACTGAAAAAACAAAATCCATAAATTTCTCTGAAAATGAGAGTCTGCATTATGTTCATTATATAAGCAGAAATCACATTCAGGTACTGAAGATTAAATGTAACCTCAGTGTAAAACAAAACAAAACAAAAAGAATCCAAACTATATTAAGAATAAGCAGTAATTAGAAAGAAAAGAAAATGGGGAGAGGGAAAGAGACTATCGTCATAGCTAGGAGGAGGATTCCTACAGTAGGAAGAGCACTCACATCATAAGATCTGTAGTGGCTACAAGAGTTGGAGTTCCATTATAGAGAAGGAAAGTAAATAGGGATGGGAAAAACCCAGTTATTGGGAAGTGGGATTATTGGGTGATGTGATCAGAATGTAAACCTGAATGTTTTAAAGATGGGTACAGAAGCAATTTATGTTTCATTCTGTTGTACATAGGATACCCAGAACCAACTTGATGGGGCCTAACAACAATGTTGGTTCAGGCTGAGGCTAAGCCAAAGTTCAGGGACTTGAGGGAAGGAGAAAAACTTAAACAAAATTTAGTCAAGAAGCACTTTGTTTCTGATGGACTAGTGAAGACAAGGGATTCAATTACTTATTTATAAAGTTGTTGTTGTTAAGTGCCATCAAGTTGGTTCCGACTCTTAGTGACCCTCTATAGGGTTTTCCAGGAGCAGCTGGTGAGTTTGAACTGCTGATCTTGAGATTCTAACTGACCTTGCATTCCAGCACATTAACCACCACATGGTAACTATGTATAGGCGCCATAGAATGGGAATTTGGAGATCTGTGTCTGGTTTTGTCATAGGATGAGCAGGGGGGCATCTGTGTCATGGGAAGAGTGTATATTTGTTTGTAGTAAGTTCTCAATACACTATACCAGGGAACGTCAGAAAGTATTGCTACAAAATCATAGAAATCTTTATTAATGAAAATATCAAAACATAAAACTATTATTTCTCGGAAGAGCCTTGATCTAGGTCTAGACACTTCTAGACACTTTCATCTGCCTAACACATCCCCAATGGAGCATGTGGCTCTGTAGGCTAACCACTGGACTGCAAAACACAAAGTCAGTGATTCAAACCTACCAACTGCTCTGTGGGAGAAAGATGAGAATTTCTCCTTCCACAAAGATTTACAGCCTTAGAACCCCTATATATGGTTGCCATGTGTTGAAACCAACTTGAGGGCACTTAACAGCAACAAAACAACAACCTTTCCCTAAATAATTCTGCACTCTACTTTGACGTTGTAGCTAAGTCCCTTCTAGTGGATTCTAACACATGGTAACTCAGTATAAGGTTTTCAAGGGATAGCAGTTGGGTTTGAACTGCTGACCAATTTACTGACCCACCTAGTGCTTATCTGACAGTGCTACATCAAATGGAAGTTTTGCATTCTTGTTGTTAGATGCCTTCGAGTGGGTGCTAACCAATAGCGACCTTAGGCACAAAAGAATGAAGCACTGCCTGGTCATGCCCCAACATCCTCATCATTGTAACCCCTGCACTCTTATTCCTTACACTGACATCTTTACTACTGAACACTTTAAGGGGATCTTATGCTGAAGATTTTCCTAATGCAATATGTCATTTGATTTCTTGACTGCTGCTTCCATAAATGTTGATGGTTGATCTGAGCAAAATGGATTCTTTGACAACTTCACTCTTTTCTCCGTTTATCTTGATGTTATTTATTGATCTAATGGTGAGGATTTTTGTGTTCTTTTCACTGAAGTGCATTCAATACTGAAGGCTATGGTCTTTGATCTTCATCAGTAAGTATTTTAAATACTCTTTGCTTTCAGCAAGCAAGGTTGTGTCATCTGCATGTAGAAGTTTGTTAATGAACCATACTCCAAACCTGATAACAGGTCCTTCTTCATATAATCCAGTTTATTGCATGATTTGCTTATTATATAATCCAAATAAGTATGAAGAAATAATACAACCCTAGTGCACCTCTTTCCTGATTTTAAACCATTCATTATCTCCTTGTTGTATTAGAATGACTGCCTCTTGGTCTACATACAGGTTCCTGAGAAGCACAATTAAGTGTTCCAGAATATACATTCTCTGCAGTGTTGTCATTAGCATGTCATGATCCACACAAGGGAATGCCTTTGTGTAGTCAACAAGGCACAGTTAAACATCTTTCTTGTATTCTCTTTCACTGTCCAAATCCAGCCTGAACCTCAGGCAGCTCCCTATCAATGCTCTCTGCAACCAATTTTCATTTATCTTTAGCAAAATTTTAATCGCATGTCATATTAATGATATTGCCCAATGATTTACGCATTCTGTTGGGTCTCCTGTCTTTGGAATGGACACAAATATGGATCTCTTCCAATCAATTGGCCATGTAGCTTGTCATCCAAATTTCTTGGCATAGATAAGTGAGTGTCTCCAGTGCTGCCTCAGTTTGTTAAACAATTTCAATTTGTATTCCATCAATTCCCAGAGCCTTGTTCTTTGCTAATGCCTTCAGTGCATCTTGGACTCCTCTTTCAGTATCATTGACTCTTAATCACATGCTACTTCTTTAGGTGGTTGAACATCAACGGTTTCTTTTTGGTACAGTGACACTGTGTATTCCTTCCATCTTCTTTTGATGCTTTCGGCATTATTCAATATTTTGCACAAAGAATCTTTCAATGTTGCATGTAGAGACTTGAAGTATTTCCTCAATTTTTTCAACATGATAAATGCTGAACATGTTCTTCCTTTTTACACATTTCATTATATTTAACTTTGTCTTCTTGAGCTGACCTGTACATTTTTCTGTTAAACTCTTTTACGTCCTCTTTTCTTCCATTTGCTTTAGCATCTCTACACTGGAGAACACATTTCAGAGTTTCTTCTGACATCCATTTAGGTCTTTTCCAATTCATTAGGTCCAATTCATCAAGTCTGTTCTTCAGATGATCTCTAAATTCAGGTGGAATATGTGCATAGTTTTGCTCTCATGGACTTATTTTAATTTTCTTCAGCTTCAGCCTGAACATGTATATAAGCAATGATAATCTCTTTGACAGTCTGACTCCAGTCTCATTTTGGCTGATGATAGGTCTCTTTTCACAGATGTTGTCAATTTGTTTTCTGTGTATTCCATCTGGTGAGTCATTGTTTTCTGTTATTCCATCTGGTGAGGTCCTTGTGTATAGCTGTCTTTAATGTTGTTTACAAAAGGTATTTGAATGAAGAATACATTGATCTTGCAACATTCTATCATGCAATCTCCAGCATCATTTCTATGACCATGGAGTATTTTCCAACTACTACTCGGTAGTGTAGTGGTTACGAATCGGGCTGCGAACCTGAAAGTCAGCGGTTCGAAACTACCAGCCGCTCCGTGGGAGAAAGATGAGGCTTTCTACTCCCATAAGGATTTACACCCTCAGAAAC
>NW_006408590.1:14475016-14476338 GCF_000296735.1 Chrysochloris asiatica
TATTGATGAACATCAAAGACTTCAGTAAATAAAACAAAACCCCTCACAACTGGACCAATAAATAATATTATGCTAAATGGAGAAAAGATTGAAGTTGTCAGACTTCATTTTGCTTGTATCTGCAATCAATAATGTTGGAAGTAATATTCAAGAAATCAAGCTATGTATTGCATTAGGAAAAACTACTGCATAAGATCTCTTCAAAGTGTTCAAGAGCAAAGTATTAAGGTGCACCTGACCCAAGCTATTGTGTTTTCAATTGCCTCATATGTATGTGGAAAACTGTCAAAAAACTGATGTCATTTAGTTATGGTGTTGGAGAAAAATATTGACAGTACCATGGACTTCCAGAAGAACAAACAAATCTGTGCTGGAAAAAAGTGCAACCAGAATGCTTCTTAGAAGTAAAGATGGCAAGATGTTGTACCTTATGTTTAGGACAAATTATAAGGAGGGACCTTACCTGGAGAAGGACATTAGGACATTATGCTTGGTAAAGTAGAGAGTCAGCAAAAACCAGGAAGATCTCTGGCTAGATGTATTGGCACAGTGGCAACAGCAATGGGCTCAAGTATAACAACAATTGTGAGGATGCAACTGGACCCAGCAGTGTCTCATTCTGTTGTGTGTAGCATCATTATGAGTTGGGACTGACTCAATACCACCTAACAGCAACAAGGAGAGTAAGACAAGTGTATTGACTGACAGAAATTGTCCGTAGCCATCAACTAATTATAGAGATATATTTAAACACATTTTATTTGGAATAAACTCATGTATGTATGCTCAGAAACACTAGGTAGCAATACTTCTTAATTTCACTTTTATGTTATAACCAATATTTAATTAAGCCCCATACTCTATACCCTGATTGTGTTGGATAACAGAGAGTTTTAGAACATGAAGAATCTGAGCACTTTAATTTAAGCATAATCTCTCCTGTCACAAACTATTCTTCTTCTGTTCTGAAAATTATATGGTACTCTTTGGATGGATTTTGCTTACATTGCTTGATTATATTGTGTTGATTACTTAATTATTTCTTCCAACACTCACTTCTGTTTGTCTGGTTTTGGTGGCTTGTATTTTGCTGTGATGCTGGTAGATAAAACACCAGGATTTTAAATACCCACAGAATCACCCATGATGTTCAGGTTTCAATTGAACTTTGAGATTAAGATTGGGAAAAAGAAACTAGACCATCTCTAAATGGTTAGTCACTGAAACCATTATGAATAGGCATGGAATGATGTCTGGTACAGTGCCAGAAGATGAATCCTACAAGTTGAAAGGTAATTAAAATACAACTGGAGAAAAACTGC
>NW_006408590.1:14497840-14499115 GCF_000296735.1 Chrysochloris asiatica
ATAAAGGAAAATGAGAAGTAGAAGAAAAAAATAAAGCAAGAAACAGCTAGAAAAAGAATACAATTAACAAAAAGAGAAAATAGGGAGAAAATTAAAACCACAGAAGTGATAATAAAAAGAAAGAAAAAGAACTAAACAAAATTAGGGAGAAGGATGAGTAGAAGAGAAAGAGACCAGAGAATAGTAGAGAAAGATCAAGGGGGAGGGAGGGAGGAAGAGGAAGACAAAGCAGGGGTCAGTAGGAAAGACAAATAGAAGAAAAAATTAAATTAGAGCTATAAATTATTTTAAAACACACACACACAAAACAACAAGATGAGATAAAGCAAGGAAGAAACAAAAGAAAGAACAAACAACAGTGAAAGGAAAATCCAGGTCAGGTGTTGGGACCCAGAGAGGAGATAACTCTGGAGTTTCCTGCCAGTTAAGATGCTCAAATGTGGGTGGGCATGGGATGAGAAAAATGGTGTTCCCAGTCCTAGATGGAATTTCTATAGGCCTATGTGCTTGTTCTGGGCACCCAATCAGAAGTATTTCTTTCAGACCCCAAAGCACCTCTGGGATCAGGGTCCTTCTGACCCACAGGGCAGCCTGGGGCCAGAGTTCCTGCTAGTCCAGAGCTAGCCAGAAGTGGTTCTGCAGGTCTGAAGCAGAGTGTACCTGAATCCAAGCACTGGGGTTGGTGCAGATAGCTCCTAACTCACTTTGCTGTGTCTCACAACTGTGCATCTTACTACTGTGGAAATCTTTCCACCAGAGAACAGGAGATTTTCTTGGGACTACATGGGTTGAAACTGGTCATGCCACTGGTCACCAGGGTAATGTGGGGTACAAGAAAAATATCAAACCTTTACTTCCATCAGTAAACAGTATACCTCCATGAACAAGCCACCCTCTGACTTCAAAACCACTTGAGAAAGTTCAAGGAGGTTGCCTTGTGTCTGAATGGCCAGCAAAGATCACCTGTCTCCTTTTTTTGGTTGTTGTTTTCATGTCTCTTAAGCTGCTTCTCTTAGGGCTAGCCAGGACCAGCTGTGCAGATTAGGACCAGTACTTATCTGTATCTAGGCAGCCACTGGACTTTCTGCAGATAGCACCCAACTTACTTTGAAATGGCTTAAACCTTAGCAACTTACCACTGTGTATCTCTGTGTATCTCTTACCTCATATGGATGTGAAAGCTGGACAGTGGATAAGGAAGACCATAGAAGAATTGATGTCTTTGAGTTATAGTGTTGGAGGAGAATATTGAAAGTGCCACGGGCTGCCAAAAGA
>NW_006408590.1:14499835-14508912 GCF_000296735.1 Chrysochloris asiatica
AACTGCAGGAGTTGATAAACCCCAGAGTGGTAGGTCAGACTACAGGCTGCTGGCTGCAAAGGTCAGTGGACCCAATGTTGGCAAGTAAAATGGCAGACTGCCAATGACTGACATGACGGCAGGAGATATGGCAGACTTCTGCCTCCAGTCCAAAGAACTGAAGGTGAGATGATGAGCAAACTGCAGGATTCACATCCAGAAAAGAGCAAACAAGCTTTGCCAGAGTGTCCACATATATTGGAAGCAGGTCACACCGTAAGAAAACTAACTTTCAGTTAATTGGTTGCTCATAGCAGATCTCACCATGGAAGTGATTACATCCAAACCACTGAGATTCTGGAAGGGATTACATTATATCAGGTTTCAGTTTGGGAATGACAACATTTTAGCTGCCAAACCACTGAGAGTCCTTGTCCAACCAGTTTGACATATAAATTTAACTATCATATACCAGTACCAGGCTGTTTTGATTAGTGTAGCTGTATAATATGTTTTAACATCAGGAAATGTCAGTCTTCCTATTTTGTTGTTTTCTTTCAACATTGCTTTAGCTATTCAAGGTCTCTTATTCCATAAAATGTTGAGGATTAATTTTTAGATTTCTATAAAGAAAGCTATTGGTGGTGTAAATTAATATATATGCGTGAGTATTAAAAAAAAAAAAGAGCTAAAATGTATATAGAGAAATACTGTTAACTGATGGTAGATGGAGGGGATTATACCTCATTGTAACGAAACAAAGTATATTATTTGTTGAATGTAAACCTGATGATGTGCCCTGTAAACTTTCACGCAATTTGCAATAAAAACTTCAAAGAAAAGAAAGTTGTTGGGCTTTTTATTGGGATTGCGTTGAATTTATAGGTTAGTTTGAGTAGTATCAACATCTTAATAGTATTTTCTTCCAATCCAAGAACACAGAACATCTTTCAATTTCTTTAAGTCTACTTTAATACATTTTATAGCATTCATTGTATATGTCTTTCATCTCTCTGGGTAGATTTATTCCTAGATATTTTAGTCTCTTAGATGTTATTATAAATGGAAGCGTTTCTCATTTTTTATTTTTCATTGCTGGTGTATAGAAATCCAAATAATTTTTGTTTGTTAATGTTGTAACTTGCAACTGTGCTAAATTCTTCTATTATCACTAGAAGTTTTCTTGTGCAGTTTCTTCTTCTTTTCCTTGTAAGAATGGAAGCAATTGTGTGAAAGTTCTTTACATACTAGAGCTGAAAGAACAAGTCCCTCTTAGTTTTTCTTTAACCAGTTACCCATAATTTCATATGTAGGTTATTTTCAAATTTTCACTATAAAATTATTTTTGACAATCCTATTATATTTCTCTAGTTCATTTCTTTTTCCAATTCTCTGGGTTGACAATTTTATATGTTTTCCTGCCTGTTCAAATCTTCACCATTTCATATTCTATCCTTGTTTTTAGCTGATGACATTTGCTTTTATTCCACTGAGAAAAATTGAAGCAAGCAGAAGAGAACATTATAAGCTTTTATTGAATCAACTACCTGTATCTGCACATATTTCTTCCTGTTACTGAAGATAAAATCTACATCCTCTCTTCCAAGGCTAGCCCATTCACTTCATGACAGACCTCTTTTCTTAGGCAAGGACATGACTCCAAAATCTATTTCTAAACCCAACATCTCTCCTGTCTCTTTATTGCTTACTCTCTCTAGGATCATTACTATCAGTACAAAAGCAGCTAATGTTTCTTCCAACTTAAAGCATATTCCCCAACCAAACTATTTCTCCTGAGTACTACTTCCCTCATTTTTTGTTACATTTTAGAACAAAATACTAAAAAAGTTTATTTTTCCAGTTCCTTATCCTCCCGTACTTTTATAAACATACTGAAAACTGACTTTTTTTCTACCATTCTGCTGATACTGCTGTTACTTCTCTACCAGCGATGATGAGTTATTTGATCATGAATCTATCTTCTTCTTTTTTTTTTTTGCTTTTGATGGTTCAGTTCTATCTGTCGATGTGGATCTTGGTTAGGTGGCTTATAGTGGTCAACGGAATGTGGCAGATGGACTGTGTGCCAGTTTTGAGCCATGTCGTGTTTCTACCAATCCTTTTGAATGTCTGACATCCAACATGAAGAACACATACCCTAGTAACCACAGCTTCCTTCAGCTTGTCTCCAACAATTAAAATACATCGTGGATACCTGAATCCAACCCTTACATGTGTTTGATTAGAATTTTTCAGTTGCTTTGTCTATTAGCAGTATTTCCATATCCACTGTTTGTTACTGAATCTGAATTTTGTGATACTTTACTTGGTATCAATAGATAAGGTTTTCTTCAGTTATATAGTTATGTAAGGAACACTGGTGGCGCTGTAGGATAAGCACTGGACTGCTAACTGCAAGATCAACAATTCAAAGCCATCAGTCACTTCTAAGTAGAAAGATGAGGCTTTCTGCTCCCTTAAAGATTTGCATCCTTGGGAACTCTATACAGGATTGCTATGAGTCAGAACTGACTCCATGGCCTTTAGCTATACAGCTATCTAACTTGGCATGCACTATATTTCCCTGAAACTTATTTAAATTCACAAAGCTAAGTTCTGACTTTATAACTTTTTTTGTAGGTTGTGGCTTTAAAAGTTTTCTTTCCATATGAGAAAGAGAAAGAAAAGTGTCCTTTTAGAATTCCGTGCATTTCTCTTACAGTGGTTAGATAAAATTCAAAATATTTTTCTTCTGACTTATTCCCTGCGGTTTGCTAGGGTATAAACGAACGAAAAATGATTCCCCAATAAGCTATTAACAGAAACTTCTCTTGAATAAAGAATAAATGCCACACAGAGTGTTGGGAGAGAAGGAGACAAATACAAATTCTGTTACTATGTGAAAGGCTACTCAACATACCGGCTCTCAGTTTCCTTAAATTAAACAAAAGAATAATTTAAGTTGATGAGATTCAGGTAAATACTGAAATTTTATCAATAGATAACATACTTTCCATTAAATGTTGTTCTTAAGTGCTGTTGAATAGGTTTTGACTCATAGCAACCCTGAATAGGATTTCCAAGGAATGGCTGGTGAGTTTGAACCTTGCAGTTCAAAACAGACCTTTCAGTCCAGCACATTAACTCACAGCGTCACCCCAGGACTCAAACAGGATAGTTACTGTAAAAAAACAAAAAACAAACCCACGGAACAAGAACATATGGAGGATAATGTCTGCCGTATTCAAATTAGTGCCAGGTTTTTGTGGTTTGTTGGCTGCTTTTCGATAGATTTTAGAAGGAAAAGAATGCAGCTGTGAAAATTCCCCTCTTCACCTTGGCTGAGGAACTCTCTGAAAGAACAGATGGTCCTGAATTTGTAGCCGTGAATCATTGTCAAGGGATATCCTCAACCTGTTTCTAGCAAGAGGAGTTGACAAGCCTTTGTGGGTAACATTTTTATTACGATTGATGTCAGTCACATCCATGGCCTTGCTGCTAGGATCAAGCTTACTATTAATAAAGCTTTCCAAACTGGGAACAAAGTAGCGAATGTCAGCAGATTATTTCTATTTAATATCTAACTGATGTTTCAAAATATTAGTAGTATTTCACTTATAATTCATCAGTCAAAAAATTAAGAGAGTAACTTTTTTTTTTTTTTAACTTTCAGATTTCAAAGCTGATTTATGGATGAATATTTTACATATTTTACCTTTAGCTAATATTAGATAAAGCCACTATTACTAAAATCATTTTGCTGGTTCTGGCATGTGATCCAAATTAATCCTTAATGTAATAGGCAAATGATTAGTAAATGTTAGGCTTTAATCCAAATATATTATCCTAATCTTGTGGCTCATAGGAATTATGCTTGCTATTGGGAGGAAGTATAGTGAATGAACGTGACTCTGAAGTTTTGGGTCATTGGACGCTTCTTATATAGTAAACTCAGATTGTATTGACTCTTGTTATTAAACCTTTAATAGCTATTCTTTGTCTTTTTTTGAGTATTAGACTACATATGATGGTGGTTATGTGCCGTGGAGTCGATTCCGACCCTGCACAGGGTTTCCAAGGCTGTAAATCTTTACGGGAGCAGGAAACCTCATTTTTCTCATGCGGAACAGCTGGTAGTTTCAAACTGCTGACCTTGCAGTTCACAGCCCAATTCGTAACTACTATGCTACCAGATAAGTTTATTGTTGTTGTTATGTGCCGTGGAGTCAGTTCCAACTCATAGCGACCCTGTACAGGATTTCTGAGGCTATAAATCTTTACCGGAGCAGAAAACCTCATCTTTCTCCCGCGGAACAGCTGGTAGTTTCGAACTGCTGACCTTGTGGTTCGCAGCCCGATTCGTAACCGTTACTCTACTAGAGCTCCTTCAACAACAACAACAACGCTACCAGATAAGTTTATAAGTTACTTTAATTACTCTTAAAAAGACATAAACTAAAAAAATGGTAATTTAATTTGTTGAGATTCCGTTCTGGAATTTTACCAATAAAAAGCATGCTTTCAGTTAAAATGGAGATAGACAAAGAAATGAGAACTGCATGGGATGCGGAAGATATCAATGTTTACAAAGTGAAAAAAAAAAGTCACTTCTAGTAATTTTACTTGTAATGATAATGAAAATACTTTGGCTATTTTGTATGCAGTTGGATAATTAGAATATACCTGAGTTGTCATTTTGAACGTTGTCATGACAAAACGTCTTGGGCCATTAAGTTTCAAAACCAGAAATCTAAAAGAGGATAAAAGTGACCCAAAGTGGAGGTTCTTTTGGAATGTGGGGAATAGGGCTGTTTAAGAAAGCACATTCACTTTCCATTGTGGTTCTACTTAGACTGGCAAATAAATATTTTCACGTTGACAATTTCTAAGATCGTAACTTTTCCTGACAAAGAAGGTAAGGTGGTCAAGTGGAAAGAGCAGGGTGTTTGAGTCAATGCACCTGCACCATCTCTTACAATCTGTGTGATCAGTTACAAAGGCTTCTGGACCTTTTTTTTTCCAACTTTAAAATGGGAAGAGTAGTAAGTATCTGTATGTTCCAGTGTTGTGAGGATAAAACCAGATGGTTGGAGTCCTTGGATTTTATTTGGCATATAGTGAACCTTCAGTGATGGTAGCCATTTTTAGTGTTCTCTCACTGCATTCCAGTATACTAATTTCCTCAACTTAATTCTGAACTTGCTTCAGAAGTAGATCATGAGACCTGAGATACCTCTAGGTGGTCTCGAACTTCCACCCCTTCAGTTAGTAGCCGAATGCGTTAATATGTATGCCTATGGTATCTATGAGTTATCTATGACATCCCAGGTGTATAAAAATAGTTCTGTGCTTTGTTGGGTTTTCAAAGGCTGAAGTTTTGAAAGTAGATTGCTAGATCTTTCTTCTGAAGTGTCCTTGAGTGAATCAAATGCAACCTTTCAGTAGCAGCAAAGTACTTAACTGTTTGTGTCACCTGGGACTGCTCTCTCACTGTGATGTTGCCTAGTTCAACTCACAACATTTTAACGCTTATATCATATGCCCTGGAGCCTTGGTGTGGCACTGAAGGATAAGCACTGTCTACTAACGCAGTCCTGTTATGGCGCTGGGCTGGTTAATGTGCTGTGCTGTTCTGCAATGTCAGTTTGAACTACAAGGTAGGCGGTTCAAGTTCCCCAGTCACTCCTTGGAAACCCTATACAGGGTCGCTATGGGTTGGAACCAACTCAACAGCACTTAACAACAACAACACTAACTGCAAGGTTGGAATGCAAACCAATCAGGCTCTCCTCAGAAACCATGGTTTTTAACAACAACATATCATACACCCTAGGGGAAAAAATACAAATATTAATCATAGGAGAGTTGAGATCAGAGAAAACAATCAGGACTTTAGACTTGACTCTATCACTGGACATCTGGTGTGGCATTGCCAGTTAATGCAGTAAACTACGAAGTCGGTTTGGGCTGTTAAGGCTGGCGGCTCACCAGCTGCTCCTTGGAAACCCTGCACAGGGTCGCTATGAGTCAGATCCTGACTCCATGACACTTAGCAGCAAGCAACTATAACTGTAGAATTTTAAGACTCTGGGAAGCTTCAATAAGAGTCACCTTGGAAAAAAGGACTGGCAATCTACTTCTGAAAAAACAGCCATTAAAAGCTCTATAGAGCACAGTTCTCTCTATAGAGACACATGGAGTGGCCATGAGTCAGGGTTAACTAGACAGTAGCTGGTAACATAAGCTAATAAGGGAAAATGTACTAATCATCTGCATGCCTCCAAACTATAAATTACATTTACCTCAATAACACTTACCAATTGATTGTGCATTCTCTACTCCTACATATTTATTGTTTCTAAAACAAATCTTTATACACAATTTATATGTATATAAATATACATATAAATATACATATATCTATAAATATACATAAAACATATGGAATAGACATGCTACTGTTAGAGGGTTTAAATGTATTCACTGTGATGACACCATTAGATTTTGTAATTTATATCACATGTTGCTTCTTTATTTAACTTTAAAATCTGTAAAGAGTTAGAGAATTCAAATTATGTAAAGAATATGAAGTATAAACTCTTCTCATCTGCTGCAGTTAAGTCTTCTATTGCTAACTGAAAGGTTGTTGGTTTGAACCATCAACTGCTCCCTGGAAGATGACAAACTTGGAAAATTTATGAATCAGTTCTACCTGTCCTGTAGCATTGCTATGAATCAAAATTCACTCACAGAACACAACAACAACACTCATGGATGTATGGCACCATTACTTTGATTTTTGCTAGATTAATTTTCATCTGTCAGTTTTTCAAATAACAATAGGAAACTCTCGTGTCTCTGGATCTCCTGAATGTGTAGAAACATTTTATACTTTATCTTATTGCTTTTTTAAGAAAGAGGATAAATCTCTGAAGATGATAGGACACATAATTACCAAGATAGATACAAACTTACAATCAATTCTATATTCTTGGTAATGCACAGTTGTTATTTCTCCCTGAGAATATAGCTAATGGGCAGGAAATCATGACAATTGTCTGGTTTAAGGTTGCTTTTATGTGAAGAATAATGGCCATCACCCCTCCTCCAATTGGATATTCTTGGCTCCAAAGGGAAAAGGAAAGAAAACTAATGGACATGGGGTACCTGCTGAGATTCCTTCTTCTCACCTTCTAAATCTACTTGACTCTCCATCTTTTCTGATTGTACCACATAATACATCAAGTCAGTCCCTGAGTTCAATAATTTTTAAATCTATCACTTCCTGTTGTATGGCTTAAGACAAATTCCAAATTTTTCTATGTCTCATTTTCTCATCTATCAAATGCATTGGTTGAAAATATAAACAAAAAGGGAAGTGTTTGTTGAAAAACAAATCAGTGAGATAATTTATTCAAATGTTTACACCATACAAAGGATATATTCAGAAAAGTTTTTATCTGTTATTTGTAATAATAGTATAGATTTTAATCATTTGTTGCCTCTCAACTGGTCTTACTGGCTCAAAATATTTTCTTCCCCTCTCCAAACAAATAATCTGTAATATTTCTAGAATATTCTTTTAAAATTCCAGATTAAACTACATAACAAGTCTACTGTTTAAACCTATATGTTGTGGTAGTGGTCACGGGCCATTAAGCTGTTATTGATGTTGTTGAATGACATTGGTTGTTGTTGAGTGACATCAAGTCGATACCGGCTCATAGAGATGCTATGCACAAGAGAACAAAACACTGCCTTGTCCTGCGCCAAACTCACAATCATGGCTACATTTGAGCCTATTGCTGCTTCCACTGTGCCAAGCCATCTCGTTGGGGGTCTTCCTCTTTTCTGAGACTTTCCACTTTACCAGGACTGGTTGCCTCCTGATGGTGGTGGTGGTGTGCCATGGAGTTGATTCCAACTCACAGTGACCCTGCATAGGGTTTCCAAGGCTGTAAATCTTTACAAGAGCAGAAAGCCTTATCTTTCTCCCACTGAATGGCTGGTAGTTTAGAACTGCTGACCTTGAGATTAGCAGCTTGTCTCATAACCACTACACTACCAGAGCTCCTTGGTCCCTTCTGATAATATGACCAAAGTAAGAGAGACAAAGTCTGGCCATCCTGGCTTCCAAGGAACATTCTGGCTGTTCTTCTTCCAACACAGATTTGTGTGTTCTTTTGGCAGTCCACAGTATTTTTAATATTCTCTTTCAACACTGTAACTCAAATGCATCAATTCTTCTTTGGTCTTCCTTATTCACTGTTCAAATTTGCATATGAGGTTATTGAAAATACTATGGCTTGGATCAGGTGTACCTTAGTCCTCAGTTTACCATCTTTGTTCTTGAACACTTTAAAGAGGTCATATGCAGTAGATTTGCCTAATGCAAGACATCGTTTGATTTTTTGAGTGTTGCTTCCTTGAGTGTTGATGGTTGATCTGAGAAAATGAAGTCTTTGATAACTTCAATCTTTTCTCCCTCCATCATATGGATGTTGCTTATTGGTCAAGGGATGAAGATTTTAATTTTCTTTACATTGAGATGCAACCCATACTAAAGGCTGTGGTCTTTGATCTTCATCAATAAGTATTTTAAGTCCTCTTCATTTTCAGGATTCAAGGTTGTGTCATTTACATGTTTCAGGTTGTTAATGAGTTTTCCTCCAATCCTGATGCCAAGTGTTTCTTCATATAATCCAGCTTCTCGAATTATTTGCTCAGCATGCAGATTGAATAAATGTGGTAAAAGAATACAATCCTGGCACACACCTTTCCTAATTTTAAACATTCCATGTTTCCTTGTTCTGTTCAAAAACTGCCTCTTGGTCTATGTACAGGCTCCTCATGAGCACAATTAAGACTTCTAGAATATTTATACTTCACAATGTCTTCCATAGTTTGTCATGATCCACACAATCATAAGACTTTGTATAGTCAATAAAACACAGGTAAACATCTTTTTGGTATTTTATGCTTTCATACAAAATCCTTCTGACATTAGCAGTGATATCCCTCATTCCGCATCCTCTTCTGAATCTGGCTTGTTGTTGTTGTTGTTGTCAGGTGCCATCGAGTTGGAACCGACTCATAGC
>NW_006408590.1:14510092-14510983 GCF_000296735.1 Chrysochloris asiatica
AGCTCTTTTTTCTCCTCATTTCTTACATTTGCTTTAGCATCTTTACACTGGAGAGCAAGTTTTAGAGTCTCTTCTAACATCTATTTTGAACTTTTCCTTTCTTCTTGTCTTCTTAATGACCTTTTTATTTCTTCCTGTATAATATTCTTAATGTCATCCCACAAATCTTCTGATCTTCAGTCTTTAGTGTCTAATGAATCAAATCTATTCTTCAGATGATCTCTCAATTCAGGCGGGATATGTTCAGGTCATATTTTGGCTCTTATAGATTTGTTTTGGTTTTCTTGAGTTTCAATCTGAACTTGCATATAAGCAATTGATGGTCTGTTCCACAGTTTGTGCCTGGCCTTCTTTTGGCAGATGCTGTGGAGTTTTTCCACCATCTCTTTTCACAGATGTATTTAATTTGATTTCTGATTATTCTCCCTCTTGAGGTCCATGCATATAGTCATCTTTTATGTTATTTAAAAAAGGTACTTGTATAAAGAAGTCATTGGTTTTGAAAAATTATGCCATGTATCTCCAGCATCATTTCTATCACATGGCCATATTTTCCAACTACTGATCCTTCCTCTTTGTTTTCAACCTTTGAATTCCAATTGCCAGTAATTATCAATGCATCTTGGCTGCATGATTATTTAATGTCAGACTGAAGAAGTTGGTAGAACTTTTCAATTTCACCATCACTGGCTTTAGTGTTTGTAGAGGTATTTACTGGTCTTCCTTGTAAGCATATCCTATCATAGACAGCATTGTACTTCAAGACAGATCTTGATATGTTCTTTTTGCAGTACCATTCCTCTTCAATTTTCCATTTCCAGCATAATAAACCATGTGATTGTCAGATTCAAAATGGCTAATTCTCATCCACATCAGCTCACTAATGCCTAA
>NW_006408590.1:14512683-14537241 GCF_000296735.1 Chrysochloris asiatica
CACTATGAGTCGGTTCTGACTCGATGGCACCTAACAACAACAACAACAATGCTGACAGTGTTCCTCTGCTATTAATAAAGTTTTCAGTGACTAAATATTAGGAACTAGTCCATCTATCCTTCTTCCTAATCTGTCTTCATCTGGAAGCTTAGTTGAAACTTGTCTTCAGTGGGTGACCCTGCTAGTATTTAAAATACCTGTGGCATAGCTTCCAGAATCACAGCAACACAACAGCCACTGCAGAACTACCCACTAAAAGAGGAGTGGTGGTTAAAAGACTTAATGACCCTACTTTGGCTTTCTGAGGATCTGCTGGTGGGCTTAAACTGCCGAGTTGTACTTCAAATCAATCTTGAAGTTCAGGTCTTACCTTACAATGCCATAACAAGACTCCCATTATTGTTATTGTTAAGCATTGTAAGGTAGGTTTGAGGAGCAGCTGGTGAGTTTGACCTTATGGTGGAGTGCTTATCTTATAGCACCACACCAGGACACCAGGACTTCTATGTTGTTGTTGTTGCTGTTGTTAAGTGGCATCAAGTCAGTTCAGACTCAAAGTGACCCTGTATATGGTTTCCAAGGAGTGGCTTGTGAGCTTGTACTGCCAACCTTATGGTTAAACCTGACCTTACAATCAAGCACATTAACCTGCAGTGCCACACCAGGACTTCTATAATGATTCCCAATCCCCTATAGGATGGAATCCAAAATCTATAGCAAGACAGACTGTCTTCCTAAGCCTTCCTAAGCTCTACCCAGTAGTAAACTCCTTGCAGTATACTTTTTATACTTTCTTGTCTTCTTACATGATCTTGCATATGTGTCAATTGTCTAAGTAACTGTATTCTAGCTCTGTCCTTCACACCTGCCACACCCTATCCTTCCAGATCTCTCTATGAGATCATGAATTAGTTTTCACTTCCTTCGCTGTACCGTAACAGAAACATATGCACAGCTATTATTTGTGACTCTGTAGAATAAGCACTGGATTTCTAACCGTAATTTCAGTGGTTTGAGCCTACTAGCTGCTCTGTGGGAGAAAGATGAGGCTTTCTGCTCCTACAAAAATTTACAACCTTGGAAACCCTTACAGGTTGGTGTGAGTCGGAATTGACTCGATGGTACTTAACAACCACAATTATCACACTTTCAGCACAGTGATAATGCAACACAGTTAGTGCAACAGTCCTGCACCCTGCTCTGCTAACTGAGACGTTGCAAGTTCAAACCAAACTAGTAGCTTTGCTGGAGAGATCTATCAATTGGATCCCATAAAGATTGTTGGTGTTAGATGCCATTGAGTTGGTTCTGACTCATAGTGACCTTATGCACAACAGAACAAAACACTGTCTGGTCCTGTGCCATTGACACAATCATTGTGAAGTTTCAGTCTATTGCTGATGCCACTGTGCAAACCCATATTGTTGGAGATATTGTTGGAGATCTTTCTCTTTTTTTTTTGCTGACCCTCCACTTTACCTAAAATGATGTTCCTCTCCAAGGACAGGTCCCTCCTGATAATATTTCTGAAATATGAGAGATGAGGTTTTGCCACTCTGGTTTCTAAGGTGCATTCTGGCTGTACTTCTTCCAATACAGATTTGTTTGCTCTTCTAGCAGTCCATGTTACTTTTAACAATCTTCTCCAACACCAGAACTCAAATGCATTAATTCTTCTGCAGTTTTCCTTATTCACTGTCCAACTTTCATACACATATGAAGCTCCTGAAAATATCATGGCTTGAGTCAGATGCATCTTAGTTCTGAAACTGACATAGTTGCTTTTGAACACTTTAAAGAGGTCTTGTGCACCAGATTTTCCTAATGAAATACATCATTTAATTTCTTGACTGCTACTTCCATGTGTGTTGAGATTGACCCAGATATCTGAGCAAAATGAAGTCTTTGACAACGTCGATATTTTCTCCATTTAACATGATGTTATTTATTGGTACAATGGTGAGAATTTTTTTTTTTTTCTTTCCAATTAGGTGCAACCCATACTGAAAGCTGTAGTCTTTGATCTTCATTGTTGTTGTTGTGAAGTGCTGTCAAGTCGTTTCCAGCCCATAGCGATCCTGTATAGGGTTTCCTAGGAGCAGCTGGTGAGCTGGAACTGCCGACCTTGCAGTTCAAATGGCTTTGCAGTCTGGCACATTAACCCACAGTGCCACACCAGAACTTCTTGATCTTCATAAGTAACTATTTTTTAAGTCTTCTTCACTTACAGCAAGCAAAGTTGTATCATCTGCATATTGCAGGTTGTTAATGAGTCTTCCTCCAATCCCCATACATGTTTTCTTCATATAATTGAGCTTCTTGGATTTTTTGCTCAGCATGAATATTGAATAAGTATGAAGAAAAACAGAATCCTGGTACACACCTTTCCTAACTCTAAACCATTTTCAGCTCCCCTTGGTCTCTTCCAATGACTGCCTCTTAGTTGATTTACACAGTCCTCATAAAAACAATTAAGTGTTCCAGAATAATCATTCTCTGCAGTGTTGTCTATAACTTGTCATGATCCATACATTCAAAAATCTTTGCATCATCTATAAAGAGCATGTAAACATCTTTCTAGTATTCTCTTCTTTCAATCAAGACCCATATGGCATCAGCAAAGATATCCCTCATTCCACGTCATCATCTGAATCCTGCTTGAACCTCTGGTAGTGCCCTGTCAGTATACTGTTGTAGCTGATGTTGAATTATCTTTAGCAAATTTTACTGACATGTGATATTAATTATACTGTCTGAAGAGTTCCACATTCTGTTGGGTACCCAGTCTTTGGATTGTGCACAGATGTGGATTGCTTTCAATCAGTTAACCAGGTAGCTGTCTTCCAATTTTTTTCCATGGATGAGTGAGCACCTCCAGTGTTTTATCAGTTTGTTGAAAGATTTGAATCTATATTCCATGAATTCCTGGAGCATTGTTCTTTGCCAATACCTTCAGCATACCTTGGATTTTTTCCTTCAGTATCATAGGCTACTCATCATATGCTCTCTTGAAATGGTTGATCATCATCCATTTCTTTTTGATGTAATAACTCTGTGTATTCCTCCCATCATCTTTGGATGCTTTCTACATCCTTAGATTCTGCCCATGGTTCCTTCATTATTGGAAGTCAAGGTTTGAATGTTTTTTCAGTTCTTTCTGTTTGAGAAATACTGAGCATGTTCTTCCCTTTTGGTTTTCTAACTCTAGGTCTTTACAGATTTCATTATAATACTTGATTTTGTCTTCTTAAGCCTCCTATAAAGATCACAGCCTGGAAAATCCTGTAGGAAAGTTCTATTCTATCACATGGGGTCACTATGTGTAAAATTGACTCAATATCATCTAATAAAAACAATGTGTTACAGTAGTTTGTGCTTACCTCTTTCTATATTATAAGACTGTGCTCCTTGAGGGAAAATAATTATTCTGATTCATCTTTTTGTCCCATTACAAAAGGTGATAATTGATAAATATTTGTTGAATGTTTAAGCAAATGAGAGACATTAAAGAACAGTTAATCTTCCTCCCTAAAGTCCCTAGTAACACTAGCACAACACTGAACACTTGGTATACATAAGCATTCAACCTTTGAGTAGTATTTGAATAGTATTTGATTTGCTTATACTCCTACTTCTGACCTATATATAATCTATGAAAGTAAAAGGAAATTAGAATCACTTAACCAAAATACTATCTCTGGCAATATTATTGAATTAAACATAAAAAGGTTGAATATAGAATAAAGTCACATTTTGCTATCATTTGAATTCTGTTTTGTTCCCCCCCCCACCACCACATTTTCAATGATGTTTTTAGATACCATAATTTAGGTGTTATAATTCATAATTACTTAAATATATGAAGTGTACTTGCCATTCTTTGAAAAGGTTAGTGCTATCATAGAATGAGTAAATCTTCTTTTATGAAAAAGATGACAAGCAGAATTATGACCCAAGTCAAGGTTTTATAAAACATTGACTTGGATGTGCTTGCTTTAGAAGTAATTTTACTTTAATCCCTCATTAGAAATTCAATCCTTATTTATGCACAATGATCAAGCTGATAATATTTTTCAGTCATTGATGGATGGACCAATGGAAATAAGGTCAAATTTAGAATTCTCTTCTCTTTAGATCACTGAATATTTTACACTCTACATTACTGTTTTATAGACTTTCAATGACTAGATAAATAGGACCTTAGATTTTACATTTATGAAGATATAAATAAATGAGCAGAGATGTGACCAAACTGCATATAGAATAAGAATGGAAATGGATATGCAGCAATAGGAATAAGAGCAGCAGAGTAGTCTGCCTACACTCAGCCATAAATAAATAAACAAAATCAGCCTTGATCAAGTCTGTCTTTTGGTTTGGTTTATGAAGTATGCAAACCCAAAATTGAAAGTGCAAAACACAATCTGTTTACCTGGATATTTTTCTATCATTTTCCCGAGGTGTTGTAATTTTCGATGTCCAACTCTACAGTTTATATCCAATCTCTACACTTAGGATACTCAGACTGCAGTTTTCTTATTATGCCACTCTTTTCCAAATAATCAATTGAGATTTTTAAAACCTGAAACTACCTATAATATAACATTCTATTGTAAAACACTCTTTGAAGCAGACTGGACCCTCAGGAATCTCTTGGCTAATGTAACATTGTGTTCCTAATGCACTGGATGGAGGGAACTTTTATTCTCAACAAAGATGGGCACAAACAAAACTAAAAAGTTATCAGGATGGATTTGTGAAACGCTGTCAGCATACGGTTTGCTTCCATTTATAGAGCATGTCAGAAGGATACTTTAGTAACAGAGAGACAAGAATGACTAACAACAACGCAGAAGAAATACTTGAATGAGAATATTGAGTGTGGGAAAGAGTTTAGTCTTTGGAGTCAAAATACACCTGGGTAGCGATCTCAAGTACTGGTCAAAATTATTAAACATATTGAGTTTGTTTCCTTTCTCATCTATCAAATAAGGGAAAGAAACTGTAACATACCCTGCTGATGGTTCTCCCAGGTATCCTGGATCCTTCTACTCATGACTGATGGATGCAGAGATTTGGAAGACAGCCCCTTTGTTAGAATGGAAACCCACCTAAGATTGTAGCTTATTCTCAGTTTTCCCTTATAGGTTGGGCTGAAACAGATCTCTGAGCATAGATGAGAGATTTCATTGCAACCCATGGTTAGTTGCTTTCTCTTCCATTTCTTGCTTCCTCTACTCCTTTACTAGATTCTTAGAACAATTTCTTAATAAATAACTTATGTACAAATTTACGTTTCAAGCTCTGTTTGAATGCAACACAAGCAGATCTCAATTGTGAAAGTGTGTGATTAGGATTAGGAACAGACTGTGTATAATGTCTGCTTACATGTACAGAGCAAAATAAATATTAACAACTATTTATTCTTCTTAAAGTTTTGTTGTTGTGGATGTTTCTGTCTGTATTTTAATTTGTCTTTCTCTATGAATGGAATCCTGGTGTGGTATTGTTTGTTGTTGTTGGTAGGTGCCATTGAGTCAGTACTGACTCATAGTGACCTAATGCACAGCAGAATGAAACACTGCCTGATCCTAGGCCAACCTCACTATTGTTGTCACATTTCAGCCCATTGATGCTACCACTTAGCCAATCCATCTCGCTGGGGTCTTCCTCTTTTTCTCTGACCCTCCACATTACCAAACATGATATCCTTCTCCAGTGACTTGTCCCTCCTGACAATATGTCTGAAGTATGAGAGACGAAGTTTGGCCATCCTGGCCTCCCAGAGCACTCTGGCTGTGCTTCTTCCAACATAGATCTGTTGGTTCTTTTGGGAGCCCATGGCACTTTCAATATTCTCCTCCAACAGCATAACTCAAAAGCATCAATTTTTCTACAGTCTTCCTTATTCACTGTCCAGTTTTCGCATGCTATGAGGTTATTGAAAATACCAGGGCTTGGTATTGTAGGAGCACTGAATTGTTAATCCAAGGTTGGTGGTTCAAACCCATCAGTCACTCATTGGAAACCCTATTTAGGGTTGCTCTGAGTCAGAACTGACTCTATGGTACTAAATAACAATAACAGCCCTATGCATATTACCATTTTTAGAGATTTAAACTGTAAAATCCCCAACTGTATATACTTTTTAGTCTAGAAAATGAAATTTCTTAGCAAACCTTAAGGATGACTGCATTTTTTTATACTGATCATTTATCTGCTAGTTGACCCTCTTGATTGTGGTGGTGGTGGTGGTGTGCCGTGGAGTTGGTTCCAACTCATAGCAACACTCTATGTAGGTTTCTACTTTACGGGAGCAGAAAGCCTCATCTTCCTCCTACAGAACAGCTGGTAGTTTTGAACTGCTGACCTTGAAGTTAGCAGCCAGATTCATAATCACTACGCTACATATAAATGGCAGTACTAGACAGTAGTAGATTTGAAATCACTGCATCAACCCAGTGACCATATTCTGTTATGATCAGTGGCTTAACAGTCTTAGATCCCTTATCCATTATTGAGATTTTCTTTCAAGATTGTCATCTTTTAACAAAGTGATGAGTTTAGGCAGTATTTGGAATGTAGTGAAAAAGCAATAGCTTCTAATTTTACAATCATAATGTATTGGTTTCACTTCAAGATACCATTAGGATATTACATTCATATTTGGATGAGATTCTACCACGTATACTACAGTTCTCTTATATAGTCCCATGCTTTGTATGTTGTGTTTAGTACCCTTCTTCAATAGGCTTTGGAAAGTTCATGAACACTGTTCAGGATTCTGGGGTACTGCTTAATAAATTATTGCTTAAAGGACAGACCAAGAAAAAAAAAATGGTGGTTGTCATGTAAATGTCTAATTAAACCAGAATTTTGCAGACTGCTCCTGTGAATAATTTTTACTAAAATAAATGAATTCTGTGAGCTGGTTCTTGTCACTTGGTATTTTGAAGATTTGGGCTAAAAGTTGTAAAATTGTCAATAAACATTGATAATATGCACCAGAAAATTTCAAGACCATGACAGATAACTTTATAATGGTTTAGATTGTTGTTAAGTGTCATCAAATGTGCGCCAACTCATAGTGACCCTGCATAGGATTTAAGTCCTACTTAAAAGCAGGAGGTGGGAGAAAATAATTTTTATGACTTCTTGATCTAAATTTATTATAGTCATCTTAAAAGTAAGCCTAACACATTCACATTTTTCTTTACATGTTTGATTATTTTATTTTGACTTCAAATGATCTCTCTCTTCTTGCTAACCTTAATTTAAATAAGATAAGTTTTGCCTTTGGGGAAAAAATATGGCGTGAGTTTTCATTTGCAAAATATGAACTTGTAATTCAAGTCACAATTATACATTTCCTTGAAACTATCTTTTAATTGATTCTTTGTATTGGCTTGTAGCCCTCAATATTTTCCTTTTTCCCCTCTGCTATGACAGAAGGGCTCCTTGGGCTGGACTCCTGGGGATCACATGAGTGCAGGTTAAAATATTTTTAAGTACAAGATGTCCCCCTGGACCTCTGGTTGAGCACTCCCACACATCTCCCAGCAGGAATTTGTTTATCTGAGATTCCTCAATATTTTTCCTTAAGTGTTTTCTCTTCAGGGCACTAACCACGAGATCAGAGGCAGGCAGTTGTTAGAAATTGTGAATTCATTTTGGTGCTTGTCGTTTTACTGTGTCTTCCTTTTTGATACTGTGCACTATTCTGGCCTTATCTTGTAGATTACCAGAGACAGTGGATTGGTGATATACAAACATGCACACACACATATACATTTATGGCTCTGTCTTACTTTGTTATATTTATCTATGTTGTTGTTGTTGTTAAGTGCCGTCAAGTCGGTTCCGACCCATAGCGACCCTGTACAGGGTTTCCGAGGGTGTAAATCCTTACGGGAGTAGAAAGCCTCATCTTTCTCCCGCGGAGCAGCTGGTAGTTTCGAACTGCTGACCTTATGGTTCGCAGCCCAATTCGTAACCACTACGCTACCAGAGCTCCTTATATTTATCTATATTTATCTCATATATGTTTACTTATGGAGGGGGCTTCAGAAAGTTCATGGGGAAATGTAATTGTTTTTTAATTCCGGTTTTCCAGAATATTTTTGAACCCCCCTCATACATATGGGCATATATTTCATAATTTGCTTGACAATACCTTATTGTGGTCAGAATATAAATTCCCAAAACCCATTTACTACAGTGAGTTTTAAGAAGAATTAGAAGAAACAAAGAAAAAAATCAGTCAATTTGGAGATAACTATTGTACTTCAGTTTTTAGCTTACTGTACTTCAGGTTTCATATTTATTGTTGTTACATGCCATGGAGTCGGGACCAACTCATAGTGAGTGATCCTATGCAGAACAGAAATAAACACTCCCAGTCCTGCTCCATCCTCAGAATTGTTATATTTGAGCCCATTGTAGCTGCCACTGTGTCAACTGATCTCATTAGGGGATCTTCCTCTTTTTTGCTGACCGTCTACTTAACCAAGCACAACAAATCCAAGAACAAAAGATGAAGCCTTGCTAGCCTCACTTCTAAGGACCATTCATTCTGTCTGCTTCTTCCAAGACTGATTTGTTTGTTATTCCACAATGTATTGTACTTTCAACCAACACCATAATTCAAATGCATTGATTTTGCTATGGTCTTCTATATTCATTGTCTAACAGAATGTAGGGAGCCTCGTGGCTCCACACAATAAGCACCAGACTGCAAACCTCGTGATGTGTGGTCGGAGCCTTCCAAGCCACTCCTTGGGGAAAACAGGAGGCTTTCTGCTCTCATGAAGATTTAAAGCCTTGGAAACCCTATACAGATCACTATGAGTCAGAACAAACTTTATAGCACTTAACAACAATAACAACTGACTGTTCGTCAGGGACACCTCAGTCTTCAAACTGATGTCTTTGCTCTTTAACAATTTAAAGAGATCTTTCACAACAGATCTGCCTAATATAATATGTTATTTGATTTCTTGACTGCTGTTTCCATGTGCATTGATTGTGAATTCAAGGAAAATGATGTCTTTGATGACTTCAATCTTTTCTACATTTATCATGATGCTGTTTATTTGTCCAGTGGTGAGTATTTTTGTTTTCTCTACACTGAGGTATAATACATACTGAAGGCTGTCGTCTTTGATCTTCAACAGTAAGTATTTCAAGTCCTCTTCATTTCCAGCAATCAAGGCTGTGTCATCTGCATATCACAGGTTGCTGTAATCCTGATGCTTCATTTCTATCAGATAATACAGCTTCTCTGATTATTTGCTTAGTATACAGATTGAATAAAGTGTATTCCTCCTCCATGGTTTTTTAACTCCAGGTATTTGTACATTGCATGAAAATACTTTACTTTGTCTTCTCAAGCTGTTCTTTGATATTTTCTGTTCATCTCTTTGACTTTATCATTTCTTCATTTTGCTTTAACGTCTTTACATTCAAGAGCAAGTTTCAAAGTCTCTTCTGACATTCCTTTTTGTCTTTCTTACTTTCTAGTCTTTTTAATGCCCTTTGGCTTTCTTCATATATGACACTCTTGATGTCATCCCATAAGTCTTTGGTCTTTGGTTATTTGTGTCTAATGCATCAAATCTATTTTTGAGATGGACTTTAAATTCACATGGGATATACTCAAGGTCATATTTTAGGTCTTGTGAGCTTGTTTTAATTTATTCAACTTCAGTCAGAGCTTGCAAATGAGCAATTGATGGGTTGTTCCACAATTAGCCTCTGGCTTTGTTTTGACTGATGTAATAGAGCTTCTCCAATTCCCCTTCTCACAGATGTGGTCAATTTTATTCCTGTGTATTCTGTCTGTGGAGCATCACATGTATAGTTGCCTTTACTGTTGTTGAAAATTTGCAATGAATACGACATTGGTCTTGAAAAATTCTATCTTGTGTTCCCCAGTATCATTTCTATCACCAAAGCCATATTTTCTAACTACTGATTCTGGCAGTTCATGGTACATTCAATATTTTTCTCCTATACTATAAATCAAATATATCAGTTTTTCCATGGCCTTCCTTACTCACAGTCCTACTTTCACATGCAGTATTATAGCAAAAATTGAACATACCATGGCTTTGATCATGCACACCAAACTCTTCAAACTGTTATCTTTGCTCTTGAATACTTTTAAGATTTGATGACACAAATGGAGTAAAGAAATTGAGACTGTCTTTTTCAGGTGGAGCTCAACTCAAAATGAGACGAAACAATTGTAAGTGTCCATTAATAATCAAAATGTACAAAGTATGAATTTAGAAAAATGAAAGCTGTCAAAAATTAAATGGAACACAAAATCATCAATATCCTAGGCATTGTTATTGTGTTGTTAAGTGCCATCAAGTCAGTTCCAACTCATAGCAACCCTGCATAGAGTTGCCAAGGAGCAACTAGTGAGCTTGAACAACTGACCTTGTGGTTCAAACTGACCTTGCACTGCAATGCATTTTACCCACAGCACCTCACCAGGTCTCCTAGTCATTAGTGAGCTAAAATGGACTGGTTTTTCCCATTTCAAAATCTGACAACTATATGGTTTATTATGCCACATAAGACAATTTTAAGAGGAATGGTGTCACATTTATCATCAAAAAGAACATTTCAAAATCTAAATTGAAGTGTAATACTTTCTGTGATAGAATAATATCCTCACACTATAAGATAAGCTCTGGACCACAAAGTGGGTTTGAACACAAGGTTAGAAGTTCAAACTCACCAGCTACTCCTATGGAATCCTATATAGGATTGCTATGAGTCAGAACTAACTTGATAGTACTTAATGACAACAAAAAAGAAGACCAGTTAATAACGTAATTTTAATACCATTATTTAAATTTTTGCAACCACAAAAACCAGTGATGGTGAAATTGAAGAATTCTACCAACTTCTTCAGCCTGAAATTGATCAAACATGCAATCGAGATGTACTTATAATTACTGGTTGGAATGCTTAGAATGCAAAGGTGGGAAACAAAGAGGAAGGGGATCAGTAGTTGGAAAATATGGTCATGGTGATAGAAAAGATGCTAGAGATAACATGATAGAATTATGCAAAGCCAATGGCTTATGCATTAGAAATATCTTTATATATATATATATATAATTTAGAAGATGACTATACACATGGACCACACAAGATAGAACACACACAGAAATCAAATCGACTACATCTGTGGGAAGAAATTTGGAAAAGCTTCACATCATCACACAAAACAAGGCCAGTGTAATACTCTCGAACAGAACATCAACTTCTCATATGTAAGTTCAAACTGAAGCTGAAAAAAATGAAAACAAGTACACAGTAGCCAAAATATGATCTTGAACCTTTCACATCTGAATTTCAAGTTCATTTCTAGAACAGATTTGATGTATTAGACACTAATGACTGAAGATAAGAAGTGTTGTAGATGACATCCAGAACATCATACAGAAAGAAAGCAAAAGGTCATTTAGAAGACAAGAAAGAAGGAAAAGACCAAAATGGATGTCAGAAGAAACTCAGAAACTTACTCTCCAGCATAGAGATGCTAAAGCAGATGGAAGAAATGAGGAGGTACAGAGATGAACAGAAGATTTCTAAGGGCAGCTTGAAAAGACAGAGGCAAGTATTATAATGAAATGTACAAAGACCTGCAAATAGAAAACCAAACGGAAGAACAGACACAGCATTTCTCAGTTGAGACAACTAAAGAAAAATTCAAGCTTTGACTTGCAATATTGAAGAATTCTATGGACAAAATATTGAATGATGTAGAAAATATCAATAAGATGGAAGAAATACACAAAATCACTGTAACAAACATATATGATCAACAGACAATGGTACAGAAGGAAGAAGCCCAAGCTGAACTGAATGTGGACAAAGAACAAGATTCCAGGAACTGATAGAGTACAAATGAAAATCTTTCAACAAACTGATGTAGCACTGAAGGCACTCATTCATTTATGCCAAGAAATTTGGAAGACAGCTACCTGGCCAACTGATTGGAAGACATCCATATTTGTGCACTTTACAAAGAAAGGTGACCCAGCAGAATTCAGATATAATTGAACAAAATCATTAATATCACATGCAAGCAAAACTTTAGTGAAGATAATTCAAAAACAGCTTCAACACTACAATAATAGGAAACTGTCAGTTCAAGCCAAATTAGAAAATGATGTAGAACAAGAGTCTTATTGCTGATTTCAGTTGGAACTTGGCCAGAAGCAGAGTGTACCAAAAAGATATTTTCTGCATTTTATTTACTATACAAAGGCCTTCAACTGTGTGGATCATGATAAGCTGTGGACACCGTTGTGGAGAATGAGCATTCCAGAACACTTAATGGTGCTCATGAGGAAACTGTACACAGACCAAGAGAAAATCATTAGAAGGGAACAAAGGAAACTGAATGGTTTAAAATCAGGGAAGGTATGCACCAGGATTGTGTCATTTCATCATACTTATTCAAACTGTATGTTGAGCAAATAATCAAAGAAGCTGGGGTATATGAAAAGGAACATGACAAACAGAAATGGAGACATACAGAACTCATTAATGATTTGAAGTGATACAACCTTACTTTCTGAAAGCAAAGAGAATTTAAAATGTTCACTGATGAAGATCAAAGACCACAGCCTTTATTATGATTTGTATCTCCATGTAAAGAAAACAAAAGTCTTCACAATTGGATCAATAAATAACAGCATAAAAAGTTAAGAAAACATTGAAGTTGTCAATGGCTTCATTTTGCTTGGATTCACTATAAACATTCATGGAATCAGCAGTCAGGAAGACAAACAATATATTGTATTAGGCAAATCTGTTGGACAAGACCTCTTTGATGTGTTCAAGAGCAAAGATGTCAGTTTGAGGACTAAGGTACACCTGATCCAAGTCCTGGTATTTTCAATAGCTTCATATTCATGTGAGAGTTAGATAAGATTAAGGAAGACTATAGAAGAATTGATATATTTGAGTTATGGTATTGGAGAAGAATATTACAAATACCATGGACTGCCAGAAATACAAAGGTATCTGTGTGTTAGAGCCAGGATGGGCATACTTCATCTCTCATACTTGGGACATATTATCAGGGGGGCCAGTGTTATTAGGAAAATGGAGGGTCAGTGAAAAAGAGGATGGCCCCTAATAAGATGCATTGGCACAGTTGCAGCACCAATGGGCTCAAGCATAACAACCATCATGAGGATGGTACAGGATCGGGCTGCGTTTGTTTCTATTGTGTAGAGGTCACTATGCTTTGGAACTGACTTGACAACACCCAGCAAAAACAACATTTATTGATCCAGTTGTGAGATTTTTTTCTTTATATTGAGGTATTATCTATATTGAAGACTGTATTCTTTGATCTTCATCAGTAAGTATTTTAAGTCCTCTTTACTTACAGCAAGCAATGTGGTATCATCTGCATATCACAAGTTGTTGATGAGTCTTCCTCTAATTCTCATATTGCATTCTTCTTCATAAAGTCCAGCTTCTCAGAGTATTTGCTCAGCATAAATGTTGAACAAGTGTGGTGAAATAATAGAGTCCTGATGCACCCTTTTATCATTTTAAACCATTCAACATTCCCTTGTGCAAATGACTTCCTCTTGGTCTGTGTACAATTTCCTTATGAGCATAATCAGTTGTGTTGGAATACCCATTATTTGCAGTATTATCTATAGCTTGTCAGGATCCACACAATCAAAAGTCTTAGAATAGTCAATAAAACACAAGTAAACATCTTTATGGTATTCTCTGCTTTCAGTCAACATTCATTTGCCATTAGCAATGATATCCCTAGTTCCACAACCTCTTCTGAATCTGGCAGTGGGAATTTGATGTACCATTGTAGCCATATATAATTGTAGCCAGTGTATAATAATGTTGTTGTTAACTGCCATCAAACTGATTGATTAAAAATGATCCCATGTGTACAGTGTAAAACTGCTTGATATAGTTTTCAAAACTTTGTCATTTTGGAAGTAGATATCCAGGTCCATCTTACAAAGTGTCTCTGTGTGGGTTTAACCAGATGCATTTTGGTTAGTAGTCTAGCACTGACCTCTTTGCACCACTCAAATAATAATGATAGTGCCTTAATGATAATGCCTTCCCTAATGAGGTTGGTTTGAGGATTCGGCCATTAGTGACTCCTTTACTATGTACATTTCTACATGTTTTGTGGTTTTATTGCTGGTCCCTAAAACTGAAGATCTATGTACTTATGAAACTACTTTCTAGTAGAGGGTGAGGATGGAAAGCAAATAAACTTGTTTTAGTAATATATTACTAGGTAATAAACTCTTCCAAAAATAATGTTGTGTTTTAAAATGACAAAATTCAAAAGGACAGACAATAACATGTAGTGCTGAGGATATAGAGAATCTGAAATACATATATTTCTTGTGTAAATGAAAAATGATAGAGTTACTTTGGAAAGCAGTTTTGAAATGTGAAACATGTTAAATATAAATTAACACACAAACCAGCAATTCCACTTGTTGGTGTCTACCCTAGAGAAATAGAATCTATATCCACAAAATCACTTGGATACAAATGTTCATAGAAGCATTATTTACAGCAACCAATTAGGGAAATAATCCAATGCCTGTTAATTGGTATGTGGATATCCAAACTATGGAATATTATTCAGCAATAAAAATAGTATGCTAAATGAAGGAATTCGGATACAAAAACACCATATTATATGATTCAATTGGTATTAAATATTTAGGAAATGTGAATGTATAGTTACTTCTACTTTTTAGTGGCATAAAGGAGGTAACTGCAAATGAGGACGCAGTAACCTTTTGTATAATTGGAAATGTTCTAATATTGAATTGTGGTGATAGTTGTATTAGTTTGTAAATTTACTAAGAGTAATTTAATCATACACTTAAGCTAATTTAAAAACAAAACCAATAATAGTCATTTGGCTCACATATCTGCAATTCAAGCAGTATTTGGCAGGAAGAACTCTTTTCTGCTCCACTTGGCATCAGCTGGGATGGCTAAAAAGTGGCGGTAGAGTCAGAGGGTCTCCTAAGGCATCTCTTTGGCCCTCTAGTCTGTCCCTGTGTGGTCTTTTCAGTGTAGTGATTTCAGGGTAGCTGGGCTTAGGGCTCCCAAGTTGCCTGTCCCGAGAGAGATAAAGAGACAACAGGAAGCTGATGCTCCATTGACTTTGTGTCTTTCCACTGCATTCTATTTGCTAGAAAGGAGTATTTTTGAAAATTCTTTTTTTAGGCTTTGTTTTAGATAATTTATTTCATTAGTGAAGAAGAATAGGTTCAAATCCTTACTCTCTTGAGTCTTTCTTCATGAAGGAACATACATTAAATTATGAGCATGTTGGAAGAAAGCTTTGAAAAATAGAAACAAAGAAATGAAAGCAGAAACATTTGATGACCCTGTGCCTATATGTATCTTTGTACTCACTTGATAATCATGAATAATAAAATAGCATCTTATTTTTAAACAGATAAATGAAGCTCATCATAAGAAAATACTAATATTAAGTAATTGAATAAAAAACATGAAATGATTGTTTATTCAGTACAGAATAGAAAATGAATTAAAACTGAACTACACAAGACTTCTGGTTTGGGCTATAGCAGCAAAAACCAGGCAGGGTATGCTCTGGTGAGAAAGGAGGGGGAAATCTCATGAAGGAAGCACTCATAAATAGAGCTCCAGATCTACCATAAGCTCCAGGACGTCAGTTTCCTGCACTCGCAAGTAAAAAAATCACAATGGTAAGGAAAATCCTGTGAGTTAGGAATCTGGAGACAGGGCTCCCTCAGCAACTACCCCGCCCTGGCAGAGTTTAGAGGGCAGGGCTACAGCCAATCTGGCTCAGAAAACTGCGCTAAAAGCGGTACAGAGGCATCTGCAAAAATAAAAATGTGGGATACTACACATTTCTCCTTCTTTCTCCCTGTCCCACCTTTATTGTTCAGCCAGGACATCAGGTGGGATAGTTTCCCATGGTACAGATGGAGGGAGCTTGGTGGCAACTTATGACCTCTCCCTGGGAGCCACAGACCTTAAAGTTTCCCCAGTGGGACCCTTTGCAGCATTACACTGAGGAGTAGGTTCAACTCCTGACGACCCTGTGTGGGTTTTCCGGGGCTGTGGGTCTGTGCGGGAGTGGAGCACCTCACCTTTCTCCCACATTGTGGCTGGTGTTTTCTAGCTGGTCACCTTGTGGTTTGCTGTGGCTGCTGCACTGCCCAAGCTCCCTGCACAGGAACAATTTAAAGCAATCTGTAAAACCCCAGCATAAAAGGACTCAACCATCCCTAGAATTGTGCTGTGCACATGCAAATACCTAAGTGACCTTCAGAGACAAAAATAGTGGACAATCTTTCTCCCATTAGCTCCTCAGTATCTACCTGCACACCTCTATTGTAGTGACTAGAGGAGGGGCCTGAGAGAGCCAACACCCCCGCCCCTGCTAGAGGCTTCTAACTGCACACTCACACTGATGGTATAGCTTGGGATAGTTGAGCACAGCTTCATTTCTGTTCCAAGGTGATGACTTTTGTTTATGCATTTATATGATTTCTGCTTTTGGTCCTTTTGATCACACATCTTTCCTGAAGGTGGGAGGTTTTTCGCCCTATGTTACCCAAGAAGAGACAGCAATCGTGGCCATATATCCAAGCTATAAGCATACCCCATAAAAGTCTACCACTGATACAAGAGCCAACAACACCTGCTAAGCATTACATGTGAAAAAGGAAGCCTATCTCCTGATCATGTTCACCAGGAGATACCCAGTAAGCTTAACAACAAACAACAAACATTCACTTAGTCTTTAAAAACAAAAACAAAAACAAAAAAACAAACACATAACTATCATGATGAACAAAAAGCAACCAATGATATTGAAACGTGTCCTAAAACAGAAGAGAGTAGCTGATGCAAATAAGCTGGAGACAGACAAAGGCTTTCTAGAGGAGGAAGAGCAGGTTTTAGATATGCCTGAGAAAGAATTCAGAAGAATGATATGGAAACAAATTCAAATGCTCTGAAAAGGGGTCGAGGAAAACAAGGAAAGTACTACAGGAGCAATCAAATAAGATTGATACAGCATTGGAAACAATTCAAAACCTGCAAAAAAGATGTCCAGAAGATCAATAATAAGATATCAGAAATGGACAATATGCTGAAAGGGGCAAAGAGCAGAATAGAAGAGATGGAAGCCAGAACTAGCGAGCTGGAAGACAAATCTCTCAATACTGCTAAAATAGATCAAGCTGAAAAAAGGCTAAAAAAAAAATCTGAAGAGAATCTATGATTCATGCTGGATAACATGACGAGGAACAACTTAAGAATTATTGGCATTCCAGAACAGGAAGAATCAGAGAAGTCCACAGAGGAGAAAGTTGAAGACCTGACAAGGAATTGTCGACATAAGAAACTAATTTCATAGTTCATCATGGTTTTGGGTGAATTATTTGAATCCCATCTAAATGAATAGTGATAGTTGAGAACACATTTAAACATGGCATCCCACAATAAGTATCTGCAAAAGTAATGTACATTTGTCATTCATTCATAGGGTCTGCTTAAGGTCAAGATATATTGTACCCTTCTTCAAAGTCAACTGTCACCATCTCTATAAAGTCATTCTGTAGTCTTTCTCTATGTTGAAATCATCCTCTTTTTTCTGTATGCTTAAAGCACTGTAGTGGTTCCTTTATTGCAATAAGTAGTTAATTTATTTACATTCCTTTATTCAATTTGAAACTCAATGAGGGTAAAGACTCCCTTAATGCCTAGCTAGTGCTTTAGTCAAATCTGGCATTCAATAACATTTGAATTAAAGTGAATGGAATAGAATATGTATTTTGTCATCAAAGGTTTTGTGTTTCTTTTAGAGAAACATAGGTTTCTACAATTGTTAATCGAGTTCCAAAGAGTCCTGGAACACATGCACTGGACAAAACAACTGCATTCTTAGTTAGCTGCTTTTGAAATTGTTTATGCCTATGGAGTACTGGGGAGTCCTGGCTTGGTGCTGTAGGATAAGCACTGGAATGGTAACCACAAGATCATCAGTTCAAATGCATCAGGTGCTCCCCAGAAACCCTATACAAGGTCAGTATGAGCTAGAAACAATTCGATATCACTTAACAACATGGATTAAAAAATGTCAGTATCTTCAATCACAAATTAAATTGGAATGTTGGTGAATCAAATGCTAATGACTCAATGACAGAACCAGATTTTATATTAAAAGTGTACGTGTAATGAATCAAGATTTTACTAAGTTTTCAAAGGTAGGCTCTACACATCAAGAGCAATTAACTGATAGACTTAATTCAGTCTACTAGTTTATTTGCGGTTCTGGTATGGTGCCCTAGGATTACCAATGGAGCTCTGGTAGCTAAGCAGTTACTAATCGGGCTGCAAACTGTAAGGTCAGCAGTTCAAAACTGCCAGCTGTTCCGTGGGAGAAAGATGAGGCGTTCTGCTCCCGTAAACATTTACAGCCTCGGAAACCCTGTACAGCGTCACTATGAGTAGGAACCGACTCCACGGCACATAACAACAACTAACTGTAAGATCAGTGATTCAAACCACCTTGAAAATCCTGTACAGGTTACTATGAGTTGAAACGGATTCAACAGCACTTAACAACAACAGGTAATTTTTTTTTTTTTTTTTTTAATTTCGCAAGTTAATTAACCAGGCATTGTACTAGCTGAAGCCCAAGCCAAGCTACTCATTACTATCTGTCATATCAGATAATGAAATTCATGGAGCTCCAAAATAACCCAACCTTTTGGAATTCCAAGCTTTTTATATTCTTAGATTATTAGATGCACATAGATGTCTACCACCATTCTCTCAAGTCTGAAAGTCAATTCATTGACTATGTAAAGAGATGGAGCTAGCGTATATATTTTCTAAAAATATATAGTAACACAAACCAAACCCATTGCCATCAAGTTGATTCCAATTTATAGTGACCCTAATCTAATCCACAAGGAACTCTGGTAGTGTATTGGTTATGAATCGGGCTGCTAACCTCAAGGTCGGTAGTTCGAAACTACCAGTGGTTCCACAGGAGAAAGATGAGGCGGTCTGCTCCCGTTAAGATTTATAGCCTCGGAAACCCTTTGTAGGGTCACTAGGAGTCGAACCGACTCCTTGGTACTTAACAACAACAACAATCTAATGTACAGAGTTTTGGTGTGGTGCTGTGGGCTAATGCACTGGACTGCAAGGTCAGTTTGAACTGCAAGATCATTGGTTCGAATTCACCAGTTGCTCCTTGGAAACCCTCTACAGGGCTGCTATGAGTCAGAACCAATTCAAGGGCACTTAACAACAACAATGTACAGAGTAGAAGTATCCAACAGGGTTTCTAAATCTAAACATCTTTCAGAAGGAAACAACCAAATTCTCCATTGTGCATTAAGTTAATCTAGTGAGACTATAAACTTCAGTGATTAGTTTGTTTACAAAATCCCTCAATATTCTTCCACATAGAATTCTACAGCATATTTCCCAGTATATGATAGGCTCATGTAAGGAAGGTGTTTATTGGCGTCGGCTTGCTCTCTGAAGCACTCTAATTCTGTGATTTACTTCTACTTTCATTAAGTGCTTCTATTTTGTAGATTGTTGATTACCAGTCTTCACATGTGGCAATAAATGAAGCCATGGCAGGTTTTGTAGAGGTAAACAAATTTTACTCCAACAAACTTCTAAGAATCACTTAATATAGGCCAGACATTATCCTGAGTGTTGGGGATACAGTGATGAATAAAAAACACTTGGTTCCCACCCTCAAGGAGCTCGTTAATTCTAGACAGATTGCATTGTTCCAGTCTATTTTGTGAAATCTGTTAAAAACAACTTAATTATTTTTTCCTGACTATAGGGCAAATTCCAGGCCAGCTGAGAAAGTCTTCATATTTCTATTGCTATGACTGTTGATGAACTTCATGCTTCATGCAGCTATCCAGCAGTTAAGTAGGTGATGAGCTCAGAGTCCAGATATTCTCAGGTGAAGCTGTAGCCCATTGAATGAAACACATGGAAGGATTAGTTCCGTTTGAACCTCCTTGTCCTTCCTTCATGAACCTGCCAGTCACGTTGTCTTGAAAGGACTTTCCTTAGCATTGGAACGATTAGTTGAACTCTATCAGGTTCCTGGGGAGAGCAATCATGCGCCCATGCTGCATTCATTGGCTTCCCTTTATGTTCCCTGTTAAAAGGCTAGCAGTTAAAAAATGGATTTTTTTCCCCTTTGTTTTGTAGCTGTGATGCTGAACAACAGGAAGCTGTATAACTGGCATCCATGGAAACCAAAGTTTTGTTCAATCCAAAGAAATGCCAGAAAATATGTGTTAAATTATGAGGGACTGACATATTTTCAATTCAGCTTGACTGAAGAATGAAGAGGATCAGAAAAACCTACTTATCAAAACGTAAATCTTTGCTTTTTTCCAAATTCTAGATATTGTTCAGGCAAGACAAATGACCCTTCAAATATTTCAAACATTTATGATGTTATCATTACAATTATTTTTGATTGCTATCCAGCTGTGAAAGTGAGGCAGGTTTTAAATTAGGTGTTTTGATTACTAAGTGGAGCTCTTTCACTGCTGCTTAGACCTCAGCAAGGTACACAGGTATAAAAATGCAAATGTCTAATTATTTTACAACTATAATTAGAAGGTAAATAAAGGCACAATCAAAAGACAAAATAGAACATGCTTATGTATGTTTTAAAGACCTGCACGGAGTCCTGGTGTGGCCTGAAGGACAATGCACTAGACCACAAGGTCGGCAGTTCAAACCCACCAGCTGCTCCTAGGAAACCCTAGGCAGGGTCACTATAAGTCAGAAACGACTTGACAACACTTAACAACAAATCATGACATTAAAGATATGTAGACATGATTACACACTGTTGACTGAATTGTCTTTCCAAATTCATGAGTCTCTTTAAAGTGATATTCCACAATCAAAATACATTTATAATATTTTTTCATGTTCCACTTAAAGAGATTATTTTGGAGTTACTGAATGAGGTGAAAAGTGAAGGGGACACCCAATTGAAACCCACTGCCATTGTGTTAACTTTGACTCATAGCAACATACAGGATAGAGAATTGAGCCTGTAAATATTTGTGGGAGCAGATATCCTCTTCGTTCTCCAGCAGACAAGGTAGTGGATTTGAACCACTGACCTTGCAGTTATCAATCCAATGCTTAGGTCACTTTGCCACAAGGGGATATATACTTCAGAAATTTCACTGGTTTATATTTTTTTGTTCTTGTTTTTTAATTATTGAATTTTTGTTGAAAGTTTACCAAGGGTTCCAACAGTTTCTTTCCAGTTCAGTCATGGCCAATGAAGTGAAACTGGAAGTGATCCAAATGTGCAAAATGTGGTGAACCAGAAAGATAACCAGATGGGAAATAGTACGAGTCCATGCCCTGTTAGGAATTAATCTCTCTTTTAGAAAACAAAGCAAGCATTCACACTGCAAAACCACCAAATCTCTTGACTACAAAGTCAAAAACAATAGTGCCCTGCTCAGAGATGGGAGCCAACCATGCCACTTTGAATGTGAGCTGTTCTCAGTATAACCCAATATTCCACATCAGACTGTTGCTGTTGTTGTTAAGTGCCGTCAAATTGGTTCCAACTCAGGGACCTTGTATAGGGTTTCTGAGGTGTGGCTGGTAAGTTTGAACCACTGAGCTTGTGGTTCAGATTGACCTTTGGAATTGAGTGCTTATCCTATGGCACCACACCAGGACTCATCAGACGTTTGAGAGGGTTCCTTATATCTATTCTGAGTTACTCATTTTAGGGCTTCAGCCTATAATTTTTCCTGATTGGTATCATTCTGCTTCAACTGAATTTTAGAAATCTACTTCTGTTATTTTACTGTGTGGCCATCACTGAACTAGTTCAAACCAGTTAAAGTCATGAAGATTACACAGCAAGTTAGGTTTCTAATTGGCAGTTTCAACACAATTTGTCTAATGACTAATTTTCTTCCATTCTTTCTGCGATTGATTACTCAGATGCTGGTCAGAAGGGTGAGTGATTGTAGTCAGGCACCATCTAGTTCTTCCAGTCTCAGGGTAGATGAAGTTGTGGCTCATGGAAACCTGGGTACCTTCTTACTGTTTTGCTCCCAGAAAGTAGACACCTATAATTATGTCTTAGGCGGCTGCTTGCAAACTTTGTAAGACCATAGACACTATTTACTTCACTAGGACACAGATCATGATTCTTGTTAACTTTGGTATGCCAATTGACTGCGCTGCTCCGTAAAACTATGGCCCTAAGCTTTTAAACTCAGAAAACCAATCTTGGAAGGTGTTTGATGATGTCTGAGGAACATCCATATTTGTGTTTTTAAATGCATATATGTGCCTTTGCCCACTTCTGTTTGTTCTCACCTATGTACACACCTATGCCTACCCTTATATTAATTTGCCTGAATCCTCCCATATGTGCTCACTCATATTTTTTAATTTTACTATTCTTATTATATCCACATTATTTGATGCCACTTTTTTCATCATCAAAGCTAATAAATCTGTACCATTAAAAGCATACTTTCCCCTTCCTGTCATCTCCCTGGTAACTACCAATTAGAATTGTTATTGCGGTGGTGGTTGTTAAGTGTCCTGGATTCAGTTCTAACTCCTAGCTACCCTATGTAGGATTTCCAAGGCTGTTAATGTTTGAGGGAACCGAAAGACTCACCTTTCTCCACAGAGTGGCTGGTGGGCTCAAACCACAGACCTCGTAGTTTACAGTCCCTTAGTACTCCTTCCTACAGAGTCACTGCTCTCTCAATGAGCATTGATATTGCTGTTGTTGTTAATTGGCATCAAAGTGGTTCTGACTCATAGCGTGAATGAACCTGCATAGGGTTTCTGATGATGTAAAATTTTACAGAAGCAAAAAGCATCATCCCAATGAGAATTAGATAAATAAAAAAGTATGTATTTATCTATTTTTGTCTTCTTATAAAATAGTATTACATAGTATCTGTTCTAATATGCAGTATTGGTTCAAACCTAACAGCAGTTATGAGGATGGCATAGGATCGGGCAGTATTTTGTTCCACTCTGCGTAGGGTTGCTATGAGTCTGATACGACTCAATGACAACTAACAACAAAAATGAACTTGATTTATTTCACTTAGTATTTTGTCCTCCGTCAGTTAATGTTAAACCATGCTTCTCAGACTCATCATTGGTTTTTATGGTCCACCTAACAACGTAGCGTTACGAATCGGGCTGCGAACCTTAAGGTCAGCGGTTCGCAACTACCAGCCGCTCCACGGGAGAAAGATGAGGCTTTCTACTCCCGTAAGGATTTACACCCTCGGAAACCCTGTACAGGGTCGCTATGGGTCGGCTCCGACTCGAAGGCACTTAACAACAACAACAACAACAACCACAGCAACTATAAGAGCAAAGTATTCCATTGTATTTATGTCCCACAATTTGCTTATTCATTCTTCTGTTGACAAGCACTTAGGTTATTTCTATTTAGTTAGTATTGTGAATAAAGCAGCAATGAACACAGGTGGGCAAATGTCTGTTTATATCATTGTTTCTAGGTTTTTAGGGTATATACCCAGGAGTGAAATTGTTTGACCATAGAGTAGTTCTATTTATAGCTTGCTAAATAAAGTACCATACCCTTTTCCATAGTAGGTGTTCCATTTTACAGTCCCACCAGCAAAGGACAGGAGTTCTATTCTCCTGATAGCCTTGCCAACATTTATTTTATTTTTACATGCCATTTTGGCCAGGATAAGATTATATCTCATAGTAGTTTTGACTTGCATCTCTTTAACCTAGATGTGGTGCTTTAAGATAAGCACTGGACTATTAACCGCATGGTCAGTGGTTTAAACCCACCAATTGCTCCTCAGAGTCCCTATACAGCATCACTATAGGTCAGAACAGACTCAAAGACATGTAAGATAAACAACAACAATGGGCTGAGTTCAACCATGTTTCATAGACTCCATTGACCTGGAGATGAGAGAGAGAAAAGGAAGGGCTGGTTGGTCCAAAGTGTGATGAGACCTGAGGACACCTGAGCCCATGGACAAAGACATAGCCATGGAGGGCTAGAGCTCAGAGGGAAGCATCCAGCTGATATGAAGTGAGGGGAGGCAAACAGGAACACCCAAACTTGCAGATGGTACTCATTTGACTTAGCCTCATTGGCTTAATATAATAATCTGAACATGACTAGAGGAAGATAAAAAAAGAAAACAATTTTTGTTAAAGGAAATGAGAGTAAATTGCTACAATTTGATGAATTTGACCTATACTCATAGAGATAGTAGCCCAAAATACAAACAAAGAGGGAAGGAGTCTTCACATCAAGTATCAAAGCTATCCCCTCTGTACAGGGTAAATTTGTTGTTGTTGTTAAGTGCTGTCGAGTCGGTTCTGACCCATAACGACCCTGTACAGGGTTTCCGAGGGTGTAAATCTTTACGGGAGTAGAAAGCCTCATCTTTCTCC
>NW_006408590.1:14538142-14539946 GCF_000296735.1 Chrysochloris asiatica
AGTTCTACTCTGTCCTACAGTGTTACTAAAAGTTTGAATAGACTCTGTGGCACTGAGGTTTTTATTTTCTTTAATGACTACTGGTAGCACTCTAGGATAAGCATTGGACTGTGAACAGTAAGGTTAGTAGTTCAAACTCACCAGCCCCTCATGGGACAAAGATGATGGAGCTTTCTGCTTCTGTAAAGATTAACAGCTTTGTAAACCCCACACAGGTTGACTCAATAGCAGTGGATGGGACACTGATTATGAACACTTGTGTGTTGGCTGCTTGCATGTCCTCTTTGGTGAATGCTCAGTTCCTATCCTTTGTCCATCTTGTGTTGATCTTTTTGTTATTGTTAAGTTTTCTATAGATTTCAGAGATCCAAAGACTTTTCGCTGATCTGTAGCTTGTCTATTACTCTTTTGATAAAGTCTCTCGATGAGCATAAATTTAACATTTTTAAGAGGACCAATTTATCTTTTTACCTTCTTTTATTTGTATATTTTGTAATGTTTTTTAGATTATTTTTACAAAAGAATAGGGCCTATAGTTTTCTCCCTATGTTCTCTTCCAGATATTTTATGATTTTAGCTTTAACATTTAGGTCTTTGAGCCATTTTGAGTTAGTTTTTGGTGTTATGATATGATGTATGGATTCTATTTCATTTTTCTGCAGGTGGGCAACCAGTTTTGCCTGCACCATTTATTAAAGAGACTGTTTCTGCCCCACTGAATAGACTTTGACCCCCTGTGAAAAAGCATTTGTCCATAGATGGCTGGGATTAATTCTGAGATCTCAATTCTATTCCACTAGTCTATGTGTCTTTCATTGAACCAATACCAGGCTGTATTGATTATAGCAGCTGTATAGTATGTTTCAGTATTGGAGAACATGAGGCCTCCTATTTGTTCTTTTATCTTCGATTTTAGTTTAGTTTTTTTTGGTGTGTGTGTGTGTGGGGGGTGGGGGATGGCTTTCTTCCCTTTCTATATGAAGTTGGTTTTTCTATTTCAGTAAGTAATTTGGGGAGATTTGTGTTGGAATGACATTGTATCTGTTGATCTCTTAAAGAAAAATAGACATTTTTACTATACTAAGTCTTCTAATCAATAAGATGAGATGTCTTCCTTCTTTTGTAGGTCTTATTTTTATCTTGTCTTACAGTTTCCATTGTATAAGTCTTTCATGCCCCTGATTATGTTACTTCATAGTTATTTGATTAAACTGGGAGCTATTGTAAATGATATTATTTTAACAATTTATTTTGGGGGGCAGTCTTTCTTAATATAGAGGAACATAACTGATTTTTGTGCGTTGATCTTGTACCCTGAAACACTGTTAAATTCTATTTTTTTTCCATCATTTTTCACAGGCGATCTTTAGGATTTTCTTTGTATAGGTAAATCTGTTGTACAATGCTCTTTAAAGTGTTTAAGGTCAAATATGTCAGCTAGAGGATTCAGGTGTGTCTGACCCAAGCCATAGTTCCAAACAACATCATATGCATGAGAAAGTTGGCCAATGAATAAAGAACATCATTGAAGAATTGATGCATTTGAGTTATGGTGTTGGTGAAGACTATTAAAAGTTCCATGAACTGCCAAAAGAACAAGCAAATCTGTGTTGAAGAATTACAGCCAGAATGCTCCTTAGAAACCAGGAAGGCCAGAATTTTTTCTCATACTTTGTACATATTATCAGGAAGGACCAGTCCCTAGAGAAGGACATCATGCTTGGTAAAACAGAGGAAGACCCCCAAGGAGTTGGTTTGGCACAGTGGAAGTAGCAATGGGCTCAAGCATAGCAATGATTATGAG
>NW_006408590.1:14541010-14541819 GCF_000296735.1 Chrysochloris asiatica
CATTGAAGCCAAGTCAAGTGGGTATTATCTGAAAGTGTGGGTGTTCTTAAATGCCCTCTCATCTTATCAGTTGAACGCTTCACTCTCCACTCAGTCCTCTGTGGCTATGTCACTGACTCTGGGCCAAAGACTCCCCAGGTCTAGCCTCACTGCTGGCCAACCAGGTCTCCACTCGGGTTCACAGGTGTCTATTGAACGTTTTAGGGGCTTAACTCGCATCTTCATTGCTGTTTTTCCCTCACTTCCCCTAACCGGTGACGAACGTAGTCACCAATCATAGCATGTATTCCCAGTGAATCTTAGTCTTGGAAGAGAGTTTGCTCTGAGGAGACCCGATCAGTAGCCTTGATGTCTCATGGGTGATCACCTTGCTTGTTCTTGGAGTAATCAGTTGGTCTGCCTATATTGTTTTGTATTTTTTCTTGTTGGTCTTTCTTTCAAGAAGTATATTCTGTTCTTCTGGCCACTCCAGGCTGGCCTGCCCATTCTTTTAAGTAGAAATTTCCCACCTCTGAAGATTATGGATGCGGTTCAGGATTCCACCTATAGTCTTATGTAATGCAGAGGCTCCTCAGGAAGCCTCCTTCACTGGGCACATTGTAGCCCCAATTTAGGTGTTCCAATCAGTTATAGGCAGAAGACTAACTTACAAGATTTCTATGGTGACATTTCTGGCTATTTCTTTCTCTCCTCCTCCAGTGTCTATTTTATAATGGTATGCCAGGGAAACCAAGATTCAAAAGACAGCCAAGCATCTTAACATTATTTCCCCCTATTGTCCCATTCTAACCATGTCTCAATCCCTGTAT